>NW_004524707.1:5264693-5265624 GCF_000260255.1 Octodon degus
GTGGCTAGATGCACGTCGCACTGTGCTAGCGAGAGCTGTCCGTTCCCACTTCAACCTGCACAGAGAACAGTGGAGAACACAAGGCCTGTAGGCTCCACTCTCTCTCTTATGAGGGTTGGCTGTGTCAGCTCTGCCAGGTTATGTGCCAGGTTATTTGGACAAATTCTGGCCTATGTGTGGCACAGGTAGTTTTGGGTACGATTAACATTTAGATTGGTAGGATCGTAGGAAAGCAAGTTCTCTTCCATAGTGCATGTGGGCCCTTTCCAATCGGATGAAGACCCCGAGTGCGAGGCCTGTGCGAGGTCCCCAGGAGGCATTTTGCTTCCGCTGACCCACTCAGACTACCAGGTAGGTTCCGCCGCAGCCCGCCCTGGGGAGCTCCGGCTCACCATCTCTGGTCCGCCACACTGTGAGGACCCTTTACAATGTCTGTGTCATGCAGACACACGCGCACACCCTTCCTATTGTATTTCTTCTCAGAGCTCTTTCCGCGGAGAACCTGGAGTCACAGAACGGTCGCGCGAGGGAGAGACTTTGGAGGGCTGAAACATGCGCAAGGAAAACCCCAGCTGCGCGAATTATTCCGGGGCAGGGAGGCGTAGACTCTGCTGCACCCGAGGGGGATGGCGTGCTCAGAGGAGGCTCTGTTACCAACGGGGATGAATCTGGATTGCGGGAGAATGAGCAGTGGGCACGTGGCGAGGTCGTCACACTCAGCAGACCAGGGAGGGGCCGGGCACAGAGGCTTGAGTTCTTGAGCAGGAGATGTGCGGTCTGCGGGAGCACGAGGAAACGCTGCTGCTAGGGGCCGCTGGAGGCTTCTGCCAGGAGTTCGGGTACAGGCACTTGGGGACTTTGGGGACCAACAGCCACAGGCGCCCACACCCGGCAGGCCTGAGTTCCTGGCGTCCTGAAGCACGAATACAGT
>NW_004524707.1:5265874-5271009 GCF_000260255.1 Octodon degus
CATGGTACTGCCTTCTGAGAAGCCTTCCAGACCTGACCCTGCCTCTCCAGAATCAGGGCCTGAAGTTGTTGCTTTCCACTTCTCTATTGCTGTTCGTCCCATTGGAACGCAAATTACATGAGTGCAGGATTTCAGCACTTGACCCCAGAGTCAAGCAGATGGGCCAGGTGCTGCACAGACAGCAGTGGAGTGGATGAAGGAAGGCTGAATACAGATCTCAGCCCATCTGTCCCAAGCAATTGACGTGGTGGCACAGGCATGTAAAGCTAGTACTCTAGGAAGCTGAGGCAAGAGGAGCATAGGTTCCAGCCCATCTTGGGCCACTTAAGTGGTTTAGTGAGACTGTTTTAAATACAAAATAAAAAAGGGTGGGAATATAGCTCAGTGCAAAGGCCCTTGGTTCAGTCCTCAGTACTAAAATCCCGAAAACAGACAGGATGATAGAACATGCTTGTAATCTCAGCAGTTGGAAGGCTGAGGCAGGAGGATCATTTGAGCCTTGAAGTTCAAGCCCAGACTGGATAACACAGAAAAACCTTATCTATTAAAATCAATTAATCTTTATTTAAAAATCAGGAGCAGTACTGACTCCAGCCCCCTCAAGTCCGGGCTGCTGATCCTTCTCTGCCGGCTCCTGGAGAAGGTGAAGGCCATTTAACTGGGAAACCTCAGCTTCCCTGCCTCCAGTCAGTGTCTGGTCCTTCCCTGCAATTGTTCACTTTTCCCATCTGCCCTGCAGGAAGCTGTGGCCCACTTCTATTCAGAGAGTATCTTCTTTGTTCTCTTAAACACTTCCCAACCTCTGTTCCTCTGTCTCTGCCCCCCCTGTTCGCATTGGTCAGCATCATCAGTGAAGGATCAGCCAGTGAACCAGACCTCCATCCTCAGGACCCCCCAGTAGGATTACAGGCCTGCAGCACAGTACACTGTGTCAACTTGAAAAGTTTAGAAGTGTAACTAAGTGACTCAGCAGGGGGCCCAGGGTCCTCACTTTGTAAACATCCTGAGCCTGTCCAAGAGGAGGACAGGGAGATGGTGTGTGTGCTGTGTCCACCCTGGGGGAGGGTAGCCTGCATACAATATAAGGGAGGAAAAAAGGCTTGCTCTGCCTCTTTCTGCTCTTCTTCTTTCTGCACATGTTGTTCTTGCTGCCTTCTGCTGCCTTGAAGCGTTGCCACTCAACCATGCCACTCTGCCTTGGAGCCAGCTGATTATGGACTGAAGCCTCAACAAACTGTGAGCTAAATAAACCATTCCTTCTTTAACTTTGGGCATGGAGTATTTTGTCCCACGATGAGAGAAAAGTAACCAAGACACACCATCAACTGCCATGAAAAAAGATGTTTTTTTATCAGGTGACTTTTTGGCAGTGCTGGGGATGAACCCAGGGTTTTATGCTTGCCAGGCAAGCCGTACTGAGCCACACTGCATCCCATCAGCTTCCTGGCCTGTGTTCAAGATCCTTCCAAGAGGAAGGCCTGCTTTCTTCTTCAACATTATAGTATGCATTAGATGGACACCAGAGTGCAGAGCTAGCAGGAAGTGCAGAGTTTAACACAGTGCAGGGTGGACGTGCAGCTGTGATGGCGAAAGCAGTGAACTGGTGCCAAGACAATGAGAAAAACAGATTTCACCATGCAAATTCTACTGCCTTCTATAGCCACCTACCCATCTCGCAGGGTCTGAATCAGCGGACTTTGCCCTCTAAAAGCCTCCCAACTGGCTACCTGTGTTGCGTTGCTGAGTACACAAACCATTTTGAATCACGCCTCTTGGACTTCAGTATTGTCAGTTATTTTATACTATTGATGCAGGGAGAAAAACTGATCTCAGGTGGGTGACCTCCAAATGACACAGGGAAAATTGATCTCCTGACCTGACCTGCACGAGTTCGTGTTCTCTAAAACCGAAGAATGAATTTTAGGAACACATGGAGGTTATGAGCAGAATATATTTATTGAGGGAAAGAAAGCTTCTGTTGATTTGTTCTTATGGTGCTTGTAAGTAGGATATCATGTCCGCATCTTGTACAGCAATTAACCACCAGGAGGAATGTACGCAATGTGTCAATTATTGAAACTGTCCTACCAATTTGATTTGAAACTGTCTCATTGCTATTTGTTTCTCAATAAAATTATGGAAAAAAAAAAAAAGAAAAAAAAAAATAAAAAAAAAAAAGAAAACTCCTGTCCAAGAGAGGGACAGGAGGGGGACCCAAGCAGGTAGTTCCCCGGGAAGCTGTTTCTTCCAGGGACTTCTATAGTGTAAAACCATGCGGGGCTGAGGTGGAGAACATGAGAACTCGTTTAGGTGGATGTGGGGTGGGACAAAGCTATGGTCAACCAATGAGATTACAAGCACCACTGCTCAGGTAAAATTGATTAAGTTCAGGAACAAATGGGGAAGTGAGTCACGTAGCAAGTGGGCATGAATGTAGAACAGCACTTTATCAGGTAGCCATCCGGTAGTAGTCAGATTAATAATTCTTGGTCTTCTCAGGGTGATGATCAATCTCAGATGCCAATCTTTAGGGAGGTCAGCATTTGCTTGATCTTTGGTCTTCAAGTCTGGCCCACGGCAGGAGCATCCGTCCCTCCCAGAGTTGCAAGATATCTTGTCTTTTGTGCTCTCTCCTTCGAGGGCCTGGCCCTGTCTGACTGCATGTAATATTTCTATCTAACTCAGCTGCCTACAACACTATTCCATGCCTCTCCTTTCTATTCAATGGGGTAACTGGAGGCTGAGTGTTAGAGTTGCGCAAGGAGATAAAGTCATTCAACAAATACTCAGCAAGCACTGAGAACCTACAATATGCCACTGTGGGAATGCTCAGAGTTCAGACAAAGGCAAAACTAAAAACAGTCCTTCAGCAAAGAAAGAGATGCCATACTACAGGTGTGTTCAGTATCATATGAAGGGGGCAACACAGAAGCAGTGCTTCTCTGGCAGTCTGCAGAGGATGAGAAGGCCTGGTGGACAAAGTGTATGCGGGCTTTCTCTGGCGGCATCAGTTGGACTGCACCGATTGGCATTATGCACACTTTCTACTCCTCAGCCTTACTTTTTTTTTTTTTTTTTGCAAGTGTCAACAGAGGTTTGCAGACAGCTACTGAAGGGTTTGCAAACAGGGCTGAGGCGGGCAGATGTGGGAGCTGCAGAGGACCAAGGGGGAGGAAGAAAGAAGCAGCACATGGCAAGGGCAGTGGGCACCAGGAGCCAGGGCTGAGGGCTTCGGCCTGCATAAGTGTGGGCTGTGGGGTCCATCCTGCTGCTTCTGGAAGAGTGTATAATGGAGCTGAGTGAACACAGGAGACACACAAGGTAAAGGTAGGAGTTAACTCCATGACTGGAAGCTGGAAGGTGGGCCCCTTCTGGGAGAGACTGCAGAGAGAAACTTCTCCTTAGCACAACTTCTGTGTGTTCATTTTAGGATTCAGAGCAAAAAATAAGAATGAAAATACATAAAACATGGCATTTTGGGTCTAGCCAGAATGCTCAGCGTATGGAAGGATGCTTCACTGGATGGCAGCAGACTGCTACTAAGTCAGATAAGTATCACCTTGCTGGCTTATTTCTGTGGATTTCACTGTTCACAGAGTCAAAAGTAATAAGCATTTAAGCCACTTTGGGCAATCTTTTTTCTTTTTATTTATATATTTATTTATTTGGTACAAGGCCTCACTACACAGACTCATAGTGATCCTCCTGTTTTTAGCCTCCCAAGTGCTGGGGTTAGAAGCGCACACCACCATGCCCAGTCTCAGTTGATGTCTCAGTGGCACCCCCTGGGGTGGGGCTGGCACGGCACACTGTTTTTTTGGTTTTTTTTTCATCTTTTTTTTTTTTTGGACAGGGTGTTGCTATGCCATTTGGGCTGGCCTTGTGCTCACTTTGTAGCCCCCAAGCTGGTCTCAGACTCGCAGGTATCTTCCTGCCTCAATCTCCCAAGTGCTGGGATTACAGGCATGTGCCATCACGCCTGGTTCAATTTTGGGTAATTATTTAATATTGGTTTTTCCCAGTTTGGTTTTGCACATTTTATTGTTTGCAAAAGAGAAAGATTTATTTTGTAAGGCTGTTGCAAGAAAAATCTGGGATCAAATGAAAATGCTCTCTACTGAGGAGTTTGGAAGGCAACTTTAATGTGAAGTTAGCAGGCTGATGGGCACCAGTTCCAAATCAGCTCAGAGTCAGTTTTGAGTTCAGTTTAAATACAGTTTGCAAGCAGCAAGTACAAAGCTGATAGCAGGTTGTTCCAAGATTGGATCCATGCATTATGTGAATGGAGTCATATGTTATCAGGCATATTTGCTTTAAGAAGGTTTACTTAAGAAGAATTGTTTATCATAAGAGAGGAGCATTTCAAGAGGGAAGAAGGAGGTTTGTTGAATGTGTCCTTGACTGGATCAGTCTGTTTTGGGCATAAAGTCCTTGAAGCAAGTTGGAAAAGCTATAGATGTACTCTTAAGTGGACAAATACAGACAGCATGGCATCTGTAGTCAAGTTGTCCCGCCGGTTATCTGGAAGCAGCAGCTGGACACAGTCAAGGCTGACTGAACTTGGCCCTCCAACTATGTGGCAAGCAGCATGAGCATGGTCACAGGATGTTGATGGATTTTTAATTTCTGCTATAAGAGTTTTATAAATTTACCACAGCAAGGCAGCCAGGCATAGAAATGAGACACTAAAACCCAAATCCATGTCCTCAAGGTTTGGGCTGAAGGTTTCTTACAGTATGAGGAAGCAGAGAGATCGAAGGGCACAGCAGAAATTTTTGGGGTCTGCCTGCATATGATCAACTGTATGGTTATGTGCAGGACACCTGCCCAGACAACAGCAGTGTTCATGTGATCTGAGGAGGGAGTTTTGGGTGCCTTGATGTCAAATGGTCATCCATCACACACTGGCTACAGGGCTGAGTAAAGCCAGTGGTCACCTAGGCAACTGTTGTTATAATCCATACTGGAGATGCCAGCTGCCGCACAGCTGGTGGGAGCATCGTGACCGATTGCTCAGATGTTGACCCCCCAAATTCCTGATCTTTAAAGACAACTGAAAGCAGGGAGCTAAAAGCAAATGGAGCTGGAGGGTATATTCAGGTTTTCCGCCTGAATCGGTGATGCCCTTGAAGTCC
>NW_004524707.1:5271289-5281806 GCF_000260255.1 Octodon degus
TTTTTTAAGAGCTCTATAAATTTACCATGCCAATGCAGCCCTGGTCCATGTTTCCCAGAATCACTACAACCTTCACTGTATCTATCAAAAGTAAGTTTCTAAGTGAATCAGGGATGGGTTCGTATATTTAAAACAGTGCCTGAAATTAGTTTAATATGCATTTCTTTGATTACTGGAGTTATTGCTTCGGGCTGGCACAGCACTACTTGCAAGTTTTAATGGAGTTACAAGATTACACTGATAAGGGAATTTCCACTTGAATAGGATGTTTCCACCAAATATTTCTCTTTCTTTCATCTTTCATAGGACTCAACAGAGTATACAGTCACTGCATTTTTTGAATCTGTCTTTCAAAAGCCTCTTACATCTCTCTAACCAGTTGTTTTTTTATTCCCATTGCTGCTAGCATAGCTCATAGAACTATGAAACTAAAACCTGCGCTACTGCTATCTGCAACACATCTGACGCTTTCAGCTGTCCTCATGACAATTGTTGTAGCTCATTTACTAAGCAGTAGGGAAACTGCCGTGAGTTTTCCATATCTCTTCTCTCAAAAAACCCAGTGAAACAGATATTAATTCCTTTTTTTTTTTTTTTTTTTTTTGTTTGAGACAGGGCCTCACCATGTATTGCAGACTGGCCTTGAGTTCACTATGCAGCCCAGGCTAATTGCAAACTTGTGGCGATTCTCCTGCCTTAGCCTCCCAAGTTCTGGAATTGACTCCATATTATACATATGGCAATAGACATAGAACGTGAAGGTTATCGCTGAAGTTACATAATCAGCAGTGACAGGGCAGAAATGCTATCCCGAGTCTGATGGTTCAGTCTTCTGACGCAGCCTGTGCATTTCTGTAATGCCGTTAAGCCATGGTCTTTTAGCTCCAAGTCCATGCCTTCATGGAGGCATGAGGTCTCCAAAGCCTCATGCAGTCATAGGTGGGGCTTTTGGGTGGTGCTGGATCTAGAGGGAGAGATGCTGGTCAAGGATGTGCTGCTGGAACTGATTCATGGCCTGGTGCTAGGACTAAGACTGCCCCACGCCAGGTGTGTGAGAATGTAAGAACAGGACGAGGGCTGCTGCCACAGCTTGCTGCTTGTTCTTGTGCTGCCTTTTGCCTTCTGCCCGCAATGAGCTGTTTCTCCTTTGTGATGCACCTCTGCCACGTCGCCCTGCCTTGGAGCCTGCCAACTATGGACTGAAACCTCTAAACACTGTGAGCTAAACAAACCTTTCCTGCTTTAACTTTTGGTGTCAGGTATTTTGTCTCAGCAATGAGAGAAGTAACTTAGAGAAACTAGGATGCAAAACCATGTTCTGTTCTGCCACCTGGCTCTGTGTTGGCTCTGACAACTGGGGCACAAGAACACTCAAGAGACTTCTTGTCTGCTCCTATGAGCTTTCTATTTGCTCAGGTTCCTTGAGTGCCACCTGTCACCTTTCCCTACCTCAGCAGTGCCAACTTGTCCTTTGGCAGCAGCTAAACTCCATCTTTAGTTTTTCTAGAACTTGAGAATAAGTTTTATCATCCCCTGGAGACTCGAGAATTGACCAGTTGTGTCTTTTGCAGAAGTTGGGGTCTCAGCCCCTCTCCTTCCCCCGTGTCTTCTCCCAGGATCTGTGCTTCACTCCTCTTCAGTTCTAGGACTTGGTCCCTCAGCCTTAGAGATGTTTGGCTCCTCTGTCACTAACTTCACAGTGCCTTCCAGTTCTCTTTCACCCTCTCAGGCACCTAGTTGGTGACTCTGAGTCTCATTAAATGTTTTAGAGACGCTGTTGCCAGGAGGAATTTAATCCAGGAGGAAAATACATGGGGGGATAGGGATAGAAGGAGAGAACACACTGATGTCACATGGAGGCTCCACTCAGGTGCTCTGTTCAGAGCCAGAGCACCCACCTTCCAGAAGACTCAAGCTGCCTCCTCCTGGGAAGCACCTGAGCTCTGAGAACACCTTACCAGAGGAGCGTCAGCTAAGGGCCACTGACTGGCTAAAGAGGGATAGGAGCCAATGCTCCAGGCTTCCTGTGAGATCAGCAGAAGCTGCGGGGCTCCTTCAGCGTAGGTCTCCTCTTCTCTTACCCTGGCAGGCCTGTGGCTCTAGTGTCCCCATAAAGCTCTGCAGGCAGCCCTCTCAGTTTTCCCAGATACCTCCATGCTGTCAGTCTCCATTAGCAGCGCTTGGCTCTGGGGTCTGCCGAGACTCAGGAGAATATCAGGATTGGGCTTCAGGTAGTGGGGTAGGGATGATGCTGAGAAAAACAGTAGCTATAGGAACACTCATAATTTCCATTTTCATCAACCCAAAGGAAAGTAAAAACAGTGTGCAGGATGACAACTTCTGAAAATAGTCTAATGCAGAGACAGTAGAGTTAGCAACACCCCAGGAGCATTCCCAGGATATTTTTGTTGTTCTGTGTTTTTACCTACTTTTAAACTTTAACAAGTCAAATCGCCTCGCTCTCCTGAGGCTGGTTCAAAATATATATGCTACACTGGTGCTCAAAATCTGCATTTCTTATTTTTCTTTTCCACTTCCTGTAATTCTATAAGTAAAAGGAAAATAATGTATGAAATTGCGCCTTCTCTTCAAGCTCACATTACATAAAAAGAGACTTGAGAAGCAAAGAGTTGATTTAAATTATTAGTCATAAAATGGCTATTGGAAAAACAATCATCCCCCATGACATGTATTCTAAGAAGTTGCTACTTGAGCTTCTCAAAGATTTACTCATAGGCTAATTATCTTTATAGTAATAAGTGTTATTAAAATTGTATCCTGCGGTTTTGAAATAATAGTCAATTAGTTTTTAATGAAAGGAAATTTATACAAAGAAAACAAAATATTCTCTAATAAATTGCATGACTTATGCCTCAAGCACACAATCAAACCTCCTAGAGACATTTCGAGAGAAAATTGATTGTATTTGCTTTATTTTTAATGTCATTATAAGCTATGATTACATTTTGTTTTAGGGATATTAGACAACTAAGTTTCTAGTTGATAGGTTCTGGCCCTAGTATGCATTGCTAAATTATTATGTCATCAAACATGGCTGAAGCCCTTAGAATAACAGCTTATCTTCCCAATGACCGCTTCCTCCTTCTCCCCCACCCCAGTCCGGATACCTTTTCCTCGCACGCAGGAGAGACCCCAATCAGCTCCTTACGTGTGAGTGAAGCTGCCCCTCTAACTCCACCCTTGGCAAAAGGCCGTAGAAGTCTCGGCTCTCTTTGTCTCAGGTCAGAGGATGCCCCATCTGCCCTCGATGCTCTGTCTTCAGAGTTAATAAAGGCGTCTTTCATCTTTCCTATCTCTACTGTGCCACCAAAAAACCTAACTTTAGTTACTAGAGGTTTGGTTGTCAGAAAAATTCAGGAAGAAAAATATATAATATGTCACTTTAAATAAATGACGAATTAGAAAGAAGTCTCAATTAGATCTTAGGGTTAGTGATGAATTCTCATGCTTTATTTAACTTTACACAGTATTACTACAATCCTGGATAAGGCCTTATCATAGTGCTATGCAAAAGTATACCCAGTATTTTTATAAAACTTGAGTTCTGTTTACATGCATTTTACCTATACTTCTTCATACCATGACCTATAGTTGCTGACAGCTTTCTTTTCTGTCGGGTTTCTGCAGCTATGGGCCTCAGATGGGTGCGGCTGTGTGCCCTCAGGAACGTGGCCACAGAGTAGGCGATACGGCCCCCTTCCTCTGCGCTTGCAGCTCTGCCCTACGACTCGCATCTCTATGGAAACTGCGGCTAAGCGTGGACCACACCTGCGGGGATCTAGGTCATGCGCCGCTCATGTGGATCTAATACAATTATAACAGAAGTGCACAGCACGTGTAATGCCCTCGAATCATTCTGAATGCACCGACTATAGGGCACTGTCTTAGGGCCAGAGAGATAGCTCAGTAGAATATGCACTTGCCTGGCAAGTGCAGGGTCCTGAGTTCAATCCCTGGTACTGCAAAACAAACAAACAAAAACAACACTGTCTAACAAACAAAAGGCTCTTGGTGCCAAGCAGGTTGGGGAGTGCTGTAGTTTCTCAGGTTTCATTTTTTTCATTCCTTTCATTTTCTCTTCACAGGGACCTCTCTGTGTCTCACCTTCTTGGACAACACAGAAAACAAGACACAGAGCCAGGGAGGGAGGAAGGAGGGGACAGAGGGAGGGAGCCGTGCCTCAGAGGAGCCTGGGCGTTGGTCAGCAGCAGTTTCTCTGGCATACCTGTCTTCTCTAAGGTTTCGAAAGTGTGGGAAAGCAAGTGTGCTACAACCGTATCAAGCAAAGAGGGCTGAACACATTCATCTCAACCAAGTGAAAGTGAAATTTGTGTACAAGATTAAGAACCTACGTGTGAGTAGGCCCAGGTGCTTTGCCGCGTGTGTAATTTGAATCTATTTTGAGACCCCCTAGTGTTCTTTGTGGCACATGTGGGTTTACACAGAATGTGGTAAAATTGACATTCCTGTCAGTGGAAGTTGGCTGCGTCTACTTCCTGTCCCTTGTTTTGGGAAGAGAAGGCACAGAGTCAGGAGACTGAGCAGAGCAGTGCGTGGAGAGACCTACCAGAAAAGGATCCACCTCCGACCCGGAGCTTCCTGCTGCACTATTCCTGGTAGGGGCTGAAGGGCGAGACAGCACAGCGGAGGGTGAGGAAGGGAGGGAGGCACGACAGACATGGACCGCTCCTCCAGCAAACCCACTCTCACAGCAGAACTGCTCAGCAGGACCACCTCGCCCCTCTGGGCGTGCCCAGCCCTGACCTGAGCAGCTTGAAAGGCTGCATGTAAGCGCTGTGGCGCTGGAGGCAAGGTTTTCACCGAAGTCAATTTTAGAACTTTTCATCACCTCAGAAAGAAACCCCATGCCCTTTAGCTACCCTCTCCTAATCCCCAAGTCCTTCCCCCCGGCCCCAAGCAGATACTTTCTGTCTCTAGTCCCCTTGTGACATTATATAGAAATGGAATCAAGTAATATGGTCTTTCATGACTGTCTCCTTTCACCTTAGCATAATGTTCTAAAGATTTTCCCCTGTTATAGCATGTATCCATACTTCCTTTATTTTTACTACTTTTAAATTTTTAAAATTTGTGATAAAATATATGCAGCATAAAATTGATCATCGTAACCACTGTAAGTCGATTGTCTGGCATTACACACAATCTCAGTGTTGTGGAATCATCACTGTTTATTTCTAGAACTTTTTCATCACCAAAAGTGAAACATTGTGCCAATAACCAACAGCTTCCTGCATCCTCACTCCTAGCCTCTTGTAGTTATGATTTTTACACTATCCTTTCATAATCATATTTAACTTAGTATAACATTTTTAAGTTGCATCCATCTAATTCTATTTTTTTAAATTTTATTTATTTATCTGTGTGTGTATGTGTGTGTGCAGCTCAGCCCACCAGGGGGCGGGGCTGGCTGGCATGTGGTGCTGGGGGATTGAACCGCGGTCCCTGTGCTTCGCTAAGCTTGTTCTTTTCTAAGCTTGTTTTTAAGTAGGTGCTTTAGACCACTAAGCCATCTCACCAGCCCCCAATTCTAATTTTTAAGGCTGAATAATACGTATTTTATTTATCCATCCACACATAAATACATATTCAGTTTATTTATACCTCTTTGTCACTTATGAATAATGATGCTATGAATGCAGGTACACACATTTTTGTGTGGCTGTACTCATCACACTTGGGTATGTACTTAGAAGTGAAGTTCCTGGAACTTATGGTATTTCCACCTGAGGACCTTTCAGACTGTTTCCTACTACACTGCCTGTCCTGTCTAGTGTCCTGTCTAGTGTGTGGCATTTCTGATATTTCCACCTGCTTAACAGTACCTTCTACCTGACTTTCTAATTTTAGCTATATTAATGGAGTTTTTAAAAAAATAAATGTTTATTAGTACATGTACCAGTGGTAGTTTTTATTTGTATGTTTCTGATAACCAATGATATTAAGCATCACTTTCTGGACTTATGGCCATTAGTATTTTTCTCTGAAGAAATCCATGTTCAGATATCGTGCTCATTTTAAAGTGAATTATTTGCATTTTTATTATTGAATTGTGCTCTTTAATCTATATCAAAGTTTACCTATCTATCTATAATTTGGAAATACTTTCACTTTTCTATGACGTATGTTTTTGCTTTCTTGGTAGTGTCCCTTGAAACATAGAGTTTATATATTTTGATTAAGTCCAATTTGTCCTTTCCTTCACTGCCTTGTTTTTTGGGTCATGATAAGAGTCTTTTGAATTTACCTGTACATTTTTTTTTCAAAGAGTTTAATAAATTCTTGTCCCTTTGGCATTAATGTCTCCATAGGCATGAGGAGAAGCTCTAATTTTATTATTTCACATGTACTCATCCGATTGCCCCAGCACCATTTGTTGAGGAGACTGTCCTTTTCCCCAAGGAATGATCTTTCCACCCACATCAAAAAATCTTCTGGTTAAGGAGAAGCAAAATTCAGTGAGAGAAATCCTCATGAGAGAGACCAAGAATGGGAACAAATGAGGCTTTTATTGCCAGTAGGATGACAATCTGATACACAACCAGGGAATGTTGACCACCAGGGAATTTTGTACTAGGTTTTTATACTTTTACAAGTAACCATGGTAACCACATTACCTTATTTTGGAATTTTACAAAATTGTCATAAGTTTACATTTCCCAGGGTTTTGTTAATAGTGCTAAACTTTATCTTACTTGCAATTTGCTTTAACTATTTGCTCCTTAGGTTAGTGATTTGTTCTTTTTTTTGTGTTTGATGGTTAACCAAGAGGGAAGAAGTAAGGAGTGAATTCATCTAAAGTTTAAGTGACTTCGAAAATGTAGTTGCTAGGGGCCAGGGAGATAGCTCAGTAGGATAGACGCTTGACTTGCAAACGCAAGAATCTAAGTTCAATCCCTGGTTCTGCAAAAAAAAAAAAAAAAAAAAAAAAAAAAAAAAAAGAAAGAAAGAAAATGCAGTTGCTTTTGCCCCATTAGTTACAGACATGTACTGTTTTTTTCCCCCAATTTAACTGTATTCTGCCCATCTACATGTCCATCCTTAGACCAGTACCACACTGTACTGATTACAATAACTTTGTAACAACTTTTGAAATTGGGATGCATAAGTCGTAAGTTGTATCTTTGTTTCCCTTGTTTCAAAACTGTTGTGATTTTTCCTGCACTTTGTAATTCTGTATGAAATTTAGGCTTGGCTTGTCAGTTTCCATAAAGAGCACATTTGGGGTTCTATTTATTTATTGTACTTAGGCCAGGGTGTACAGGGTGTAGAGGGTCTCACTGTGTAGATCTGACTCATTGTGATCCTCCTGTTGACAACCTCCTAAGTGTTGGGATTACAGGCATGTGCCACCATGCCTAGTCTCAATTGCCATCTCAGCATGCCCCGGGGGCAAGGCCGGCACTGCAGGTCCAGGATAGAACTCCTGACCTCTTCATCTCCTGGCGTCTGCCTAAGCAAGTGCTTTAATCTGCTGAGCTATTTGGCTGACCCTCAACATTTGGGATTCTGATAGTGATGTCATTTAAACTGAAGGCAACTTTGGCATCCCCATAATATTAAATCACCTCATCCATGAGCACAGCACATTTTCTCATCTATTTATGCATTCTTTAATTTCTCTTCACATTATTTTATAGATTTAAGATGATAAATGCTGCACTTCTTTGTCTTTTCTTTTGAGTGCTAGAGATTGAACCCAGGGACTAACACATGTACGAGAACCCTTACCCACTGAGCTACATCCCCGGGGCTGTTTATTTTTATTTTGAACCAGAGTCTTGCTAAGCTGCTCAGGTTGGACTTGAGCTTCTGCCCTCCTGCCTCAGCCTCCTGGGTAGTTAGGACGCAAATGTCTCCTAAGCCTGGCTAGTGTCTCCTTTTTAATGTAGACATTTGTAGCTGTACATTTCTTTGAGAGCACTGCTTTAGTTCCATCTCATCTGTTGTAATATATCACATTATTATTTTCATTAATTTCAAAGTATTCTATTTTTCCTTTGATTTCTCTTTGAATTATTGGTCATTTAGTAGTATGTGATTTAATTTTCACATATTCATATGTTTTCAACTTTTCTATTACTTATTTTACATTTTATCCCACTGTACCTAAAGGATCCATACTTGACATTATTTCCTCCCTTTTAAATTTATGAGTTTTAATACAATGGCCTAACAGGCGCTGTACCCTGAGGATGGTCCATGTGTACTAGAGAGAATGTATGTTCTGTGCTCTTTTGAGTAAAGTTGTCTAAGGACATCTGTTAGCCCAAGCTGGGTTAGAGATGGGCAACTCTCCTGTTTCTGTGTTCATTTTTTTTTTTCTGTGCTCATCTTTTACAGTTATTTTATCCATTATTGGAAGGGGGATGGTCAAGTTCCTGACTATTACTTTGAATAGTCTATTTCTTCCTCCTGCTTTTTGTACTCCAGATTTTCTAGTAATCTATTGTTAGGCGCATAAATGTTTAAAATTATTATGTCTTCTTGATGGATTTCATCCTTTTATCATTGTAAAATGTCCTTTATGTCTAATTACATCTTTTGTGTTAGGTTTTGTCTGATAGTAGTCTAACTGTTTCATTTTTCTTGTGGTTGCTATAGAAACCATACTCTTTCCTGCTTGCTTGCTTGCTTGCTTGCTTTCCTTCTTTCTTTCTTTATTGAGACAGGGACTTACTATGTAGTGTAGGATGGCCTTGAATGGACAGTGATCTTCCTGATTCAGCCTGCTAAGTGCTGGGATTACAGATGTGGGCCACCACACCCGGTTTTACCTTTAATCTATTTGTAAATCAAAAATATGTACTTGGAGATAGATTATAATTATACCTTATTTTTTCAGTCCTATGTGACAATCTTGTCTTACTTGTGATTGAATTCACATATGATATTATTATTAAGCTTTAATAGTATACAGTACATATAGTACATTTTATTACAACTAACTATGAGTATACATATGTATCATATAATAAGCATAAGTAATTAATATAATTGGGCTTGTAATGTGATATTATGTTGCCATCAATGTGTTGGATTTTATGGCTGCTACTTCATTTTTGGTTTCATATTTCATTTGACCTTTTACTTCTTCTGTACTGCCTTCTTTTGCATTAAATGGCTATTTTCTAATGAAGTACTTACATTTCGTGATAGTATTTTGGTTTTTTTCATCATCTGTCATTTTCTATATTTTATGGTTGCTCCAATTGCTTCCTATATTCATCTTAACTTATTTATTTATTTATTTTTCTGTATGTAGGACAGGGTCTACAGGGTCTACAGGGTCTACAGGGTCTTACTACGTAGATCAGACTCGTAGTGATTCTCCTGTTTTCAGCCTCCTAAATGCTGGGATTACAGGTGCACGCCACCATGCCCAGTCTCATCTTAATTTATAATCACTTTCTCATTTATAGTAACAGCTTCAATGAGATATAAAAATGTCATTCATGTATAGGTCTATTTCCTTTTCTTTTAGTTGTATTAATTTGTTTAGATATTATTTATTTATTTAGTTTTTGTATTTAGTATGCGATCTACAGGGTCTCACTGTAGATCGGACTTGTAGTGATCAGCCTGTTTATAGCCTCGCAAGAGCTGGGATTACAGGCGCGCGCCACCGTGCCCAGTCTCAATCGCCAGTCTCAGCACACCCTGCGGGCGGGGCCAGCATGGCAGGCCCCTACGTCTGCCTAAGCAGGTGCTTTAATCTGCTGAGCTATTTGGCTGGACTTTTTTAGTTATATTAATGATCATACATATCACATTCATAAATATTGTAAACCCAATATTGTAGTCAATACTTTATATAACTTTGTATCTTTTTAACTCTGAACTTGGCACTTGCTAGACAGGTGCTTATGCCACTGAGCTATATCCCTGGCCCAACTTTGAATCGTATAAAGAAGAGAGAAAAATAAAAACATACTTCCAACTTGTGTTATGTTAACATCCTTATTTATCATCTTTGTTTCTCTTTATTCATTCTTGGAGATATAAGTCAGCATTTGAAACCATTTTCCTAGTCCAGCACAGCTTTTCTCCCAGCCAATTCTTTTATGCTGTTAATGACAAATGTATCACGCGCATCAATGTCTTACATGTCCAGTAATGTATGAGATGCCATTGCTTTATTGCCTTATACAATATGGGCATTCATGAAACTCTGAGCTGTTTCATATTTTACTTTTATCACTTTCTCTTGTTTATCTCTGTGTGCTTAAAAGGTAGAGGAGGGCTGGCCAGATAGCTCAGTGGTCTAAAGCTGACACAGGGACTGGTGTTGGATCCCTGGCGTGCAGTGCTGGGGCACTTTGAGAGGTGACTGAGACTCGGCATGGTGGCAAGTGTCTGTAATCCCAGCACTTGGGAGGCTGAAAACAGGAGGATCACTAGAAGCCCGATCTGTGTAGTGAGATCCTGTAGACCCTGTACTAAATACATTTTTTTCTTTTCAAAGTTTTATTGATAAA
>NW_004524707.1:5302429-5313148 GCF_000260255.1 Octodon degus
CAAGATATCATCTCACCCCAGAAAGAATGGCTATCATAAAGAAATCACCCAACAACAAATGTTGGAGAGGCTGTGGGGAAAAAGGAACCCTTCTTGACTGCTGATAGGAATGTAGACTGGTGCAACCATTATGGAAATCAGTGTGGAGACTCCTTAAAATCTGGGACTGGAAATCCCATTCAAACCAGCTATTCCCCTACTTGTAATTTTCTAGAGAAACTGAAAACTTCATATCATAGTGATATATGTGTACCTATGTTTATAACAAATTGTAATAGAGAAATCTTGGAAACAACCAAGACACCCGTCACCTGAGGAATAGATGAAAAAGATGTGGTATTTTTATACAATGGAGTATTACTCAGCTATAAAGAATGATTAACTCGAAGCCTTCATATTTAAGTGGATTCCACTTGAAGATATAAGTGAAATAAACCAGACCCACATGTATAAATATCACATAGTCTCCTTAGTATAAGAACTCAAAAGAAGAAATAAAAATAGAAAGGTATAACACAATTAAAAGGAAAATGAGAACTTGAGATTAAACAATGAGGAGAGGGCAAGGAGAAAAGCTGGGAAACATGGCAGGGGCAAAGCCATACATTTATATGCACAAGATGAGTAAGGTAAGGATCCTGAGAATCTGCAGCATGTTTTTGAAACTAGCAGTTAATTGGTAAGATTCTCACCCTGACTAACTATATGTGCTGACAACTGTGTACTAACAGCTGCACTGAAGATAGCAATGTGTAATGGTAGGGTCATGTTTGGAATGCCTGCCAGTCTGGTCTTCTAAATACATACTGCTTGTCATGACATACCAATTACAGCCATACTGTCTCTCAAGTAAATGTTTGTTTGTTTGTTTGTTTGTTTGTTTGTTAAAAAAGGGCTATAAATGAAAAGAGGAGACAGGAAAATAAAATGTCACAGGACAGTCCTGCTCTAATGCTGTATATGGTTAGATTTCTTAATTTCTGTGTAAAATTATGTAATTGTTTATTGCTATTTCTTCAATTTTTTTATTTTTTAAATTTTTGTTTTCATATTCTGCAGGGACTTAAAGTTTAACATATCAATACTTGATGGAAAATACCTGCTCCATGTTATACCTAAGATATTTGATATTCAGACAGATAGTTAGATTAAACCCAACTGCATATATTGTAGGGTAAAAATAAACTTCTCTTCTGGAGGGTTAACAACCTAAGTTTGCAGACCAAACATCAGAGAAAAAGAAGGGCTGCAAGGACAACCAACATTTTGGCCCTAGCCTTTCAAGGTCAGTGAGGACTCAAGACATAGGAGAACTTATACTGTAACATATGCAACTAGGTTGTGTCCCAAATTTTCTGAACAAGGAGATTATGGGGCCACAGAGAAATGTGATCAATGATGTAGAGTGTGCCTAAGGAGAGTCACCTGGAGAGAAAACATTCTCTCAGGCTTTCACAGAGAGCAAATTGGTCAAGCAATGGCCATGACTCATCAACATGGCTGACCCTGACAAAGGATTTACAAACTGTGGTGCAGGGTTTCAGGATAAAACCTGAGGAGATTTGACTGACCTTATGAGATAAAAAACTTACATTTCTTGTTATATAGGTCTTGCTTTATCTTGTTCTTAACCATCCAGCAGAAAAGTATGAAAACAAAGGATAAAAAATAAAGCCACATTAATATGCTGAGCTGTCCGTGACTCATCCACATGGCTGACACTGACAAAGGTTCTACAATCTGAGGTACAAGATCTCAGGATAAATCCTGAGGGGATTTCACTGACCTTATCAGACCCAAAAGCTACAACTCTTGTTGCATAGGTCCTGCTTTGCCTTGGTCTTGACCATCTAGCAGAAGAGGTATAGGAAGTGAAGCCATGCTATTATGTTGAGCTGTGGAGGACTCAGGTCAACAATTTCTGACATTGCCAGTGAAGCAGAGGACCCAATATTGTTGTGGACTACTGGACTCTTTTGGAATGTTTTCCTTAGTTAACACACCTATATTATTCAAATAACAGAACTTAACGAAAAAGGGGGATGCAGATGAATGTCCATTTTGTATCTGTGTATTCAGAATAGTTAGGATAGATATATAGTTACATTCTCTTAATGAATAGAGGGATTTGTTCTAATAGTGTTTGTAAATAGGGTCTCATGTCCGCATCCTGTACAGCAATTAACCACTAGAAGAATGTATGCAATGTGTTAATTATTGAAACTGTCGTAGCAATTTGGTTTGAAACTGTCTCATTGCTATTTGTTTCTCAATAAGATTATGGAAAAAATATGCTGAGCTGTAATAAGCTCATGTCAACAACTCTGGACATTGCCGGTCTTATGGATAACCCACTGCTATTATGGACTACTGGACTGTATTGGCAGATTCTGATGAATTCAAGCACCTACAATATTTAAATGACAATGGAATGCCTTTCTCTGACAAAACTAACCAAAAACATGGGATAGAAATGAATGACCCTTTTGTATCTGTATGCTCAAAATAGTTAGGATAGATATACAGCTCCACTCTCTTAATTCAATGACTAGAGTGGTTTGTTATAATAGCATTTGAGACAGGATATCATGTCTGCATCTTATACAATGAATAACCACTAAGGCAACAATATGTCATGTATTAATTACTGTAAATGTTCCAGTAATTGGTTGTGAAACTGTCTGACTGATATTTGTTTCTCAGTAAAAGTATTTTTTTAAAAACCCCCAAAACAAAACAAGCCACTTGTCTTTTAACTTGTGGGTGTTAGGTATCTCATCCCAGCAATAAGCAAGTAACTAAGACACTCAACTTCCCTATGGGAAGATCACAAAGAGTACCTTCCCCAATGAGGCAAGACACATGCATTGAGAAAAGCTAATGATCTTCTAGCTGCTGGGTTAATCACTAGACTTACAACTTTGCATGTCCAGGAGGGGATCTTCTGTACCTGATAAGGGAAGAAAGAGACTGTACCTCAGAGAGGCTGAAAGAATTGGCTGCCATGCACTGACAGAAGCCAGGGTGGCTACTGGAAGAAATTAGAAGATAATACTAAGTTAGCAAGAGCTCATTGACTCATGGATATCTCTCAGTAGAAGGAGGGATGGGTTTCAGAAACTTGGAAAAATTGATGGCTCATACTAAGTGAAGTGGAATTGCTTGAATGTCCATTTGGGTGGCAAAAAGGACCTAGTCTCAGGAAATGGTCCTGGTGGAATATCTACTACATGAGGGGAGAAGGTCCATCAGATTGTCTTCCACAGGAGGGCCTAGAAGTCACATCATTTACCAAAATGAGGTAAGAGACTAGAGTGTGTGAAACCTGGCTGGGAAGGCAGCTATGCTTACCAAGATACCACCAATGCAGGCTGAAAGCTGGTGGGGAAGTAGGTGTGACTGTAAATTACAAATCCCAGGATGCATGTGCACAAGAGTTCCCACAGACCTACACTTAGACTTCTCTTGAAGAGTCCAGCAGGCTTCCAGTAGGACAGCCTAGACTTGGCCAGCCTGAGGAGTGGATGGTGAAAATAGTACAGTCAACTTTGAGCTTTTGGTCATTGTGTTCTCTCTTGCACAGTGGCCACCCTCAGAATGTAGGGTATGCTTCTTTTCTTGCTTTTACTTGGCCCAAACTTGCTTAGCAGAGCTTGTTTTTTTCCCCACCCTTAATAAATGCAAAACTTTGCCTACAGAAAACCCTAGAAGGCACTTCTAGAATAAGGTGCCAGCACCTACAAACATACTAAGAAAAATTATCAGGAATATGTTAGTGAGATAGACATCAGGATCACTGGGAAGACCAGCATCAGCTCTTCTCTATAGGCCAGAGCTGGTGGTAGGAGATATGGTTACAGAGGTGGGTTCACCAGAGGCATCAGAGAAGCAGAGTCCTGAGTCAAAAAAAACATCAGGTGTTGATCCTTATTTCCCTGAACCAGAGGAAAAGAATTGTGATATTTATTGGTAAATTTGTGGGGACATCTAAGCGGACTTAATTCATAAGAGATCTGTGGATATCAGTTCAACAGAGCATCTTCAGGGACAAAAAGAATGAAAGTCAACAAGTGTGCTATTTCATACAACCAAAACGAAGTGAGTCTGGATGAGCAGAAGGCTAAGAGAAGGTTCCTTAACAACAAGTTGTGATGCCTGACTCAGTTCCTAAGCCAAGTAGAAATTAGGTCAGTTTTCAGGTCCTGAGCCTACAGACTGAAAAGATGATGAGGTCCCCAAGTAAAGGCTGTATTCAATAGCTTTCTCTGGACTTTCTCATAATGGAATTATAGCCATTTACTTAGGTGAGCATATATTGAAGCAAAATAGATAGATAGATAGATAGATAGATAGATAGATAGATAGATAGATAGATAGATAGATAAGGTCAGGCATTTTGAGACTAGTTGCACGAGGTGCTAAGTTCACCTAGCACACTAAGTCACTGTGGCTTTCTTGTTATGAAGGTGGCCTCTCATCAGAGAGCATATGACATGGGAGAAGCACTGAATCAAGCAGACAAACTGATTTGGCCATTTGACAGTGGCCAGTCATCTCAATCATCAGGTCCCCCTGAACTGGCACCATGGCTGTATGCAGAGTGATGAAGGTCATGTGAGATGGAGATTATGCATGAATTTATGTGTATGAAGTTCTACCCACCAAGGCCCAACTACTACTGCCTCTGAATGTTCAATGTGTCAGTCACAGAAACCAAAACTGAGATTATGTATGAAATTAATCCTTGAGAAGCTAAGATTTTAAGTTTACTACATTGGATGCCTCCCACTCAGAGAGGGCAAGAAAAAGGGGCTTATTCTGAATATGGGCTTTGTCTTTCCTGTCTTCAAAGCCTCAACCAGCATCACTGTTAGAGAGCTTAGCCAGTAACAATTCTCACAAAGACTTAAGCATCCTTTGTTCTCTCCTCAGGCAGATGATTGGACATAGCCTTGGAATAACCTGTTCAAGGTACACCTGAAGGGCTAGTTTGGAAACATACTTTGAAGGGATAAGATGACATTCCATATGCTGCAGTACATAGATTTATATGAACCGGGTTTCTATATATAGCCTGGGAACCAAGGGATGGAAATACGAGTGATTCCATTTGTCATCATTTCCAGTGACCCTTTGGGGACCTTGTGCTTCCAGTCCCTATTGGTCTATGCAGAATTGAAGTTTCTGGTTGTGGTGGGGAGGATGGTGATTTGCAGTATCCCACTGAGGTGCAAGATAAACATTGCTTCTTTTAATTTTATTTTTTTTAAATTTTATTTATTTATTTGTGTGTGTGTGTGTGTGTGTGTGTGTGTGTGTGTGTGTGTGGCCAGCTCAGCCCACCAGGAGGCAGGGCTGGCTGGCTGGCATGTGGTGTTGGGGGATTGAACCGTGGTCCCTGTGCTTTGCTAAGCTTGTTCTAAGTAGGTGCTTTAGACCACTGAGCCATCTCACCAGCCCCCAAAACATTGCTTCTTGAGCACAATGACCTCTGATATGCAAGAAGAGCAGGAGAGAAGAGGAATCACCATCTTCATAGGGGGCAATTAGCCTTAATTATCAGGAGACAGTAAGGTGGCTGTTCTATAGTAAGGACAGAGAGGTGCACCTATGGGAGGTCAGAGATCCATCTTTTTTGGGTGATTCTTAGTACTCTCTTGTGCATGGAAGGGGGCAGCAGCCTATCCTGGCCACAAGATCAGAAGGTTTTGGCCATACCACCAAGTAAGCCTCTAGGACTTCCAGAAATTAGAGCTCCAGAAAACAGGATGGATTGTGACAAGGAAAGTCTATAACTGCCAGTGGCAAACCCTACAATCTGTGGCAGAGGAGGTGACTGCAGTACATCTTGCTCATCTTCTCTCTGAGAAGCAACAGGGGCCAGTATGAACCATGGTGGTGCTGGCAGGGGTGGGCGGGAGATCCAGGGTATCCAGCAAGAAATGCTCTCCCCAGGCAGACAGAGCCATAGACTGGGATCACGGTGGCTGCGAGGGTAGTGGGGGTGGTGGGTAGACTGGGTCTGGCCATTTCTGTTCAAAGGAAATTGGCCGATGAGGCAGTCTAGGTTCAGAAGCTGGCTAGTGCACTGGTTGAGACATTTTCAGAGTTGCAAAATAGTGAGAAGCTTTTTCTACTCAGTCTGCCTTTCTTCAATTGGCATTTCTTTTTCCTAATAAGTAGTCATTTCCTCTTGTTTATCTTGTTATTTATCTTCCTATTTTTACATAATGTGGGTGTGCGGCTAAGCTGGATTTTTCCATTTTATTTACTTATATATTTTAAAAAATCATTTATTTATTTGTTTGTTTACTTATTTGGTACAGGATTTCACTATGCAGCTCATATTTGTCATGATCCTCCTGTTTCAGCTTCCCCAGTTCTGGGATTACAGGCCTGTGCCACCATACCTGGATTAGGTGGCTGATATGGTACAGTGTGCCTGGGATTCCAGGACTGGCATGGCATGCAGTAACCAGGATCTAACCTGGGTCCTTGTGCTTGCCAAGTAGGTGCTTAGACCACTGAGCTATCTTCCCAGCCTGATTTTTCCATTTTAGACATTATCTACTTCACTGTAGAAGAAGAGGAGTTCGTTCTCTTTCCTTCTTTGGCTTCTAACATACACACACACACTTGCCCTAGTTGGTTTACTTCCCAGTTTCTACTTTGGCGAGGTCAGTACTCATCGTGTACATTGTGATATCCACATGAGTGCTTCTTGGAGCTAAGCCACGTAGTGAATAATGACTAGACATCTCTTCTTGCAAACAAAAGTTAATAGTCATTTTGTAATTTTGTTCACTTAAATTTTCTTAGCTTTTTACGTGCCCATCACTTCAAGCCCAAGTTTGTAAGTAAGCTCTCAATATGTCTGGGCAGATCAAGGAGTCTCTCACTTTCATCTTCAAGAAGTCTTTCTTATAGAGCCTCCTGACACAGCCTCAGCAGAAATCACTGCCTTCTATTCTTGGTGTCTGAAAGGCCTAATTATCTATTAGGTGCCTAGGATTTGACAGGCACCTGTAACACAGTAGAGCTCTTATTTCCTGTAATTTGTGTCTTCTCTTTAGGTTTACTCACTATGTTAGAGAACTGAGACTAACAACTTCTTACACAGGAAGAAAGATTTTTTGAGAACACACATGTCTGAACATGTCTTTATTCTACCCTTTTAACATATTTATAATTTGATTGGCTCTAGAAATTTAGGTTGGGAATAATAATTTTGAAGGCATTGTGTATTGCCTTCTAGCTTTCAGTATGACTGCTTCAAAACTGTAAGTAATCCTAGTTAAATCTTTGCATAACAATTATCTGTCAGGTTTTTGTATGCTTATCATTGTAACAATCTTATTTCTGATCTAAAAAGTCATTATAGATAGATTGCTCTATGTCCCCTGTCATCAACTGGGCTGGGCACTCAGAGTGCCCTTCCAATCTATAAAGTCGTGATCTTTAAATATGGAAACGTAGATTTTTTTCGTTGATTATATTCCCCCCCTTTTTTTGAAATTCCTTTTATTTGTATATTATCTCTTTATTTCTCTCCCCGTTTCCTACATCTTTATTAATTTGCTCAACTTTTCTAGAGATGTCAAATTTATCTCTAAACCCTTTGATTGAATTTTTATTTTACTTTCCGTCAAACTTCTTTTTATATTCTCTGTATTCTTTTTACACTGATCTTGGTTACCACTGATATGCGATAGGTTTCTGAGACAGTGACAAAAGGTCAGAGATACTCAACTTACAAGGAAGAAAAGGCTTCCTTTGGCTCACAGTTTCATTCCCTGGTCACTTAGCTCTGCTGCCGTGGCCCTGTGATTGATTGCACAGCATATAGTGTGAGGGACATATGGTAGAGAAGGCCTACTTGCTGTGTAGTGGTCAGGACACAGTTGGACAAGAAGGGGTGAAGACCCCATGCTCCCTTTAAGGCCTTCTTCCTCAATGACCTGACTCCCTCCCACTGCTGCAGGAAAACTCCAAGACCAAAAGGAAAGTGCTACACACTGAGAAGTTTTGAAAGGCAACTTCAGTGTAACACTAGTGGGCTGATGGAAACCAGCTCCAGCTCATCAGCCCAGAGTCAGTTTTGAATTCAGTTTAGGTATAGTTTGCAAGCAGGAGGAACAAAGCTGAGAGGTGGTTGTCACATGATTGGTTCCATGGATTACAACTATCATGTTATACGCTGTTAGGCAGGTTTGTGTTAAGCAGGTTTACCTAAAAGCAATTATTGATCATTAGGCAGGAACATTCTAGGAGGGAGGGGGTTTGAGCAGAGGGGTGAAGTTGAATGTGTCCTTGGCTGGGCCAGGGTTTTCTGGGCATAAAGTATAAAGTCCTTAAAGTAAGCTAAAAAATATATCTATACCTATATATCTATATCTACATATATTTGGGTTTTTTAAAGTAGAAAAACACAGCTATTACAGCTACACATGGTCAAGTTGACTGAGCCAGCTATTTGGGAGAAGCAGCTAGACACAGAGAGTCAAGGATACTTGGATTGAACAGTCTAAGTATGTGGCAAGCAGCATGGGCAAACCCTGTCTCAACATAGTCATAGGCTGCGATTGATTTTTAATTTTACGATGAGGTTCTTATAAATTTACCATTAAACCACTAGATCTCAACTCCTGAAGGTTCCCCCAACGCTTCCCAACAGCATCAGCGTTGGCAACAGTGATGGTTGACTGTGTCAACTTAAGTACGAGACGCTCAGCTAAATTGGCTCAGCAACTCCACTCCCTCAGGTGTAGAAGAACTACGCCAGTGTGGCTCATTGCTTGGACGGAATAAAGAGAAAGTGAAGGACAGATCTCCTGTTTCTGCAGAGGAGCCCCAGCCTTTCCTTGGGCATCATTTCCTAGTTTCCAGAGTAGACTCTTCAGCTTTCCATCACAGACCCCGATATGATGGACTCACACAGGACATCGCTGTGAATACCAGATGTTCGGCTAAACCTATTGGTCTCCAGTGTGCAGAAAAATGCTCCACATGCTTCCACATCTGACTCTGTGGGCAGACACTGTAAGCCAACCTTATAAATTCCTCCATATTTGTATTTCTTATATCTGTTATCTAGTAAACAGTGACTCATACAGCAACCAAGGTTTTGGTACATGCACCTTGAGGGACAATTACCTAAACATAAGAGTTTTGAGAGCTTATTGTAAGCAGTTAAATGTAGGAGCACAGCAGCTCTGTTGCACTTGAGTCAAGATTGTGCATTTTATTTTAAATCTTTTAGTGAGATCTCCCAATTATCATATAATTTTGCTTTTTCAGCTCAATGAGAAAACAAGTTGCATGGGATTGATTGGGTGTGACTCCTATGACCAAGGGCACAGGTATTCCGCATAAACATGACTCTTAGGGCCTTACCACTGATAACTGTGGGATAATTTTCAGAGAGGAGGGGATATATTAGGAGTAGGGAGATGCTGATAAAGACATGCTTCTCTTCCCTTCTGAGATAGTTAACTGATTCTGTCAACTTGAGTAAGAATGGCCACCTAAATTGGATCAACATAGTTCTGGGTGTGGTTGGGGGGATGTACTAAACACAGAAGACCACCGTGGATAGCCCTGCTACTTGAATGCAATAAAGGGGAAATGAGGAAGGAAGGCTCACTGCTGCTTCTTCAGAGGTGCTCCAGTCTTCACTTCACCTTGAACATCATCGCGTGGCTTCCAGCATACTCTTTAGCCTCCTGATACAGACTCCCATGGGCCACGACACTGAGCTCCAGGTCTTCAACCAGATCCTTTGGATTTATAGTGTGCAGACAGTCCTTCTGCGCTCTTTCACACCTGACTGTGGGTGGCCATTGTGAGTCAATCTGTAAATTTCTATTTGTATTAAATCTGTTTCTCTAGTGATACCCTTCCTGCCCTCCCTCCCTCTTTTCTTTCTTCTTCTTTCCATTTCTTCCTTTCTTCCTTCCTTGGTACTGGGGCTTACATACAAACGTGCTCTACCACACAGCTACATGTACATTCTCTTTTTTATATTGTATATTTTGAAACAGGAGATGCTCAGTCTGACCTGGAACTTCTAGTCATTGTAACACCAAGCTCTTGAGCACGTGAGACTACTGTCTTCACCCCTGCTTGGCTCTTGTGTTTCTCTTCTTTTACTCTGAGTTATAACTCTAGACAATTTTTTAGTTTTCATTTTTACCCAGACTGAGTTTAAATTTATGATCTTCCTGCCTCAGCCTCTCAAATTGCTGGAATCACAGGTGCGTGCCAGCAACCCAACTTTTAGTGTTTATTAATGAAACTTCCTCAATACTTACTATACCTTAAAATTTTCAGAATGCATTAGATTCCAGATTTTAATATCATCTATAGATAGAAATATTTTTCATTTAAAATCAGTCTTTATGAACTAGCTCCCAGGCTTTGACTTATATAAGAATTCCTTGGAATGGGTGCATTTCAGATGCAAAAACAAATTAAATTACCAGTTGCACTTGAAGAAAATAGACCGAACTTTTAAGAGTAGCTTTAGATTCACAGCAAAACTGAGTGAGGATATAGGGTTCCCTCATATACCTGACCCTCACGTGCGTGCGTGCTTTCTTCATGACCAATGTCTGCTCTTTAAAGCTGGGCGCTCAGCACTTAACTTCCAGATATTCTGACTATTCTGTGTGACATGAATCTGGAAATTGTTGTTTTTACCAAATCTGAGGTAATGCCGAT
>NW_004524707.1:5313473-5314754 GCF_000260255.1 Octodon degus
ACTAAATACATTTTTTAAAAAAGTTGTCACTAAAAATACTATTTAAAGTAACTATAATTTGGCTTTGTTTTTTGTTTGTTTAGAAAACATTTATAGTATATACTATTTTTGTATAGTTTAATCATTATTTTTAATTTAACCTTGCTTAGCTTAAAAGATCTGATTTTATTTCAGGAGCCAACAAAACATTCAGCTGCATTATGAAAGGTATTTTAAAAGAAGACTTATGTATTTAGTACCTTTTTGGGGAAACATTCTGCTTAGATGGCCACCAGGGCAAAATGTTGTTGGCATAAGTTATAAGCTTGCTGCCAAAAATTCTTAGTAAAAATGCAAATTGAGATCAACAAGGGCATGACATAATATCATAATTATCACATCCACCTCATCACCTGCTGCACTAACCAGCTTTCTGGAAACAGAGCTTCTTCCAAAAGGAAGTCTTTAATCCTCTGGATTCTTCACTAGTCACTGTCATAACAGTGATGTTGGGTTTGATTTTTTTTTTTTTTTAAGGCAAGTGTAGGATATCTCACTATGTGACCTAGGAATGGATTCATGGGTGAAATTTTTAAAAAATTAATTCACTCTCAACTTAGTTTTCAGGATGAATTAGCATTCTATTTCCTTCTTTTCTTCATTAAAAAAAATTTGTAAGGCAAGTGTGGCAGCACACCTTCGAACCCAGAAGGCCGAGGCAGGAGGCCAAGGCAAGAGGCCAACTTGTGCTACATAGAATGAACCTGCATCCAGAAGGGTAGTGACACATCAGTGGATATTTTCCAAGGGTCAACACACTGCTTTAGTGAAATACTGTTACATTCTAGTTTTGAGTAAAAAGTCTATATTGTATCCACAACTCATAACCAAAACCTCTCAGGAAGACTTTTGTCTGGTATTAACCTCAATAATCTACATTTTTACTTAGGTATCCTACTGTAACTCAATCATTTCCTGCATTTCCAATCCCCGTATTTCTGTGAGTAGTACCATTATATATTTTTGTTTCCTACGTTTATACTACTAGAACCACAAACTTTTTATTCTCTACTCAGTTTTTTATTTGTTTTGCCACTATGCATATAATTCAGGACTCTTTTGATAGCAAGTAGTAACAGAGTTTGAAATTCCAGTCAGGGTAAAGGACAAAAAAAAAGATTTTCCTGGAAGGATCCTGGGGGTAGTAATAGAACATAGGAGCTAGAGCGTGTTTAGGAGCCTCAGGAGCTCGAATCAGCAAACTGGGGTTGCCAGAACATCCCCCCACCCCGTCTATCTGTC
>NW_004524707.1:5314854-5326995 GCF_000260255.1 Octodon degus
TCTTTCTTTCTTTCTTTCTTTTAATGTATTTGGTACAGGGTCTCACTATGCAGCTGGGACTCATAGTGATCCTCCTGTTTTCAGCCTCCCCAGCGCTAGGATTACAGACATGCACCACCTTGCCTGGGGACCAATCCCCAGTCCCTGCGCTTGCCTAAGTAGGTGCTTAGTCCCCTGAGCTCTCTTGCCGGCCCCTCTTTCTGTTTCTATCTGGAAGGCAGATGTACTTCCTATTTCCCACCAGACTGAGATTCCAGTTGCAGACTAAAGTCACACCCCTACTGCCTCATGTACATTATTCAAAAATCGTTTGACTTGTAGTTTCAACTCAGCCTGACTCAAAGAGGCATTTGTGTTTATCCCACTCGTGTCCTGTGCCTATTCTTTGGATTGGACAAATCACTGAAAGTCATGGTATGTTATACTACTAGATTGATCCAACCTAGATCAGGTGCTATGGTGAATGTGTGTGTGTGTGTGTGTGTGTGTGTGTGTGTGTGTGTGTCTATGATGGGGTCAGGGGCTGGTCCCTGTGACACAATGAACATATGCTCTGTAGGGTTTGAAGAGCAGGTTGCTGGGCTAGAATGAAAGCTACGGGGAAGGTGGAAAGACACAGCTTCCATGAGAGGTCTTCAGCAAGAAGAAAGCCAATCTGGGAAAACGTCATTCCCATCAGTCCAAGGGCCTCCAGCAGCACAGGCTGAAAACAAGCAAACAAACAAGCACACATACATAACAAACAGTACCAAGTTAGAAGGAAAACAAAAGGCAGCTTCCCAGGTCTGCCGTCACATAAAGTGTCTGTTGGCTAGGCCTGTAAGCAGAACACTATTCCAATGCAGCTTGTGTGTAAGGTATGATTACAATGTGGCTTGTTGTAGTAAAACTCCAATCATTATCCCATGGAGCCAGGAGAGACTGTTCACAACAATAATCGTGGCAGCAGGGCTCACAGCAAGCCCAGATCTGTTTCTGTGCAGCTGCCTCCCACCAGTTTTGGCTCTAACCCTAGTGACCACACAGAGCAAGCCCTATTCTTTCTTATCTGGAAGTGGTTCAAATATTTGAAAACAATTATCACAGAGTTCCTGAGTCATTTCTCTTTCAGACTAAACATTATCAGCCTTTTAACCTTCTTCTCATAGAATATAATTAGAAATGTCTTGCTGCTGAGCTCACTCCAGGTGTTTTCTTCCCAGGGCAGAGAAGAATTGAATTATTGTTTGCTTTGTGGTAGACAATAGATATCTAAAACTGCAGCCTAGAGTCACATTAATAATTTTAGTAGGGGCTGGGGAGATAGCTCGGCGGTCTAAATGCCTGCCTGGCAAGTGCAAGGTCTCAAGTTTGATCCCTGATTCTGCATGCCATGCCAGCCCTGGAATCCCAGATGTACTATGAAGGCCTGAAACTGGGTAGTGGTACATACTTGTAGTCCCAGTGCTGGGGAGGCTGAGACAGGAGGGTCACTACAAGTCTGACCTGCATAGTAAGACCCTGTATCAAATAATAATAATGATCATCTCAATTACTCTTCTCTCATTGCTGGGACAAAATACCTAATACCCAAAATTAAGGAAGGAAAGATTTATTTAGCTCACTGTTAGTGGAAGTTTCAGTCCATACATGGCTGGCTCCAAGGCAGAGTGGCACATGGCCCAAAGCAGCCATTCATGGCAGCTGGCAAAGAGCAAGAGCAAAAGGAAGATGCGGCAGCTTCAGCTGCTTGCTAGCCCCTCTCCCCTCTTTACAGTGTAATGCAAATTATCCACTCCAGGCCAGGGTGTAGTGCTCATACCTGCAATCCCAACATTGGATCAAGGATCCATCACAAACTCCAGAAGCCACTCCATGACTGCACGAGGCTTTGGGGGGACAACTACACACCACTACCATCACCACCACCACCAATAATAATTTTAGTAGGCACCCAGTATATGAATGCTGAGCTTGACTAGAGCATAGGTCCTCCCCCCCATGCTGTTTCTGGCCTAGGTGTTAGATCCATTTCCTGGAAGACTCTAGTAAGGGCTTCTTATTAACTTAGCACATTTTCACTAATGGGAGAGTATGGAAAGCTTGGTACTGGGAGTGGGAAGAGACCTGCCACCACTGGGTTCTACCACCCTGCTGTGCCAAGGGATACCAGAGCTGTATGAGACTCAGGATCAGGGTGAACTTTGGTGCAGTAAGTGGGGTGCTTAGGACGTAAAGGTCCAGGGGACAACCAACTTCAAGTTTCCATAAGCATAGTACACACAGCATGCTGTTCTGGACAAGGTACCTTGCTGTCCCTTCTTGGTCTTGTTGCTTTGGATAAACTGAGAGCACCAACCAGGTAGGATGGTGCAGGTGTTGGTAATTTTCGCTTTGTAAAAATATTTTAGATTCTGCACAAAGGACTATGTGGACACATACCCTTAATGCACATTAGGGAAAGTGATGGTTATTTCATGGTATTTGTTAGCATGAGGTGATAGAATAAGAACCTGAGCTTTTCTGAGAGCTTCTTGTGACTGAGCTCTAAGGAAACAAAGGGTAAAACTTTTGGCCTTGATGTGTAAGTGTTTGTACTCAGAGATCTCCTGCTTGTGGACCCTTGATGTCATTGTCTAAATTTGACGTTTTTTTTTGTATTTAGTACAGGGTATACAGGGTCTATAGGGTCTGACTACATGGATCGGACTCAGATTGATCCTCCTGTTACACCCTCCCAAGCGCTGAGATTACAGGTGTGCGCTACCACTCCAAGTCTCAATCGCCTTCTCAGCATGCCCTTGGGGTGGGGCTGGCACAGCACGCTGGGGATCGAACGCTGGCCTCTGTGCTCTGCCTAAGCAGGTGCTTTAGTCTGCTGAGCTACTGACTAGCCCGAAATTTGATTTTGAAGCATTATTAAGGTCCTGATGGTCCCATCTGCAGAGATATAGCTCAGAACATTTATTGTGACTTAACGATGACCAGCACCAATAGAAAACCCCAATGTAGAAAATAAGAAATTTCTTCTCTGTCCTGTTTATATAACTTAAGATTCAAAGAGCAAAGGAGGCTAAGTCAAAAGGAAATGGCCCCAAAGAGGGAGTAGTACAACCTTTCTAGAGAAGCAGAGTAAAAGAGAGCAGAGACCTCGATGGTTGAACACCCTGTTGCCCCTCTGGATCAGCTGCCCTGTCTGATCTATTTGAGGAACTCTCCACTCAACTTTCCTCAGTGAAAGGGACTGGACATTGTGTGAAACAGGGTTACTAACTAAAGGTTCAGTCAGGGCCTACTCAGTGAAGAGGACACACTCATAGTTATAGTTCTGTAAGTTATGTAAAAACCAGTGTCATTGGAGTTCTCACCTTTGATGGGGTGGGTTTGAGAACCATCCTGAAGGAAGGGGGGGAGGCACTGGAACCTTTATTTTCAAAACATAATCATATTAATGATCACTGTCACTGTTGTAAAAAGTCAAAGATCATGCAAAGATAAAATATCAAGTAAAAATTAATTTCCTGCTCCTGGCTCCCAGAGGAACCAACTGTTAAATGGTTGGTGTATGTCGATCTAATGCTCCCGTGCCTTCAAAGCTTATTATTGCATAAACATCGGAATTCTTTAGAGAGCAGGCCTGGTAGTGTATGTGTGCAGCCATGTTCTGCACATGACATTTCTATTGCTGACAACATATATATGCTGTCATTTCCTAGAAACTCTGGAACTGGGAACCAAAACAAATTTTTCCACTTTATAATTTGGCCTTTCTTTTCTTTCTTTCTTTCTATCTTTCTTTCTTTCTTTCTTTCTTTCTTTCTTTCTTTCTTTCTTTCTTTCTTTCCTTCCTTCCTTCCTTCCTTCCTTCCTTCCTTCCTTCCTTCCTCCCTTCCTTCCTTCCTTCCTTCCTTCCTTCCTTCCTTCCTTTCTTCCTTTCTTGTACCAGGGATTGAATTCAGACCTTGTGTTTGCCAGGCAGGCACCTTGCTGCTGAGCTATATCCCCAGCCCAAGTTGGTTTTCTTAGGCATTTGATACAGAACAAAATACTGACTAACACGTAAGTCCAAATAGCTGCTAGGCAATTGAAAATAACTGATCAATGCTTGAAAGGTTTATAATTTGATACCAGTGGAAATTTGATGCAAATATTGCAAAGGGTAACACATTTACTATAGATCGGGAGTTTGGAATTAATAGGTACTGAAACAATGTCGAGCTTGATTTGACTAATATTTTGTGATGTAGGAATACATTCAAACAAGTATATTTTTGTGGGTGGAGAAGTCTGTATAGAGATAAAAGATATGTCTTACTATCTTGAAAAGGAATACATTTGGCCTCTGTAAATTGGTGATTAGATACAGGGGACAGAAAGTAGAAGAAATGGCAAGCACCATAGTATCTTCATCTATTACCATACGTATCATCTCTTCTATGGAAAGCTAAACAAAATATTTATGCATATAGTATTAATAGAAAAATTGGAGTATTTAGCATGAGCAAGTGTCTTTTTAAAATCAGATTTTGTAGTATTTTTAAAATTTGTGAATATTGGGTCTGGGGATTTAGCTCAGTGGTAAAACACTTGCCTAGAGAGCTGGTAGCCCTGGGTTCAGTCCTCGGCATCAAGACCAAAAAATAAACTCACCTTAAATTTGTGAGCATTTTCATGAAATAAAAATGTTCCACAGCTGTCGAAACCAATTGTGCTTGGATTCTCACAACTAACCTCTAAATCTTGCATATCATTTAAAATCTTGAAATCATAGTCCTAAAAATCACTGTCCTATAACGCATTGTTGTGGCCCAATGTTTAAAAATTTGTCAAAGATGTTCCATGATTCCTTTCATAAGTTGTTCTACTTTAAAATTTTAAAAAAAGCTAATAAATTTCTTAAATATGAGAGACATGGTATACTATGCTAAATTCTATAAAAATTTCCTCTCATCCACAACAATAAGTAAATACACAAAGAGAAAGTGCACAGTGGCACCTTGGTACAGCACTCATTGTTAACTGGTTCTGGGAGGCGCCTGCCTGATAAGCATTGAAGACAAGAATGACAAACAAATTTGCAGTTGACCCCGACAAGTTCTAGTAACCCCTAAACAAGGTGAGTATCAGAACAAAATCTGTTCCAAATTCTTTGAGTACAAAATTCAACACATTTCAATCCAGTGGAGTATCACGGTGTGACTGTATTTGGAAAAATTTATTAGGAAGGTGATAATCAGATATACGATTCTAGATCAAAAGCTTCCACCCCTTTTCATCTCGTCACAATAATTGTGGAGGTTACCACAGTGTTTTGACTGGATCGGCCTTGGTATCTTCTCTGGGGATTGGCCCAGCACACTTCCAGATGTGTCTGGGTGGGCCGTGGAGGCATGGCCTTGGTCCTGTGTCGGTCCTTCCTTTCCTCTGCTCCTCTGCTCTTGGCGCTGTTCCCTTGCTCTGTACTGTTCCTGGCTCCCATGCATCGAGAAGCTTTGCTACCCCATGCCCTTCTGCCATTCTGTTCCTGCTCTGGAGATTGTATCTACCATTGACTGTATCCTGTGAACCATGAGCCAAGTTCAACCTCTCCTCCTTTAAATGGTGAGTGTCAGGTATTTTGTCCCCACAACAGAAAAGCTGACTAAAACAACCATCAATGACTATATTATCTGATTGTTGAACAGACACAAGCAAAGTTTAAGAATGACTAACTTATTCACTTCACAAAAATGTATCAAGAATCTACTTCTATGTAAAGACTAATGGTTGATGTTCTTTTTTCCCCCATAATTTTATTGAGAAACAAATAGCAATGAGAGAGTTTCAAATCAAATTGGTAGGACAGTTTCAATAATTAACACATTGCATACATTCTTCCTAGTGGTTAATTGCTGTACAAGATGTGGACATGATATCTTATTTACAAACACCATTAGAACAAATCCCTCTACTCATTAAGAGACTGTAACTATATATCTATCCTAGCCACTTTGAGTTCACAGATACAAAATGGACATTCATCTGTATCCCCTTCTTTTGTTAAGTTCCGTTATTTGAATATTATAGGTGTGTAAACTCAGCAAAATATTCTAAGAGTCCAGTAGCCCATAATAGTATTGGGTCTTCCGGTTGATGTTCTTATACTTGATTAAATGTATACTTGATTAAATGAAAGCTCTAAGTGGCTGTAGAATATCTTGTTTGAGTTAGGCCCACACAGTGTTACATAAATCACCATAATTTGAGTGACTTTTTACAATAGCGGATCATTTTTTTAAATTTAACTCAGATTATCCACTTATTTTAGCCATAGCATTCGATTTCCTCCCCATATATGTATGTCTGTGGAGGCTCCCGAAAGCTGCTTCCTGTTTTCACATGATAGACAGCTGCATTTACTGGGAGGTGATATATTTATGTCATTTTAAAAGGTTTACGGCCTATGTTTTGACCTTTGAGTGAAGTCATTACATAAATGTCACTTGTCATTATTCAGCTGTGGGGGAAAAATCTGCTTTAAATATAGTCAAGTACTCCTGCCCAGAACAAAATAATATACTTCTTTGTTATGAACAAGAATGATTAGCTTCATTATCCTGTACCCTGTTAAGCATGAATGTGTTGATTATTTTGTGTTAAACTGGTGTATTTGCTGAGAAGTTCTGCTCACTCCACTGTGCTGACAGTGAGCTCTGTATCCTGCTGTTATACCTCTCTCTAAAACTGCAGTGTACTCCAGGTAGTTAGCCAATTCCAATAACCTCATTTGGCAGTGAGAAAAGCATCATATAGGAAGGACATCATACTGAGAGTGGAAGAGGAAGAGAAGTGTGGGTGTTTCTTTCGTCTGCATACAGGATTGGAAAGTATAAGAAGAGGAGAGTATAGGGTAATAAGTGCCATCTGATCTTCACTTTCCTTGGTAGAACTTGTGCTGCTTCCAAAGCTTTAGGTGGCCTATAGAAAAACTGCCATTGGAGGGGCCGGCCAAATAGCTCAGAGGATTAAAGTGCCTGCTCAGGCAGATGCAGGGGCCGGAGTTCCACCTCCTGGCGTGCTGTGCCAGTCCACACCTGGGGCATGCTGAGATGGTGATTGAGACTGGGCATGGTGGCGCATGCCTGTAATCCCAGCACTTGGGAGGCTGTAAACAGGAGGATCACTATGAGTCCGATCTACATAGTGGGACCTTGTACACTCTGTACACCCTGTCCTAAATACAAAAGAAAAAAGAAAAAGAAAACAATTGCCATTTTATCTAAGTTAATAAAAGGAACTCTAAAATATTCCAGTTTAGTTTTTCTTTTGGTTATTATAGTGCTGTCTATAACAGGGGTGACAGCTCTCAAAATACTGGAGGCAGATGGAAGAGAAAAGAATTATTCTCATGTCTGCTTTTGTATTTTCTTCTCACTTCAATCTTTACCACCACACAGTATGATGGATACATTTGTTACTGCACCAAGTTATCAAGTTCTAATATTGCCACATGCGAGAAATTACTACTGTCTTCTTCCCACTAGGGACATTATGACTTATCTCACCGAGTACCCATTAAGTGATTTCCTTTGGTAGTCCTTGTCTGAACACTGTCCTGTCATTTCTTTCACCCTAGGCTTATGCTATCCAATAAAGCAGACATTAGCCATATACAGCCCTTAATTTGGAATTAATTAAACTTATACTAAGAATTTGTTTTTTCAGTTGCACTAGGTACATTTCAAGTGGTCATATGTGGCTAGTGGCCACTAAGTGGACACAAACAAAGTTTATTTGTATGCTTACAGGGAATCTTGGACAACTCTGTTCTAAGGGGACTGGAGTACAGTGAGCCAAGAGGCAGGTTCCAGAAGAGTTGGGAGGAAGGCACATCAGATCGGTGTGTGCAGAGTAGAGCACCTTCTACTCGTCACCTAAGTCTTCCCTACCCAACAGATCCCTCTGGACATGGTCTTCTTCCCCAGTTCATCACAATGGTTGCTGTGGACCAGTGTACTCATCTAGAACTCTACCACTGGGCCTGAAGTTTGTTCAGAAGTATGCACCTGACTGAGCTGGGCTGATCTTAGCATCTGTCCTCTTGTTTGGTATGGAGAATATAAACAAAATATGTTATACACATTGATAAAGTTCTGATAACTATTCATATTTTCTTCCTTCCTTCCTCCCCCCCCCCACCTTCTGCAGTACTGGGGATAGAACTCAGGACCTGATGCTTGCCAGGCAGGCACTTATGCCACTGAACTATCTCCCCAGCATATTTACTTTAAATATGAACTAATTTTAAATGAAAAAGTAGTTATCTTGTAAAGATAACTTGCTGTCTTGTTTAACTTCATAAGTGGAAAAAAGACAGTTAACAGAATAAGCAACTAATATAACAGTTGCCAATGGCACAGTATAGGAAAGAAATGAATTATAAGTGGTTTTTAATTCAGTTTCCTTATGTCCTTATTTTTTGGCCTCGAATGCCTTCAGGACAGGTTTGGCTGGCTTGAGTTGTGGGGATCGAACCACAGCAACCTGAGCCTGACTGCTTTGTTGAAGCAGTCACTTAAAGAACTGAGCTAAGGGGCCAGCTCCCCCCACCCATGTCCTTATATTTAGCCAAATATATTCAGATAGTTGCAATTGCTAATAAATCTTAAAGTGTAAAAATGTCTCCCTTACTCAATAACTTAAAATTCCTAATTAACACAATTTAACATTTATTAAGTTTTCCAAAACGCATTTTTGAATAGATATGTGTTAAGGTTCTATTTCCATATGTGCAGATATATGTTTCTACGTAGTATTTTCCCATTCTTTTAGAGATTTTTCTTTTTCAATAAAATGGTTTAAATTAAGGAAAGCTCTAGCTACAAAAATGAGCTATTAATGGTACATCAGAAGTTTCTGTAACTTGAACCGTTCTTCCTACTGACATGATATTGCTATTGATGGCGGTCAGTTCGACTGTGGCACATCAACATTACTTGACCAACAAATCTGCAATTGCTTTTCATTCTGTCTTTGACTTGGTTCTCCCATGTAACTCATTTACGGGGCTCAATTTTTCCACTTATGTTTCCATCATATCCCCGGGTGAGTAGACTTTATGGCTCTCTTGGATATCAAACTTTAATTTAAAGAACATTTTAAGGGAAAACTGTTCTGAAACTTAATAGGCCCAAACAATTTGATTTCATAGTTATGAGAAAGGGAGTTTCTTTGACCTACTCTATTCCTCCCCCAATTTTGGTCCTGTCTGTACAATATATGATGGAAAAATAGATTGCTTGAACTGTGTTTGGAAGCTTTTCTGCAAATAATTCATTAAAAGATGAACAATGGCTCTTGACTATCTCTTCATTCATAGAAGTGTATTGTCTAGGGCTGGTGAGATAACTCAATGGACTAAGTGCCTGCTTAGGCAAGCTCAGGGACTGGGGTTCGATCCCTGGCACAGGAGTTCAATCCCTGGCACTATATGATGCACCTGCCCTCCCCCCTGGTGCACTGAGCCAGCCATGGAGACCCAGCATGGTGGTACGCGCCTATAATCCCAGCACCAGGGAGGCTGAAAGCAAGAGGATCGCTTTAAGTCTGTGCTGTGTAGTGAGACCCTGTACCAAATACATAAACAACAACAACAACAACAACAACAACAACAACAACAAAAGTGTATTGTCTAAAGGACAAAATTAGACAAAAAGATAGTAGTGGTGGTTCATACCTGTCATCCCAGTTTTCTGGGAGGCCAGGGCAGGAGGATCACAAATGAGTTGAGCCTGGGCAGTTTAATAACTTAGTGAGACTGTCTCAAAATAAAAAACGAAAAGTAGTCTGAGACTATAACTCAGTCTGAAGGTCTTGGCTGGGTTCAATCTGCAAGTTGTGTGTTCAATCCCTTTCGAGACTCCAATGAATGATTAGAAATAATTTTTGTCATTAGGCAGCATGTAAAACATTTAAATTATAAATAATTGATACTTCCCCAAATTGAAATTACTGAATCCATAGAACACTGCAGAAATAGGAATAAGGAAGCTAAATTAAAAAGCTAATTCTAAATGGCCACTGACTTAGTTTACTTTCCTTGCCTATATCTGACTACCTGAGGTCTTGAAATTCACAGCAACTTATTTTAAGTCATGGTTCTAAAGTTTAAGACAGAAGTTGGGAGACAGGTCAGTGGCATAAGCCCTTGCCTGGCAAGCGCAAGGTCTTGAGTTTGATTCCCGGTACTGCAAGAAAAGTTTAAGATAGTGCAAGAGCTTCTGGAGGGGGCCTTGTGCCATGTGAGAGTGGTCCACAGGAGCCAGCATGGTGCGCAGGCACAGAAGGTATTGAAATGTGTCATGTACACGTGCCAGCTCCTGACAGTGAGTGTAATCACTACATGTGCAAGCATATACTGACACATATGGAAAGAGAGACACTGGGACAGATGAGCTGTCCCTCTTTATTCCTCAATTATGATACCCAAGGATAAGTATCGACCTCAGGCTAGTAGGAAACATGTTAATCCCTTCAGGAAGGCCCTGCGCTTGTGACTAAACACTTTTTATTATCATTGCGTTGGCAACTAACTGCAGCATGAGTGGTGGGGGCAAACTACATTTAAACAATGGTAGCTGCTAAGTGACCTCGGCAGCTGTGTGCAACATTGGAATGATCTGTATGGTATCTCCCAACAGTAGTATGGGACATTTTTCAACTACTACTTGGAAGGCATAGTTTAATTTTGTTTGCTGGTAGGGAGAATTCTGGGTTTCAACCTAGTGCTGAGTCAGCTTGGCCTAGATTCTCAGTTTGACAAATTGAATGGTGGGTTCAAAAGGCATGCATTTTCTAAGCACACTTGAGCGATGCTAACCTGGGTTATGGAAGTTTACATAATGTGGCACTATACAAAACATAACTTGTATAACTGGTAATGAAATGATGACTTCTTTTGACTTTTAATATGCAATTGCTGAACAACTAGATTACTCAGAGCCAGCCAGAAACCACAAATTGCGAATTGTGGTTTCAAGTTCAAACAAGGTATTGGAGTTCAAGAGTGTTTTAGGCCAGGTTGACTGGGGGAAAATGACACTAATTAAATATTTTACCTGAGTCAGCAGATGTCTCTGGTGAACATGCAAACACACACGTAAAACTTTCCTAGACTACGCCATAGGTCTTTCTTTCTTTCTTTCTTTCTTTCTTTCTTTCTTTCTTTCTTTCTTTCTGTTTTTTGTAAAACAGTGTCTTTATCCTGGAAAAATAATTCATGTTTGTAGCCTGCTTTTGGCACAATGTCTAGTTCAACAAAGATCCACTGAAATAATAAAAATGGATGAACGACTGTCTGTTAATCCAAAATTGTGACTTCGGGGGAGGTTATATAAAAGCAGTGGAAGAGTTTCTGCTTGGGATTACAGTCCAGCCTCACTTACATAAGTGCGAAATGCTCTCGCGTCTTTGTGCTGCTCCTGGCTGGCTGTGTTGTCCTGGGAGCTAACCTGTTCTCCGCAAGGGAGCTCAGGGCCTCGGAGGGAAGTTGAGAGTTGGGTAAACCGTCCAGGGGCTGAAGCTCCACATGTAACAAGCAAGCGGCCACAGTTCTGTGTCCAGGATTGGGCCTGTGACTGTCTGCAATACTTGGGTTTTTAAAAATTAAAAACCCTGTATGTGTTTTGCTTCTCAAAACGTCTGGCTGACTTGTCTTTTGTGTAGTTTCAGATATATTCTGACAGTGTGGGCTAATGCAGCTCACACCTCCGCAGGATGGCCAGTGTGGGGTGGGGTCAGCTGTGGGAGCCGGGTGAGGGGGTGTCCTAAAGGGGGTGGAGCCAGAGGGGACGGGCAAGGAGAGGGGGCAGGCGAGAGTGGGAGGGAGGAGGAGGAGAGGAGGAGAGAGAAAGACGAGGGGAAGGGGAGGGCCGCGAAGAGGCGCTGTCCTCAGGACACCTCTCGTTGTCTCCACCCCACGGGATCACGCTGATTCTGGCAAAACCAAAACAGCCCCGACCAGGTCGCAAGGCCGCGGTCTGTCGGTGGCGGGAATCCCAGGCGCCGGAGGAGCTCTGTCCGCGGTGCTGACCGCGTCCCGGCGCGTGGTTCACGGGCGTGGCGTGGCGGGGCGTGGCGGGCGCGGCGTCACGTGCGGCGGCGGCGGCGGCAGCGGCGAGGGCG
>NW_004524707.1:5327305-5338531 GCF_000260255.1 Octodon degus
GCGCGGCCCTGCGAACCCGGAGCCGGGCGAGCGAGGCCCGGCGCGCTGCCTCCGCCCGGGGACCGCGTCCGCGTCCGCGTCCCGGCCGGAGCGCAGATTGGGCGAGGTCCGTTTCCTGCTCAGGTGCTCCGACCCGGCCGAAACTGCCTCCCCGGGGAGGGCCAAGTGGGTACGGCCCGCGGCGCCTGGTCCCCCAGGACCCCTCGAGCAGCCTCCCGAGGGCTTCAGAGCCGCGTATGGTGAAAAGTGCCTTATTAGAGTTAAGTTCCGAGCTAAGTTAGGTGCACGAGCGTGTAGGGTCCTCTTGTTCCGAAAAATGGAACTGTGCCCCGCATGCTTGACCGGGATCGTCGGTGTCCCTGGATACTCGAAGAGGACAGCACTTTCCAGCGCCGGTCCCTTCCTAGGTGGCTCAGATCCTGACGGTGATTTGTCCAATGTCGCTGTGAGTTCCGTTCGTCGGTGCAGATGCGCAGGGATCTGGAGCTAGAGCGTCTTCGGCCCGCGCCGGAGGTGTGCACCTCCTGAGGAAAACTTTCCGCAGCGCTCCCCGGAGAGGGACCACTCCATCCGGAGCCCGCCTGGCTCAGCGGTGTGTTTTCCTCTCGTAGGACAGCGAGTACCTCACACAGCCAGACACACATTCGGACAGCTTCAAGTGGCCGCTTTCGCTACAGCGATGGGGAAGCAGCTCTCTCTGTCGTCTTTTATATTTCCGTTTTCCTCTCTTCCTTTCCACACTTTAGACAGAGAATTTAGAAACCAGGAGACTAAATTCAGTGATTTATGTTGTGTACTGTACCGTCCCAACCAATCTGTGGTAGGGTTTCTTGTAAAATGATAAAACGAAGATACTAAGGTTTATGCAGAATGTGAGGAGGATTGGCCATATTTGCATATGATCCTCCAACTTGTAATTTGTTAAAACATTTTCCAGTTTTTCTTAGTTTGTCCACTGTTTCTTCTGGCAGTTAAATGTTAATGACTCCTTTTCCAGGTCAACTGATGGCATTTTATTTTGTCCACTACTTGTATGTTTAAAAAACAAGATTTAAAAAAATCCTCATATTCTAGAGATCTGTGAATTTAGTTACTTTATTTTTGGAGATGGAGTCAGGGCTTTGGGCATAGTAGGTGCTCAACCACAGCACTTACACCCAGCCTCTTTGAATCAATCAATCAATCAATCTATCTATCTATCTATCTATCTATCTATATCTATATAGATATAAATATACATCTATATAGATATGTTTGTTTTTTGAGACAGGGTCTTATTATGTAATTCAGGCTAGCCTTGAACTCACTATATAACCTAGGGTGGCCTTGAACTAGTGATTCTTTTGTCTCAGCCTCCCAGGGTGGGCTTATAGGTGTCCACCTCCATGGGCAGCATACATATTTTTATATGTAAGCATTGATTTAAGAGTTCATGATGTAAAGCCCAACAGTTATATGTTCTAGCTTGGAGAAGAAACTGTAGTTAATACATCTCAAGTAAAGATGACACGTCAAGTAAGTCTGACTGTACTTCTCATCACTTATTAAAGTAGATTGTGCACACTATCCTCAAGGTCTAGTGTAGGCTAGATGAAGTACTAGGGACATCTTTAGGGACCTCAAGAGAGTGTCTTATCCAACACTGTTCTCAGTAGAGTTGTTCTGATAACATCTAATTCAGTAGTGGTAAACCTATGGCATACCTGTTATTTGTTTTTAAGATAAAAGATGTTAATGTATGTTGTTTTTTCTAAACTAAAACATCAGTATTCAGGTTTAATTGCAGTGTTGTCACTTTGTGATGAATAAGTGGGCTTTGGGTTGCAGTTTGGGTCTTTGTCTGTGAAAGGTTCACCATCACTCACATTGGTCTGTTAATTCAGTAGGCGTACATATACACTGTCCACACACAGTATTTTACACCAGACTTTGTGGGTCATAGAAGTGAAGAAGAATGTATTCTTTTCTTTAAAGAGTTAACGTTTTAGTGGGAAGGGATAGATAATTTTAAACTTTCAGTTACAAGACTGTGTACTCTGGTTCAGGTACTGATTTGGTAATTGATTTCAGGAGGCTTAATGAGTATAAAAGACGATGAGTACCATACAAATTGTTTTGGTTGGAAAGGGTAACAAGTCACCTGTCCCTCAGCAGGATGAGTTCTAGCTTGTGTGTCAGGCATCAGAGATGAGTACCAAGGCAAGATTTTTGCTTCAAGATTTGTTGTGCATCAAATATAATGGGGTTCAAAGCAGCCAGGTACGAAGGCATGATTCTCTTCCTTTATAGAAAATATTTAGTGAGAGCTTCAGGCTGGTTTGAGGCAGATTTTTTTTTTTTTTTATGTATTCTTAAGAGCTTCATTTTTGGACTAAAGTCTGTCATTAAACAAATTCACTGTATGCAGCTTTCATTCTAGTGTGTAAAAACAACCACAGAGCATGTTCCAGGCATAATGTCCAATTTCTTCCTCTGGAGAGTATGAAGTAGTATGTTTTAAATGTGGACTATAGAGGTAGGCCTTTCCATTCCAGGTACATTATTCACTAGCATCTATGAAGACAGTTGTGCTACCTTTGCCTTGTACATAATCCTGTTAGTGTTGCTTAATATTGGAATCATCTTTTTGGGACTTCATGTTGGTTAAAGGTGAGTTTATAATCAACCAAAATCACAATGAAATCTTTATTACTTTGAATAGTCTCAAGGCATGTGCCTCAGAGCTTTATATAATCAAATAGTCTTTTGAAGTGAAGAACAGGTCATTTTTATCAGTTAAGCATACTTTTACAAGCTGTGTCTCAACATTTTAGCCCTTGAGTCTGGACTTTTAAATACTTTTTAAGTGCTTTTATTTCCTTCTCCATTAAAGTCCTTATTTTGCAACATCAAATTATTTCTACTATATTTTCATTTCCTCCTTTTAAAAACTAATTGGTTACTTTTACTTACTTAAAAAAATTATTAGTATGTTTGCAGTATGTAATGATTGCATTATTTGTGGGGAATTGGTATATTACATACCTCAACCAAATAGGCCAAAACTAGGTAAAACACATAAGACATACCAAGTCATGGTCCACTTTTAGATATATTGTTCGTGCAGGATAACAATAACTCTTTTTCTCTCGCTTTTCCTATTTATCTTTTATTACATATTTTATTAATATACTGAGTTTTTCATTTAAGAGAAAACATGTAATATTTAAGATGTATTATATCTGCTTTATTTCACTTAACACTTATGGTCTCAAGGTGCATCCGGTTTCGTACGAATTATTGAAGTGTGTCCTTCTATATGACAGAGAAGTATTCCACTTTGTATAAATACCATATTTTCTTTATCCATTCCTCTGTTGGTGGACCTATAGATTGTTTCTAAGGTTTTGCTGTACGAATTGTGTTGCTAGATTGGGTATGGTGGCACACACCTGTAATCCCAGTGCTTAGAAGGCTGAAAACAGAATCACTATGAATCTGATCTGTGTAGTGAGACTTTGTAGACTCTGTACTATATATATATATATATATATATATATATATATATATATATATATATATATATATATATAATATATAATTATATATATAACTGTGCTGCTATATCATGGTTATGCATGTATTAGTGTAATATGGTGTCTTTTGGGAAGGTACCTAGGAGGGGAATAGCTGGGTAAAATGGAATTTCTAGTTTTATTTTTTTGAGAAATCTCCATACTGATTTCCATAGTTTTTGAACCAGTCTATTCTCCCATCAACAAGGGATCCTTTTTCCACTGTTTGTTACTAGCTGATTTCTTTGTGATAGTCATTCTTTGTGGAATGAGATAGAATCTTAATGTTGTTTTAATTTTCTTTTTAAAAAAAATTTATTGAGAAACACATAGCAATGAGGCAGTTTCAAAACAGGTTAGTAGGACAGTTAAAATAATACATTGCATATTGTTTTCTTCATTAAGTTATTCATAGTACAAGATGCAGACATGATATCCTGTCCAAACACTCTTAGTACGAATCTTTCTTCTCATTGAACTTTCTTGAATAGCTAGTGTTGTTGAACAATTTTTCATATATTTATTGGCTGTTTTTACTTCATCTGAGAAGTGTATTTTTATTTCATATGCCTATTTTTGGATTGGGTTTTTAAATTTGGGGGGAACCTAATTTTTTTGAGTTTTTTATATATTCTACATATTAACCTTTTGTCTGAGGAACAGCTTAGAAAATTTTCCTTCCCATTCTGTGAATTGTCTCTTCACTCTGTTGGTGGGCTTCTTTGCTGTACTGGACTTTTTAATATGATGAGAATCCAGTTTTGATTCTTGGTATTATTTCTTCTGTAACTGGGGTTCTGTTCAGAAAGTCTTTGCTTGCACCTGTTTCTTCAAGTGTTTTGTGTTCAGCCGCTTGTGTTTCTGATGGAATATTTAAATCTTTAGTCCATTTTTATTTTAGTTTAGTACGTAGTAAAAGATATGAGTCTAGGTTCAACCTTTAGCATGTGGAGAGCCAATTTTCCAAGCACCATTTATTAAAGAGGCTGTCTTTCCTCCAGCACATGTGTTTGGCTCCTTTTTCAAGATAAGGTGGCTGAGTGTGCAAGGAGTTGTTTCTGCATCCTCTGTTCAATTCCATTGACCTTTGGATCTTTTTTGTTGTTGTTAATACTGCACCATACTGTTTTTATCATGATAGCTTTGTAGTATAACAAGAGGTCCTGGACTGTGATAACCTCTGCCTAGGCCTTGTTGCACAGAATTGGTTTTGCTATTCTAAGCCTCTTCTGTTTCCATATGAATTTTAGGATTGCTTTCTCTAGTTCTGTGAGGAATGCTGCTGGCCTTTTGATCGAAATAATGTTATATTCATGTAACCATTTTGGAAATATGGCTATTTTGACTATATTGGATCTGCCTATACACGAACAGGGGATAGCTTTCCATTCTCTCTCTCTCTCTTTTTATTTTTTTGGCAGAACCAGGGATTGAGCTCCGGCCTTTGCATATCTCCATGGCCCCATCTTTCCATTTTCTGATGTCCTATTTATTCTCCTTTTACAGAGTATTATAGTTTTTTGTTGTAGAAGTCTTTCACTTTGGTTAGGTTAATTCCTAAGAATTTTATTTTTCTTGGTACAATTGTGAAAGGCATTATTACTCTCATTTCTCATTCAGTGAGTTTGTTCTTGGTATACAGGAATGGCTGATTTTTGAGTGTTGACTTTGTATTTTGATATGCTTCCATTATGGTTTGTGTCTAGGTGTCCCCCCCAAAGCCTCATGTAGTTATGGGGCAGGATTCTATTTTTTATTTCTTGTTCTTTTTAATTTAATTTTTAATTTTTTATTTTTTTTATTTTAGGGAAGGACCTACAGGGTGTTCAGGATCTTGCTACTAGATCAGACACCTAATGATCCGCCTGTTTACAGCCTCCCAAGAGCAGGGATTACAGGTGCATGCCACCACACCCAGTCTCAATTGCCATCTCAGCGCGCCCTGGGGGCAGGGCCGGCATAGCAGGCCCGAGGATCAAACCCCCAGCCCCTGTGCCTGCTTGCAGGCACTTTAATCCACTGAGCTATTTGGCTGGCCCGTGGGGCAGGCTTCTAGAGTTTGTGATTAATTCATGATCTAATGCTGGGCGTATGAGTGTGAGTGCTGCACCTGCCCTGGGGCTGACAGCCTGAAATGCAGTATGAGGAAGGGTCTGCTCTTTGCTGCTGCTCTTTCCTTTTTGCTCTTACTGTTTTGCTGTTTTCCACCACCATGGTACTGCTGTCTTCTGCCCTGTGCCACTCTGCCTTTTTTGGAGCCAGCTGATTATGGACTGAAACCTCCACAAACTGTGAGTGAAATAGGCTTTTCCTTCTTTATTTTTGGTTGTAGGTGTTTTGTCCCAGGAAGGAGAGAAAAGTAATTGAGACAGAATGTGGTACTAGAGCAGCAGGGTTATTGCTGTGACTGTACCTGACCATGTGGTTCATTGCCTTTGGCAATGGCTTATGGGAAGAGATAGTAAAGGTATAGAAATGTCCCCTGAAAAGAAGAGCTGGAATGCCTTCAGATGTTCTGTATGGGAGATTCTGGTCAGAGCTCAGAAGACCAGAAGGCTGATAGAAATTCTATCTGTAAAGACCAGGTATAGGAGGTTTCTGCTAGAAAGAAGGACTGTATTGGTTATTGGACCACAGATGATGCATGTTCAGGGCAGTTGAATGTTGAGGCAGTGGCATGGCTATTGTTGGGAACTTTTAGTCAGATTTATGGTGAGAATCAAGAGCAAGGAGCCTAGCAGGATGATTTAAAATGCTGTGGTTTGGCCAGTAAAGCTCTAATAAAGCTGGGGACTGCAAAGATGAGCAGAGGAGATCTCCATTGCTGAGAACTAACAAGAGAATAGAAAAGTTGGCCTGAGGGCATCACAAGAAGCAGCAAGTGTCTACCCTTTGCTGCCTCAAAAATGAAAAAGTGGAAGACTTTGCTTTGAGGAGAAAGCCACAGAGGGCCGTGTTCTAGAATGGTGGCAGCAGCCACTTCAGGTTCCAGAATGGCAACATTATATAGAATTTGTTCCTCAGAATCAGGTTCAGAGTGCTCAGCAGTCCAGGTGCTCAACCTCTTTAGCCAAGAGAGAAGAAAACCTGGGTACTGCTCCAGCTGGCAGCGGACCTTGGCATCATCCACATGGTGGTGGTTTTAGGTGCATGGAGAGTGCAAGAGTTCTGAGGTTAAGAAGACTTCCACCACGATTTCAGAAGGCCTGAGAGGCCAGGCAGTGTGCCCTGAGAGGGCAGTGTGTGAAGCTGTGAGTGAGAAGCTTAATGTGTAGTGGAGACCCCAGAAGTTTGGAGAAGCCAGGAATGTGAATCGTCTAAGAAAAGCTTCAAGGAGGGAGCAAAGCAGACCTAAGAGAGAAGCCATGGGAGCTACCACCAAAAGTGCCATAAGGAGCTGCATGAAGCTCACAATTTGCCACAGATTGCCGTGGATATTGAATGTGGAACTACAGGACTTAGTGTTTGCTCTGCTGGATTTTGAACTTACATTGGTCTCAGTGCTTTGTATCCTCTTGTTTATATGTTTTGGAATGGTAGTGCATTTCTTGTGCCACTGAATATTGTAAGTGTTTAACTTTTCATTTGCATAGGGGCCCACAGCTTAAGAGTTTGTCTTAGATCTTTGTCTTAGATCTTGGAAGAGACTTGGGACTTGGACTTCTCACAGTTCTGAAACTGTCAGGACTTGGGCAACTCTTCGAGATGGACTAAAATGCCTTTTGCATAAAGGGAGGCACATGAGTACTTGGGCCAGGGGAAGAATGTTATGGTTTGGGTATAGATGTCCCCCCAAAGCCTCATGCAATCATGAGGTGGACTTCTAGAGTTTATGATTAATTCATGCTCCAGTGCTGGGATTAGGGGTGTGAGTGTTGCACCTGCCCTGGGGTGGTCAGCCTGAGTGCAGCATGAGGGAGGGAAGAGGCTTGCTCTGTGCTGCTCCTCCCTTTTTGCTTTTGCTGTTTTTCACTGCCATGAATTGCTGCCCTCTGCTGTGTGCCACTCTGCCTTAGAGCCAGCCATGTATGGACTGCAACATCCTCAAACTGTGAGCTAAATAAACATTTCTTTCCTTAATTTTGTTTAAAGTTTTAAAAAAATCTTTTATTTATTTACATGCAGTCCTAGGGATCAAACCCAGCTCCTTGTGCTTTGTAGGCAAGGTGCTTAGACTGCCAAGCTGTCTCCCCAGCCTTCCTTCCTTCATTCTGACAGTCAAGTATTTTGTCCCAGCAGTGAGAGAAAAGTAACCAAGAGAAGTACTTTTGTATTTGGTTATTTGTGCTGGGAGTGCTCTGGTGGAGTTCTTGGAGTCTTCTATGAAGAGGATTGATCATGTCATCTGAAAATAGTGATAATTTGACTTCTTCCTTTCTTGTCCTGTTCTCTCTGTCTCTCCGTCTCTGTCTCTCCGTCGCTGTCTCTCCATCTCTGTCTCATTCTCTCACTAGGGATTGAACTCAGGACCTTGTGCTTCACAGGCAGGGGCCTGTGCCACCGAGCTATCTCCTTGATCCTCTTTCTTTTGTCTAATTGCTATGGCTTATATTTCCATAACTGTATTGACTAAGAGTGGCAACAGTATACATCCTTGTCTTGTATCTGATTTAGGAGGGAAAACGTTCAGCTTCTCTCTGTTTAGCATGTGGCTGACTATTGATTTGTCATGGGTGGCTTTATATCATCCAGACGTTGTAACTTCTAATCAGGAATTCAGAATACAGTTAAAATGATGTTACCACACTGAGGTGATATAATTTTACTCAGAAGTGAAGTTTGCTCTCTGTTAATAAAGGTACAGTTTGAAAAAAGCATATTGTATCTTATGGATCTTTACTGTTACCCTGGCTGTCTGGTGAGAACAGGTTGGTAATCCATGTCCTGCCTGGCCCGTGGAAATGTCGTTGTTGACCAGTGTACTAGCTCTACTGGTGTTGGCCTCTGTCAAGCTGATGTTGTTGACTGCTTCATGTATTTGAAGTTTGCTTCTGAAAACAGAAGTACTCTTCTCTGCACCTACCTGACCTAATGGTTTTTTTTTTTTTTGTTTTTATTGTTAACCTTACTGCCATGTTTGGCTTCCCTGTTGTCATTGTCCACTTCATATGTATCATACAGCTTTGTAGACATTTATTTATAAAACCATTTTCCCAGTCCAAGTATAAATCCTAGAGGATAATGTCTTACTCATTTTTGTATCCCGTAGTTTTTTTATAGCCCTTGAATACACTGTCTTCTCAACTCATGCTTCTTGGACCTTGCCATGGAGTTCTGGATGCTGTCTTCATGGCTTATATCCACGGCCCAGATACGTATTTGTAACACAGAATTTTCCTGACTTATGTTTCCAATTAGTAGTTTGATGTCTTCACTTGGATATCCTGCAGCAATTCAAAATGATTATCTTAGGACATTTAGAATGTTCTAAATTGAGTTGTCATTATAGCCACCAAGTCTGGCCTCTAAATGCACCATGTCATGTAAATTTGCTGAGTGGCATTTTAAGTAACTGGAGATTCAAGTTAGAAACCTGAGTGTCAGTCTTGTGTTATAACTCAATGGCCAGCCCATGTCCGTATCTAACTCGTGTTTCGTAGTGCTTACACTTCAGCTATGCCCGTATCTCATTAAGAGACTTACGTTAGTTGCCTGAGGGTGTTACTTAGTCTTACCTCCAGGATTAAGTTTCTTGCCAATTCATTTCCAAGCTAGTGCTAATTATATTTATAAAATGTAAACCTGAATTTTTAAAAACTTTAGGATACAGCTGGTCCTTACTGATCTGGCGTGAGCCCCTCTTCATGTAGTGTGTGAAATTTTAACATGCTATAGTTCCTTTTAGGTTAACTTTTGAGCAACATTTTTTAAAAAATGGAAAAGAAGTTTAAATAGAATCTCTGAACGTGTGTATGTAGTTTTGTGCTTTCTGTTTTGTTCATAGTGCAGCTTACAGTTTGGCACATACTATTATGTGTATATTTTAAACCTGTTATTAGAATTCATAGGTGTTCTTTATGGCTTTTTGGCCTAAAGACTTCTAAGACAGAGTTTGAACTTTTAGGAGCCATTTGAAATATTCCATTTTAAAAACTCAATAGAAGGATGTTATATGATGAGTCTTGAGGGAGATCCTCATAGCCTTCCTCTGCTGTCATGTCTTTGTTAGAGATGTCACTGCTATGTATATGGGGTAACATGAGCAGATGTCACACCTAGCCACAGTCTGTAGGGAGAGAGGCAATTCGTGGAGCAGCTTATTTCTGGAGGAATTGCAGTTTAGTTTAATCAACAATATTAAAACTGATACTTGGCCTTAGGATAGGTAGAGATAAGATTTCTAATGGTTTATAGAGGCTAAAGACTTCTTTATATAATTAGGTAGGGTTGCTCCAAGACCTCTGGATATAGTTTTGAGTAATTTGGTTCCTTTTCTAATTTAACAAATTGTAGCAAAGCACTTTCTTTCATGTTTGTTATTTAAGGTAGTGATAGACCACAGCAGTGAGGGAAGCAGAGATAAATAATTGCCTTGATTGGTCCAACTTGTTGAGTAATGCTGTTTTCATGATTAGTTTCTTTAATAAATTAGGTTATGTGTGTACACAGTGTGTATGTATAGGCTTTCTCCTTAGATTATATTTTAATATGATTTCACCCTTACCCAGACCTCAACCCTTTAGTGCCCAATTAGAAAGCACCCATATATGGATAATGTGAGACTGAACAAACTAATATGAATATAACATTTCAAGCTTTGGGATAGAATGATTATTTTACATATTTAGTATATATATATGCAATACCATTTTAATTAAAATCTAACAAATTGTAATCTTTGCTTTCACTTTTTTCCTGTTTGTTTTTTTGAGACAGAATCTCACTATGTAGTTCAGGCTGGCCTTCAGCTCACTGTGTCGCTTAGCCTGGCCTGAGACTCAAAGCAATCTTCCTGCCTCAGCTTCCAAGCTGGGAATACAGGCGTGCACCACCATACCCAGACTCAGTCGCTGGTTCAGTGCATCCATGGGCCGGCCAGTGTGGCATGGGATGCCAGAGATGGAACCCCGGGCCCTGTGCTTTCCTAAGCAGGCACTTAGTCCACTGAGCTATCTTGCCGGCCCTTAACTTACCATTTCTTAAAAGGAAATAGTAATGACACAGCAAACTATTATTAAAAATTTACGTACAAGCTTACTTATAAGAGCCATGAATGTATTAAGAATGATTTTTTCGTCTCTCATTTTTCAAAGTATGTTGAATTAATATTCTAAGTAGTATTTTGAGTTAGGAAATAGATGTTAAAGAAGTGTAAGTATCTTTAGTATTCTGAATTTATAAATGCAGTATGCCTGTTTGAGGTTTAAAAAATTGGTCTGGCATAGTAGTAAAGAGAAAGTCTTTGTCTTGTTTTTAACTGGAAAGTCAATGAAGTAGAACTTTTTGGGGGCATATCCTTCCTTATTCAGGGTTTATTGTGTTAGTGAGCTTTTAATAGTCAAACACAAAATTAAACTGAATTAAAAAGTGGCTTAGTGGTTTGGAAAAATGGGTTAATTCATGAACAGCACATTAAATTTTTAAGCTGAAGTTTGTAGTTCTTAAGAAGAAATTACTGAACAAATGCACAGGACATCTGTGTGTCAGATGAGGCGCTGCATTGCGCCTGCCT
>NW_004524707.1:5339121-5352813 GCF_000260255.1 Octodon degus
CTGTAGGAAAGGAGAAAAACCTTATGTAGAAGTCATCTCTGTTTCTTGATTATATTATTATTTATTTGTTTGTTTGTTTATTTTGAGACAGTCTCATTATGCAGTTCAGGCTGGCCTTCACCTTACTATGTGGCCCCAACTGGTCTTGAACTTGTGATCCTCCTGCTTCAGCCTCTTGAGTCTGGGATTATAGGCTTACACTACTATGTCTGGTTTGTACTCTTCTTTAGAGCAGCGCCAAGGAATTATGTGTTCTGTCCTAGGCTATGGACTGGTCATCATCTATCCATTATCTCAGTCAAGGAAGCCCCGTTTTCCTCTCTCCTGATTATAGGGGACATCTCCTTTTCCTCTCCTTGAGGAACTTGATTTCAGAGTCCTGGCCACACTATGCTACCTTCCCCAGCAGCTGTGACCACCCACCAGAATCAGTATGAACTGCTTTCTCTCCTGGGGTTTTTATTACTACTTTGTGACATCTTATTTTTTCTTTTTGTACACATCAGTAACAAGGACAGGGTTTACAGAAACAGTCACTAGGTGCTGCTGACTTTAGAATTGCAGGTCTCGCTCGGGGCAGAAGCTGTGATCTTTTCTCACAACACTATATTTAAATTAGGGCCCCAAATTGGCATTGTTCCTTGAATAAACGACAAAGTTAGTAACTAACCTAAAATGGGTCTAGAAGTTCGTGCCCTGAGTGGGTCAGGCTATTTTAGGGTTTGGCAGCAATGACAGGAAAGACAGTATCCTTACTATGGTGTCTGTAAAACTCAGCTCTAACAGTGTGGGCCAGATGTTAACTTAAATGCTGTGACTACTTAATAGGGTTACTGTGGAGAAGAAACTTTAGATGAGATGAATTTTAACACCTTTCTAAAGTAGCTTTTCAGGGCTGAGGAGATGGCGCAGAAGAATAAGTGCTTGCCTGGCAAGCGCAAGGGCCTGAGTTCAATCCCTGGTTCCGCCAAAAAAAAAAAAAAAGTAGCTTTTCAGGGCTGTCTAAATAGCTCAGTGGATTAAAGTGCCTGCAAATAGGTGCAGGGGTGGGGGGTTTGGTCCCCAGGCCTGCTGTGTGGCCCCTGACCCCGGGGCGCTTTGAGATGGCAATTGAGACTGGGCGTGGTTTATCAGTAATCAAGCTGTTGAAGTTTAGATTAAATCGGGCAACATCCTGGTGTTGACATTTATTGGAAGCTGTACTATTTAAAAGAGCAGAAATTAAGTTTTCTTAATAAAAATGAGAATGACCTGACAATTTTTTGCTGAGGTATAAGGGATAAAGTAAATGTCCTAGTTTTGCTTTAAAAATATATCCTCTAGGGTGTTATGAGATGCTGAGGCTTCCCCTGCATGTGTTGTTTACCTGTGAATCTTCTCTCATCACCTGTTGCTGGCTTCTCAGTCATCTTTTTAGTTGACTCCAGCCAGTTAAACTTGGTGAGTGTTTTTAACTCCTCAGCTAAGGGCTGTATTTTCCTTCTGTGTCTGTACACACAGGAATAGTAGCAGCTGCTTTGCCCAGACCTGCCTTGGCTGCGCCAACTCTTTTCTCCTGTAGCCTGGAGTCCCACCTTCCTCATGAGCACCCCTTCATGGGAGAGCATTTGTATCTTTGCCACTTCTTTTATCTCCTTGTGTACACCTGGAATCTGTCTAAAAAAGTGGGGAATTTCCAGTTCTGTGAACATGTCAGGCAATGCTCTAGCTGCACCAGGTACCTCCCCGCTATTCTACCAGCTCAGCACAATCTTGGGTCAGTTTTTGTTCTAACTCTTCATAAGACACCTGGACCACAATATGACTGATCATTGTGTTCTGCAAAAAGAATTTTGGCCAACATTGGTTTGCCTTGAGTTTCCCTTCACAGTCTTCAGAAATAATACTGGGTCTGTCTTCTATCTCCTTATTGTTTTTAAAGAAAGTGTTACCACAAGTTACAACCCTTTAAGGTGATAAGCATTGTGGCCTGGCTTGTTAACATCAGATGATCTTGTTACACTTTAGAAAATTTGGGACACCGTAAACTTTTTTTTTTTTTTTTTTTTTTTTTTTTTTTTGTGGTGCCAGGGATCAAACTCAGGACCTTGCACTTGCCAGGCAGGTGCTTATGCCACTGAGCTATATTCCTAGCCCCTTTGTTATACTTTAATATCTAGTTGTCATCTAAAAACTTCATGTGCTCATAGGTGGGACTTTGGGGAGGTGATTGGACTGTGGGGTGTGGTAGTCTTCATAGCTAAATGTATTACTGAGAGGTGAGGCCTGGGTGGATTAGGGGGGCACGTTGGCCATGGCCTGGAAGGGTCCGTCTCCATTCCCCTCCCTTGGTTTCTGCTTCCCACTCCCATGCCAGGAGCTCTTTCCCTGGTCCAAGTTCCTCTGCCATGCAGACCTGGTGCCTGGCCTTAGAGCCAACCCATTATGGACTCTGTAGTCTGTGAGCCAAAATAAACCTTTCCTTCCTGTAGTTGTGGGTGTTGGGTATCATGTCTCAGCAGCTAGAAGCTAATTGAGACAGATCCAATGACATAAGTTCAGGTTCTGGATAGTTTCTCGTAGGGATTAGAGTTTTTTTTTTTATACTCACAGACAGCTCTGCAATTGCTTCAGCTGAGCAGAAATTGGAACAGCAGAAGCCCCTTCAGCTACTGTTCTTCGAACTTCGACCTGTTGGGTAGCCTGAATTTCTTTTACAGAATTGGTTTTATTTTGTCAAATTAAACTATGTTTCAGCTTCATAATTTATGTGGCAGCCAGGCATTCAGAAGGCAGGTTGAGGACAGGGTTCGTTATCATTGTCAGTAGAAGAGCTGCCTCCGCCTCTGCTGCACCACTCAGCACAGTGCCCAACACAACACCATGACCAGGAGGGTCAGCAAGGGGGCCATGTCTGACTAGACTGATGTTTCCTTTGGTCCCCGGGCTGCCTTAGGACACTCACCAAGTGTGCTGCTTCCATAAGACCTGCAGGATTCTGACAGAGGTGACTGGAGCCATCAACTCTGTGAGTCTTGGGATTAGCATAGCCAAACTTGGTGTGGACTTGCCTTCCCGGGTCATTTTTGAACCTGGCAGTGTGAACATGAGAAACAGCTTTGGCCACTGTGGATTTCCCATGACCAGCGTGACCAGCTGTAACTATATGACATCAGCTTGGTAGCATCAAAAGACCTATTTCTTAGGGACAACCCACTCGGGCTCCCTTTGTGTGTCCTAGACAGTAGCTTTCTTTCCCCAATAAATATATTCTGCCCCTAAAAAACAAACAAAAAAACCACAAAAGACATATTTATAACTTTCACGTTCTGTGAGAGACTTGGAAGCCAGAATCCCAAAATTCAGCAGAAATAGCACCACGGAGATCGTACCAGGCCCTTTCCAGACCTTTGCCAGCTGAAAAGATGAGCTTCCTTCCGACAAAGTGGGTGAGGTTTAGAGAAAGGTGTGGCTGCCCCAAAGCCATCCCTGTGTCTCCCGCCCCGCCCTATCCTGCCTGCCTGCAGCACTCAATTCCATCTTGTGTGCCTGGTTGAATTTTGATAGGGTTAGAATATGGAATATCACCATCCGTTTTCTTCTGTAAACATGGAAACAAATACATATTTTCTAGTGATCCCCTTCCTTTGAAACAGTTCCATAAAATAAATAAATAAACAGTACCAGTGGCCAGGCACACTCACAATTACTTGTACATCTTTATATTCATATACAAACCTGTGCACATATCATAGCACGTGTACATGTGTCCACACACGTATTTCTCCTGTCTGTATTGATGCTAATTGTAGCGGACTGTGCTAGTTTCCGTCATGTGCCTGTATGTGTTTGCCTGGGAGAAAGGATGGGAGCTTAGACGAAGCTTGTCATTTTCTGTTTCTCATTTCTGTGCTGCTGAGATGGTTATTCCAGGAGCAGGGCTAGTACTACCTACAAGTACAGCTTTTGCCAAACTTACATTTACTTAAATTGTTTAAAGGGTTGGAACAAAAAGTTCATAATTGGCTTTTTGTTATAAATACAAAGAAACATGGATTTTTACTTTCTTAACTATATTAATTATAATGTTTCAATTTCTTTCCTAGTGACCCTGGACCCCTGTTCATGTTTAATGTCTCAGTTTGCTTCTCTGTACTGTAAAATAATGAGTTAGATGACTTTACGTCTGAGTTCTAGTCTTCTCTTATGCTACTTTTTTGGCTTTTATGAGAACCTTGATAAATTTGATAGTTAGCAATTAATTTCATAATTTAATGTGTAGAAAGTATTTGACTAGCTTTTTATTTATGAAGGTTTTTTCACTTAATGGAGGTAAACTGAATACTTATAAAAGGGAGTTAGCAATTCCACAGTCTTTCTTATCATGAAGATCAAGTTTTTAAAAATTATGCTCTTTTATTTAAGATTAAATGTATCCTCCTGCCTCAGCCTCCTGAGTGCTGGGATTACAGGTGTGCACTGCTACCCCACCGTCCAGCTTATATTAAATGTACGGGAGAGTCAAGTTTTCTAGTCTGTTGTCTTAATGACTTGGTCATGTCTGCATGAAAGTCTAGTTTTAATTACAGACCTAGTAAAGCTTCACCTAATTACATGAATAAAGTACACAACTCAAACTAAGTTAAAAGTATTAACTTTTAGGGAGTATACTTTTAGGACTAAAAAGAAGAAATATTACAAATGTTAACTTTTAGAAAATATGACTCAAGGACTGCAATGAAGAAATATTTTTAAGGAACCTATGAAAGTGTTAGAGGCCTCATATATATTATATTATTATCATCACTTGATTCTTCTAATGTCTCAAACATGGTTTCTTCTTGTGGCTTGCTGAATACCCTCTCATCTGGCTAGTGCTTCCTCAATTTTGAGAGTGTGCTGAGGTGGATTGCTCACTGGCCCTTGGCAAGTGACATGTGGTTGGTCATCAGTAGTGTCCCAATTAATGCAGTGTTTTTTACTGAGTTTTTGCAGAATGATAATTCTATACTTGAGGCTTTGTGTTAGGTGTTTTTTCTTGCTGAAGCCTAACTTCCTGCTTATAAGTGATGAGTGTGTATTGCTGATAAGGAAGTGCTGGCATTGTTACCACCAAATTAGGCTGTAGGTCTAACCTACTTTAGTGAAGCAGTACTGTTTTCTAGTTTTTTAGCTTGCTTTCCAAATGACCTATTTTTTTTAAACTGGATATCACTGATTGTAAGTCTCATGTAATTGCTGTAAGATACTTATTACTGTGTCTTATTACTGAGCTGCTGATCAGCTTCTCTAATGAACGAAAATGGTTAAATCACTTAATTTTATATGATGCAATGTTTAAGGCATAATGATAGGGCCCTACATGTGCAGAACACTACAAAATACATTGAAGTATGACAGGTTTTTGAGTGAAGTAAGCCCATGTCTAGAAATTATTTTTATCAATAAGTAGGACTAATCAGGATTTTGTAGTGGGATATATGTGCTTTTTTTTTGGTACTGGGGATTGAACCCAGGGTCTTCACATTGAGCTACATTCCAACCTCTTTATAAGAAAATCTCAATTTTGGGATAATTTTACTAAATCTCTTGAGTTGCTCAGGCTGGGCTAGAAATTGGGATTCTTTGGCCCCAGCCTCCCGAGTGCTGGTATTGTGATGTTTTGATACATGTATCCATCGTGGGGTAGAATAGTAAACCAAGCGAGCTAACTAGTCTGTCACCTCATCTGCTACCGTGTGTGTGTATGTGCATGTGTTGAGAACATTTAAAATCTTGCTTAGCAGCTTTGGGAAGTACAATACATTATTACTAAGAGAAGCCACCATTCTGAGCAGTAGATCTCTAAAACTAGTTTCTTGCCCAGTGTGGTGGTGCATGTGTGTGATCAGAGCACTTAGGAAGCCCAGGCAGGAGGATTGCTATGAGTTTGGAACCACCTTGCGCTACATAGTGAGTTCAAGACCAGCCTGAACTATGTGGTGATACCCTGTCTCAAACCAAACCACACCACACCACACCACAACAGAGCATCTTTCTGATTGACCCACATCTCCCCTGCTCTTGTGTCCGAGAGCTGGCTCTTAAGAGTCCACACGGAAGTGAGGTTGTGTGATGTTTGCCTGTGCTTGGCCTATTTCACTTAGCATAGTGTTTTCCAGATGCATTCTTATTGTTGGAAATGCAGTGTGCTTCTTACACTGTATGCTATGTGCATGTACCACCTTTTCTTCACCCATTCCAATGTTTGCCATTCTGTTGCCGCAGATACATTTACTGTGTAATCCAGTGGCATGCATATGGACAGGAAAGAGATGTGTGCAAAATGGTGTGTAGCACAATTATTTGTAACAAACCCATATTCAAGTGTCTAAATGTTTCTGAATTTAAGTTCATGTATGTGTGAATAGCTGTAGTTTGTGTATATGCATATATATATTTAGGTATGGTGGAATTCTACCATGAGCAATGAAAAGGAATAAATTGCAACAGTAACTAAGAAAATGGGCTGATTTTATAAACATTGAAAAAAGCAAGGCTTAAAAATGCCCATTCAATGATTCTGTGTGTTTAAACTTTATAAACAGATGAGGGAAAGCTGTGGTTAGTGCTCGGAAGGTGGTTGCTTTTGGGCTGTGGTGTGCAAGAGGACTGGGTGCATCCTGGGTTTGCAGTAACTTGGGTACACATTGTGACTACAGGCTGTGTCGGACCTTAGAGGTTCCTGCGCTTTTCTGTGTTAGTATTTTGCTGCCTAGTGAATAGAGATTTAAAAAAAAAATATTAAAAAAAGGCTCCTTCCAACAAAGATAACAGAATATTATGAGTAATTTTTGATTAAATTTATTCTTATATTTTATTAAAGGGGGGTTACAGGAGACTAAAGAAGGGGTCGCATTTCCTGTCCGCATGGAGTCTTAAGCTGCACGGTATAACTAGTGCTGTGCAGGGCGTCTCTCTAGTCCTAACTTAAGTGCACCTGTTGAGGCTCAGATACAAGGACGGGCTCTTGTACAGTGTCTCCTTGTGCATAGTGGGAAGTAGTGATGTGGTGTTAGCCCGAGAAGTTTGTAGTTCCCAACAACTGACTGGCATGAAACATCTGCACCCCTAAGAAAGCTTTATTTCTGGGGTTGTTCAGGAACAGCCTTCAGCATAGCGCTATTATACAAACTTGGTTAAGTTTAAAGAGAAGAACTACAGAATTTTTTTTTCCCCTGAGATTATTCATAGATGCTAGTTAAAAATGTTTCTTTGTAACAGTCAAACTCTTTTCTGTGCTTTTAACTTCTGGTGAACTCTTTTTTAACAGGTGGAGAGAGAACTTGTGGCGTGCATGAGCTCATCTGTATTAGAAAAGGTAAGTCAGGGTGTTCTATGGATGTTTAAATACTAGACACTTTTGGTGCATAGTAAGTTTTAGTGAGATGGCAGATAATTTGGATTTATAAGACTTAAAGTTTAGTCATGTATATTTGTTATATATATATAATACAGTTAAGTGTACCTAAAGTTTATGCTGTTTTTCTCGTGTGGCTCTTGAGACTTGTCACTTTCTATGTAGTTCTGCTGGCCTGATAAAGCCTGGTTGCTAGCATATTGATTCTTAGGCATGGTGAAGAGGCAAAGAATGGAGGGTTTGATTTCTGTTCCCTTTCAGACTCTGACATCTGAGTGCATGCTGCTCTCCCATTGCCTTCTGTTCTGTTACTGTACCCCATCAGAGAGATGTGAGGAGGTGGTTGAAATTCAGATCGGGAGCATATCCAAAGACAACAGCATCCTATGACACCAACAGCTGTCTATGCTTCCTTAGAAGGAGCCACCTGCCGTCTGGGTGGCTCACCAAGGTGGCCTCAGGAAAGGTAATTCAGTTACTAGGTGGGAGGCAAGGAATCAGGTTGAGCATCACGAGGATCTCGGGTTCCCAGCGCTCCTTCGAAGTAGTCATCAATCTGTGGAATGGTGTGGAGAGAGGGACAGAGCCGGGCGGGGCTCAGTGGAAGGAGGCCTTGCACTTTACTGTCTTTTTCTATCTACACTCGAGTGCTTTCTTTTGCTTGTGTCTCTTGCAAACTCACCTGGCCCTCCTGAGTCTGGCCAGCCAGCCACCTCCCTGCCTTCATGTCTCCCCGAGGAGCTTTGGAGCAGTGTTTGGATGCATGAGTGTGTGTGGCCCAAAGGAAAGCCAGCCCGTTTTCTCTGCGTCCTTGACAGCTTGGAAAAACTTTAGCTTCTTCAGAGTTGAAATTTTTAAAAAAGTTTTTTGTAGGTCAATTTATGTGACTGTTATTGACATGGCACGGTGATTTATCTGTGTGTTGCTGCTTACAATTACTATTCATTTAAAAAGTCCCCTTCTTTTATTACCGTAGCTTATCTCTGTTACCTTGGAGGAGAAAACTGAAGTCAGTTCTTTCTCCAATATGTGCATCTTAGCTAAAAGGGGGGTGGGGGAGGAATAGATTCACATGTTGCTTTTTGTATGTCAAGATTCTAGTCTTGTACTGTTGGTATTTTAGTCCAGAATTACTAAAAATATCTTAAGTAATGTTGTAGTTATTATATTGTCCTGCTGAAATCTTATTCAATAGGACAGCAAATATTCTGTGAATGAGTGGGAACCAAGGGCTATTAAAGCCGTGGCCATGCAGAAAATTGAGCTAAGAACAGAGACAGCGGGGAGGAAGAAAAGTAAAGCTTCAGAGGGTCTTTTGTGGCTGAAGTGAGAGCAGAAAGCTGCAGTGGAGAAGGCAGGATTTGGCGTAGGCGAAGAGCTGAATCTGTCTTCTCACTATGACTCTTCCTGTTCACCATGGCAGTCTTAACTGTGTAGCTGAGAGTTCACAGTATGCTTTCCCTTCTTCCATTTTTCTGTATAACTTTAATTCTCTGATTGTTTAAAAAATGTACTCACATGGTACTCATGTTATAAAAAAAGTGTCAGAGTCCCTCTGTATCCCTGTTTCCACAGCATTTAGGAAAGTGTCCTGTTCTTGTAGGTGTTTCTTAAGAATTTGAATATTTCCACAGTTAAGGCTGAGAGCTAAAGCTGTGAGATCTTAAGCCAGACTTTCCTGGAGTAGATTGTGTGAAGGTGATCTAAAGTAATTATAATGAGTGGCAGTAGTTCTGAAAAAGCAATATCTATACCATACTTAATTTTTTTTTTTGTTTTTTTGTTTTTTTAACCTGTTTGATTCTTTTCTGTCTCTTTTGCTGGCTTCTTTCCTTTGTCACACCTGCAAATATGGAATGGACTAGAGTTTGGTCTCAGCTTTCTTTGTTTTTCTAATCTTTCCCTCCTAGTTGATTTTACCTAGTTTTGTTGTTTTAAATGCCAGGAACTTACACATTTAGCCCTGGGCTGTCTTTGAGCTGTCATGCTTTTAGCAAACTACTCACTTGATGCCCTATCTGGGTGTTCATCAGAACAAGGCTTCACAGGTCTGAAGTATAAGGCGTGGCTTTTCCTGCTAGAGCTTCTACTTCCTCGTCTACCCTTCTCAGCTGGTAGCATTGTTTGCCCAGTCGCTGGAGTCCTGTCTGAGGAATCTGCATATTTGTGCGCACCTGTGATCCCAGTGCTGGGGAGGCTGAAAACAGGAGGAGCGCTATGAGTCCAAGTTGCATAGTGAGACCCTGTACTAAATACGTAATAAAAAAAAAAAATCTTCATATCTTATTTTCTTACCTCCTGAATTGATCCACAAGTTCTATCAGTTTTACTTGCAAAAATATATATTTTAATGCATCTGTTTTCCTGGTCTTGCAGCTGTCATTGTAGTCTGGGGCCCTATTTTCTTTTGTTCAGGCTACAGTAACAGTTTTCTAACTGGTGTTCTTATTCCCATGCTCATCTTCCTATAATAAGTATTAGCAATTTTAAAAAATGTAAATCAGCCATTTTGTTTGCTAGGTAGAACTGTGGGTCCTCATTAAACCTAGAGTAAAATCAAGATACCTTACTTACATATGAGGTACTGACCAGTAGTCTTATGTGATTCCATCAATTCAGAGTCCAGAATGTCATTTGGTGGGCCAGGGGTATATACCTCAGAGGCATAAGCACCTACCTGGCAGGCGCAAGGTCCTGAGTTAGATCCCAGGTACAAAAACTGAACCAAACCAAACCAAAGTCTCACACTGCTAGTTACCATCCCAGGCCCATTTACTGCCTCTCAGCGGGGCACCTTTACACTTGATCTCAGCCAGAAGACTGAGAAGCCCCCAGTGGGGCACCCTTGACACAGTGTCATCTAAATCTCGTCAGCTCAGAAATCTGTTGTCTAAATCTTCAACGTGTTTCAATGAGACATCCTGATCAGCTCTCCTTTTCATCTTTGGATCTGAAGCTAGAAACCAGGTTAACAGCTCTCCCAGTGCAGCGCGGGACAGTTGTAGCACCGAATTCCAGCATTGCCAATGAGAAAGCGAGGACATGAAAGGAGAGAGGACCCCAGCAAGAGGCAGATCTGTTAGGTTTTAGGACTCGGGAATAGTATTCTGTGGTGTTTGGCTCTGAGGTTCCCCCTGCGCAGGGTGAGACTCTGCTCTCAGAGTCAGCTGTTAGCAAAGATGAAAGACAGCAAGTGTTGGGGAAAATAGGAGAAAAACAAGACCTCCCATGTTGTTGTTAGCAGTATAAATTGATGAGCCATTATGGAAAACAGTTTCTTTGTTTATTTTATTTTATTTTATTTTATTTTATTTTATTTTATTTTTAGAGAAAGGTCTATAGGGTGCTCAGGGTCTCACTACTAGATCGGACTCATAGTAATCCGCCTGTTTACAACCTCCCAAGAGCTGGGATTACAGGTGTGCATCACTACACCCAGTCTTAATTACCATCTCAGCACACCCTGGGGGCAGGGCCAGCATGACAGCCTTGGGGATCGAACCCCCGGCCCCTGTGCCTGCTTGCAGGTGCTTTAATCCACTGAACTATTTGGGTTTCCCCAGTAGAGAGTTTCTTTAAAAAAAATTGTAACTAGAAATAATGTATGATGTAGTAATTCCTCTGTGGTAGTATATCCAGGGGAAGTAGAGCCAGTATGTGGAAGAGGTATGGCAGGCCCATGCTCATCATTATTCACAGTCACCAAGATGCAGGCGGGGTTAGCAGGAAACTATGGTGTCTGTGCAGAGTGGAGTCCTGTTCTGACTTTATGGAGGAGGAGGTCATGGGTGTGGTGGTGCATGCCTGGAATCCCAGTACTTGGGGAGCTGAGCAGGAGGATTCCAAATTTGAAGCTAGCCTGGGCAACAAACCATTAGAATAAAAGAGCCGGGGATGTAGCTCAAATGTAGAGCTCTTGTCTCCATGTGTAAGCTCTAGATTCAGTTCCCAGTAGTGGAAACATAAAACAAGAAAGTGATCCTGTCATTGGCAGGAACATGGACACATCTGGAAGAAATTTAAAGTGAAATAAATCAGACAAAAAAAGATAAATACTACATGTTCTCACTTATGTGTAAAATCTAAACCAAAAAACCCAAACACATGGGAGTATAACGTGGAATGGTAGTTACAGGGGAGGGGTTTGGGAAGATATTGGTTAAAGAATACAAAATTTCAATTAATAAGAATAAATTCAAGAGATCTATAATTTACAATAATGTATTATATTCTTGAAAATCACAGGGTAGACTTTGTTCTCATCACAAAAAATAAGTATGTGAAGTAATACATAGATTAATTGCTTTGATGCAGAATTCTACAACATAATACATATTTCAAAACATGCTAAAAAAAAACAAAAAAAAAAAAAAAAAACAAAAAAACATGCTAGACTCGCTACGATTTAAGCACACACACACAGGTTGAAAGGAAAGTTAAGGTCCAAAATATGTAAATGTGACTTCTGCCACTTCTTGCTTTATTACGAGATGCATATGAGGTACTGTTAAGTGCTGTGTGAGGGGCCTGGTCATGGAGTTCACCTTCTAAGGAGGGAGAGGCCCATGCTGGAGTAGGTCAGTGGCCACATACCTTGTGAGTGGGGCAGTGGTGAAGTGTGGAAAAGAGTCGGGCAGGGGAGGAAGTAGGGTCGTAACCCAGCCCTGCAGTGGTTTAAAGTAGGAGGGCTGGGATGGTTTTATTGGGGAAATGGCAGTTGGTAATGATTTCTGTTGTTGAAAATATTAATAGTGTGCTTTCCCAGGATGTGACGTCAGAACCTCTCCCTCCTGCTCAGTGAAGGGAAAGTGATACTGCCCTTTTTTTTATTTTAAAGAGAAAAATAAATAAAACAAACTTTCAAAACAAGATAATAGAGTAACAGTGGCTAATATATTGCATATAGTTATCTTTAAGTTAGTGACACAGAGTACCAGATGCTGGCATTTAATTACCCAAACAATATTAGTACAAACCTTTCTTTTTAATGAACTAAGATGAATGAATGAATTAGTAGTATAACTTCTTCATTATCTATTTATCTTTATTTATTTATTTTGCTTTTCCCTACCTTCTTTTCTCCGTTCCCCCATCCCAGTTTTCTTGTTCCCTTTGAAGTTTCTTCCCACTTTACAATATCTGTTGTACAGTTTGTATCTTATTTATTCTTTCTGCTTCTCACACCAGGGAGACAATACAATATTTACACACGTGTCTGATTTATTTCACTTATGAGTATGTCTTGAATTGCATCCATTTACCTATAAGTCTCCAGTTCATCTTTCTTTATGGTTGACTAACACTCCACTGTATAAGAAGACTACATCGTTTAAATTCATTCCTTGGTTGATGAGCATTTGGGTTGATTTCAAGATCTAGCTATTACAAGCTGTGCTGCTATAAACATGGGTTCACATATATCACTGTGGTACTATCTTTTTAATTCTTCTGAGAAGATGCCCAGAAGGGAAATCGCTGGATCAAATGGGACCTCCAATGCTAGTTTTTTGTGGAGTCTCCACACTGATTTTCACAGTGGTTGTACCAGTCTGCACCTCCACCAACAGTGGAGAAGGGTTCCTTTTTCCCCACAGGCTCTACAGTATTTGTTATTACTTGATTTCTTGATGATAGCCTTTCTTTCTGGAGTGAGATGGAATGCCAGTATTGTTTGAATTCGCATCTCTTGAATGACCAGTGATATTGAACTTTTTTTTCATGTATGTATTTGCTGTTTGTATTTCTTCATCTGGGAAGCATATATCTCAGGTGCTATTTTTGGATCGGGTTTTTAAATTTGGGAGATCTGATTTTTTTTTTTCAGTTATTTGTATGTTCTTGATAGTAATCCTTTGAGGTGAACATTTTTTCCCAGATTGTAGGGTTGTCCTTTTTTCTGTTTGTGGTTTCTCTTGCTGTGCCAAGGCTTTGTAATAAGGTGAGATCCTAATTGTTGATCTTTGTGGTAGTTCTTTGTGATTGGAGTTGTATCCATTCTATCTTCTAGCAGATTTAATGCTTAATGTTTCTGTATTAATATGTAAATTTTTGATACATTTTAAATTTAGTTTAGTGCATGGTGAAAGATACGGGTCCAGTTTTAATTTTTGGCATGTGCAGAGCCAATTTTTCCAGCACCATTTATTAAAAAGGTTTTCTTCCAGTGAATGTGTTTCAAAGATACATGTTTGTCAAAGGTAAGGTGGCTGAGTATGTATGGAGTTGTTTCTCTGTTTTCTAATTTGTTTCACTGATCTTTGAGTCTTTTTCTTTTTTCTTCCAGTACTGCATTCTTTCTTTCTTTTTTTTTTTTT
>NW_004524707.1:5352913-5358090 GCF_000260255.1 Octodon degus
GGGGATCGAACCGTGGTCCCTGTGCTTTGCTAAGCTTGTTCCAAGTAGGTGCTTTAGACCACTGAGCCATCTCACCAGCCCCGCATTCTTTCTATCATTGTAGCTTTATAGTGTAATTTCAAGTCAGGGATCGTGATGCCACCTGCCTTGCCTTTTTGCCCAGAATTGCCTTTACTCTTCTAGGTCTTTTCTCTTTCCAAATAAATTTTTGGATTGTTTTCTATAATTTTGTGAGATATACTATTGGAATTGCATTAAATCTGTATAACAGTTTTGGAAGTATGGCCATTTTCACTATACTCGTTCTTCCTAGCTAAAAGCAATGGATGTATTTTCATTTTCTGAAATTCTCTTCAATCTCCTTTTTCAGCGTACTATAATTTTCAATATAAAGGTATTTCATATCCTTCATTAGATTCATTCCTAGGTATTTCATTGTTTTGGATGCTATTGTGACAGGTGTTGTTTCCCTAATTTTTCTCTCAGCAAGTTTGTTATTCGTGTACAGGAAGGCTGTTGATTTTTGAGTGTTGACTTTGTATTGAGATCGGCTACTGAATTCGCTTATTAAATTTAGCAGTTTTTTTTAGTGGAGTTCTGTGGGTATTCTGTGTAGTGTATCATGTCACCTGCAACCAATGATAATTTAACTTCTTCCCCTCCTGTTGTTATTACTTCTATTTCTTTCTCTTGTTTAATTGCTCTGGCTGTTTCCAGAACTATGTTGAATAAGAGTAGAGCTAGTGGACATCCTTGTCTTGTTCCTGATTTAGAGTGGAAGCAGTTTTTGTCCATTTAGTATGATGTTGGCTGTTGGTTTGTCATAGATGGCTTTTTATCAGATTGACATAAGACCATCTATTCCAATTTTCTGTAGTGTTTTTATCATGAATGGATGGTAGACTTTGTCACAAGCTTTACCTGCATATATTGAGATGATCATATGATGTTTGTCCTTGGCTCTGTTAATATATATTACATTTATTGAATATTGAACCATATGTGCTTCCTTTGCATAAATCCTACTTGGTCATGGTGTATAATCATCTTGATGATTTGTTGCATTCTGTTAATCAGTATTTATTGAAAGTTTTTGTATCTATGTTTTTTAGGGAGATTGGCCTGTAATTCTCTTTTTTAGTTGGGTCCTTCTCCAATTTGGTACCAGGAATGAATGTGGGAGTATTGCTTCCCTTTCAGTTTCAAGAAAGAGGTTGAGAAGTAGTGGTGTTAGGTCTTCTTTGAATTTCTTGTAGAATTCAGCAGTGAATCCATCAGGGCCTGGACTTTTCTTTGTCTATAGCTTTTAAATTACATCTTTGATTTCACTGATGCTTATTAGTTTATTTAGGATTTTTATATCCTCTTGATTCAGCTTTGATAATTCATATGTATCTAGGAATCCTTCCATTTCTTCTACATTTTCAAACTTATTAAAATACAACTTCTCAAAGTAGGTCCAGAAGGTTTTCTGGATTTCTGCAGTGTCCATTGTGATTTCATCCTTTCCATTCCTAGTTGCATAAATTTGTATCTTTAAAAAAATAAAGTTAGCTAAGGGTTTGTTGATTTTATTTAATCTTTCAAAGAGCCAACTCTAATTCATTGATCCTTTGTATTGTTTTCTTAGTGTGTTAATTTCTTTTCTGAGCATTATAATTTCTTCCCTTGTATAAGCTTTTGGCTTAGACTGATCTTTTTTTTCTAAAAGTTTGAGATTCACTGTTAATTTGTTTATTTACACTTGCTCTGTTTTCCTCATATGCATTTTTACTGCTATAAATTTTCCTGTTAGCACTGCTTTCATTGTGTCCCCTACATTCGAGTGTATTGTATTGTTATCATTTAATTGTAGAAAATGTCTAATTTCCTCTTTAATTTAATTTGTGATCTGTTGGTGGTGGTTCGAGGGATTGCTATTTATTTTCTGTATGTAGGTGAACTTCTTATGGTTTCTTTTTTTTTATGTATTTGGTATAGGGTCTCATTACACAGCTCAGACTTGTAGCGATCCTCCTGTTTTCAGCCTCCCCAGTGTTAGGAGTACAGGCGTGTGTGCCTGGCTCAGTGTGCCTGGCTCAGTGTGCCTGGGGGCTCTTAGGGTTTCTTTGGCCATTGATTTTCCGTTTCATTGCATTATGGTCTGATGATATTCATGGCATAATTTTAGCTGCTTTGCATTTACTTAAGCATATTCAATGAGCTAATATGTGGTCTGTTTTGGAGAGTGTCCTGTGTACAGCTGAAAAGAATGTGTATTCTGTTGTGGGCTGAAACGTTCTGTAGATGTCTACTAATTCCATTTGTTCAAAAGTTTGGTTCAGGTCTAATATTTGATACTGCTTTGTTAAAGGTCAGCTGTTACAAAGCTATTAGAAATTGCAAAACTTCTTACCTTCTGTGTTGTACTGTTTTGCATTTCTACCAGAAATCAGTTAACTTACAGCTATGTTATAGAGTGTTTTATTCTGTTGTTGTTGCTATTACTGTTTGTAATCTGGTAACTGAAAATTATAGCTCAGTGTCATTCAGATTTTCATTTCTTTTTAATGTGAGGTTGAATACCTCTTTGAGTTCTGTTTGTACATACACAGATGGTAGCCACACTCTGATAGCCAGAACTCTATATACCCGTACACCCGGATAGACAGGTGCTGCCTGCTGTGACTCGCATAGATGTCCCATGGCTTCTCTTCCCCTGATGTTTGGTAAGTTAGGGCATATTAACCTTTAAAAATTCATTTCAAAGTGCATTATGTGAGAAGAGATAGGTCCTCCAACATTATCATCCAAATGCAGTGTCATAGTATATTAGTTTTTTTTTTTTTTCCTTTGCTATGGAAAGTAGAGTATTATGGACCCAAATTATGGAAGTATGGTGTCTGTGGGGAAGATGTTGGGAGGTGTGTGAGAAGCAGAGGTGGGACGGACTGTGACAGTGCAGAATAAGCAGGTTTGGGGTATGAGCACGGAAAACAGTCTGTACATTTTTTTGGTTTTGCTGTCAGTTCCTTGGCATTGTTTCTATTTTTCCCCCTATTGTAGAGCAAGACCCAGCTCCTCCCTTTCTTTCTCAAGTATTCCTTTACCTTTCTTGCCTTGGGCATGGATGGAGGAGTATAAGACCTGAAGAGAAAGGCTGTATTCATCACGTGCTCTTCCTGAATGCAACACTGGACCCTTTCCTGCCCTTTCTCAACAAGCGCTAAGTTGAAGGCCCTAAAGAAAACTGACTTTTCTTTTTATTCTTCATAATAGTGGTTTCTGTAGCCACTTTATGGTGTCCTTTGCTGCCTGGTAACCTTCAGCTGTTTTGCCGAAGAGATACATAGCTGGGCTTTGTGGGTTTCTGTGCCAGGAGGAAGGCAGCGGGAGTGGGCAGGGAGCCACTGTGGGAATCCCCAACCAGTGTGGCTGGCCTGGCCTTACCTCGTGTGCTAGATGGAAGACATGAAGCTATGGAATCAGAGGCAAGAGCTTGTGCAGGCACAGTGAATCCCTGGGGCTGTTGTGTTGCAGGCTTTGAAAAGGGATGATTTTTTTTTTATCACAATGAATTTATTCTTTTTGGTTTAATTTGAGAGGTAGTTGATGATTGCCTTGCATTATGGGAGAGGTAATGGTTCTGTTTTCCATCTTCCTTAACTAAAATCATCTTTCACAAAAATATGTTATCAGGTGTGTTTAATATAGCAGGTCCTTTTGAGGTTGAGGTTTTGACAGAGCAAACAAGATAACAGTGTAACCTGTGTACTAAAAAGGACTAGAAATGGCATACTTGAAATATTTTTTATTTTACATAATATAAAACCACTTTAGAAAATTATAAGAGAATGATAGTTGAAGCAGTGTATCATTATTATTTTTTTTTCTTTTTTAATGTATTTGGTACAAGGTCTCACTATGTAGCTTGGACTCGTAGTGCTCCTCCTGCTTTCAGCCTTCCTGGTGCTGGGACTACAGGTGTGCACCACCATACCTAGACTTGGTGGCCGGCTCCGTGTGCCTGGGGGCAGGACCAGTATGGCATGTGATATGGGGGATTGAACTCTGGTTCCTGCACTTGCCTAAGCAGAACTCAGTCTGCTGAGCTATCTTGCCCTGTATTGTTATTGTTAAAGTAGTTTTTCAGAATACAAGACAAAAGCTCATTTTTTTCAATTTTTGTTTCTTATTATTCCCTGTTTGTGGTGTGTAATGATAGCATTCCTTGTGTGATGGTCTTATGTGTACCTAACATACCTTAATTCTTTTTCAGCCTCTGCTGTTCTCTTCCCTCCTTTCATCTCTTGGCTCCCTTTCCTTAGAAGTGGTATAAAATAATTTCACATGAAAGTACTGTATTAGGTCAGGAACTTGATGTGGTCTTTGTGTGTGTTAGATCTCTCTTCACATGGAAGCTGCAGCAGAGTCAGACTCAAAGTTAAGGCATATGGCCTGTTTGTGTGCATAACGGTCTTTTTATAACTAAAAGCTCTACTTTTTAATAGAAGCGATTACTTTTATGTTAGCAAGAGCATCCTCTTAGCCCTTTCGTCCTCTGTGCAGATCTTATCCTCAGAGGCAGGGGCTTTCAACTGTTTCCCTTGTACGCATCGTCCGTGTTGGGGGGCCGTGCTAGCCTCCTGTTCCGTGTTCCGGATGAGCACGTGTGCTGCCCCAGCAGCACTGTGAGCTCCTCTAGCTGTTGCCACTCCCCGCTTCCCAAGCTTTCTTTCATATTCTAAGGTTTCTCTATAATTTTTGACTTTGGGAACTATTTAGGCATATTTTGATTTCTTGCTACACTGGGTGAGCTTTTGGCTCTAGTGGATTAGTGCACAGCAGTTAGATGTGTGGTTTTAGAGTCAGGATTCCTAGGTCGGGGTGCAGTATTGCCTTTCTGTGACTTACTGATTCTGTGAACTGGGCATTTACTTAGCCCTTCTGTAGCTCACTGTTCTTCTCTACGTATAGAAGAGGAGAGCAGTGCTGTCTGTCTCAGGTGTTATTCTGAGGTTTAAACATGTAAATGCCTAGCAGTTGATTTATTGAGTAAAATCAATCAGTGATAGTAAATAATAGTAATGTTTTTCTTATGATTACATTCATTGTGGAAAATTGGTGTGTATGCATAAGACACCTCAATTCTTTTTTCCTCTTTCTTCTCCATCCCACATCCTTTTTTTTTTTTTTTT
>NW_004524707.1:5360045-5372193 GCF_000260255.1 Octodon degus
TGCTGGGCCTGCGCTCTGGGTCTATTCAGGATCCGGAGGACCCCAGGTCGTCTCACTCATTCGCCGGGCCTGCAGTCTGGGTCTATTCAGGATCCGGAGGACCCCAGGTTGTCTCACTCACTCGCCAGGCCTGCACTCTGGGTCTATTCAGGATCCCGCGGCCCTCAGTTGTCTCACTCACTCGCTGGGCCTGTGCTCTGGGTCTATTCAGGATCCGGAGGACCCCAGGTCGTCTCACTCACTCGCCGGGCCTGTTCTCTGGGTCTATTCAGGATCCCAAGGGCCCCAGTCGTCTCATTCACTCGCCTGGGCCTGCGCTCTGGGTCTGTTCAGGATCCCGTCAGGCCCTGGGTCGTCTCCCCCACATCCTTTTGCCATCATCAAATTTACTTATTTTATAAATCTTTATAAAGTTAACTATCATACATATAGATTGTTAGAGAAACTAGTGAACCAAAAACATATAAAACACGTAAGACAATTATGGTGAATCAAAGTAAACTTTCAGATACATTGTCATGCTAGGTGACTATAAAGCTTTTCTTTTATGTTGTGTCCTAGTTCTACATTTGGTTTCTCATGTAAGAGAAGCCATGCCTGTTTAAGAGAAGCCATACCTGTTTAAGAGAAGGCATGCCTGTTTAAGCTTATGTGACTGATTATTTCACCTAACGGCATGGTCTCAAGGTGCTCCGTTTTCCTAGAGATGATTCAGGTTTATCCTTCTTTATGCAGAGTAGGACTCCATGGTGTGTAAACGCATTTACTTTACCCATTCATCTGTTGCTGGACATACAGACCACCTTCAAGATTTATCTATCTTGTGCTGCCATAAACACAGGTGTGCATACATCACTGTGGTATGATGTCTTTAACTCGTTTGCAAAGATACCTGCAAGAGGAATGGAATTTGTGGGTCAATGGAATTTGTGTTTTGGGGGGAATCTCCATACTGATCTCTCTCTCTCTCTCTCTCTCTCTGCTCAGGCTGCCTTAAGGGTGCATCTGCTGTGGAACTGAGGATCAAACTGCGATCCCCTGCGACTGAGTTTGCCCAAGCAGGCACTCTAAGCAACTGAGCTAACCTGCAACCCCCTCCATACTGATTTTCCTAATGATTCTACTAGCTTGTACTCCCACCAGCAATGAAGAAGCATTCCTTTTTCCTCAAAGCTTCACTGGCAGTTGTTACTGGTTGATTTCTTTATGATAGCTATTCTTCCTGGAGTTAGATGGAATCTCATTGTGGTTTTAATTTGAGAGTACTGTGTGTTCTATTTTTGTGTGATGGACTACCCTGTGGATACTTGTTACACCCATTTGTTTCGGGTTTGCTTCTACTTTGGTATTTTGTTGTTGATTTTTTTTCTCTAGTTGATCTGTTTGTTTGTCACATTGGGGTATTGGGGTTCCCTATTACAATTATATTGGTGTTTACCTGATTTTTTTATGTCTGTGTTTTATGAAGTTGGGTATGCTGGTATTTGGTGCATATATATTTATTATTGTTAATTATTCCTGCTGAGTTATTGTCTTGACAAGTATACAGTGATTTTGTCTCTTCTGATCAGTCTTGACTTGAAATCCACTTAATGTGAAATTGGGATAATGGCTCCTGCTTTTTTGGGGGTTTCTTATTTATGGGATTTTTTTTTCATCCTTGGTTCTTTTGTTATTGCTATTTTCACTGTGTGCTTCAGGCTGGCCTTCAGCTCATTGTGTAGGTCCAGCTGGCCTTGAACTCATTTTGAAGCTCAGGCTGGCCTTGAACTTTCAGCAGTTCTCCTGTCTCAGCCTCCCGAGTGCTAGGAATACAGATGTGTGCCAGTATGCCAAACCCTTCCTTTGATTTTTAATATGCAAGTTTGTTTTTGAATTAAATGTGTTCCTTGTCTATTGCATGTCACTGGGTTGTTTCTTGATCTGTTCTGCTAACTTGTGTCTTTTGATGGGGACATGAGGCCATTCACATTGAGAGTTATTACTGAGAGGTATTGACATTCTTGTCATTGCATTGTTTTCCTGTTGCTTTTTTAAAAAATGTATTTGGTACAGTGCCCCACTATGCAGCTCAGAGCTGTGATCCTCCTGTTTTCAGCTTCCCCAGCACTGGGATTATAGGACGGTGCCACCACTGCCAGTCTTGGAGGCCAGCTCAGCGCAGGGGGGGACATGGCATGTGGTGGCAGGGATGAAACCCCAGCCCCCGTGCTTAGTCCCGAGCTATGTCACCTGCTCTCTGTTGCTGGTTTCCGTATTTGCATATCTGCTCATCCTGGCGGGTTGTTCATTCTTTGTGACTTACTGGGACTGTTGGCTTCATTGTCTCTTTCTAGGATATCCTTCAGAATTTTTTCGAATGCAGGTTTGATCGTGAATTGAGTTGCACCTTTTCATAGCAATGCCTTATTTCTCCATTAGTTTTGGAGGAACGTTTTATTGGATTCATTTTGTTGCCTTGTCTTCGCATGTTTCTCTTCTGTTACTGCTTTGTGTTGAGGTTTTGCAATTCTTGCAGCCTAAGGATTTTGTTGTTCGTACAGAGATTTCTCTGTGTGATGTGCTTTGGGTTGCGACTAACCCCAACGTCTGACCACTTTGATTAATTTGAGAGTGGAAGGGACAGTGTAGTTAGGCCAGCACCCAAGTTCTTTGGGCATGTACTCCAGCATTGTTGGTGTCACAAACATGATCTGAGTATAGGCTTACGGAGAAAGTGACAGTTATGTCACCTGTTAATATTAAGCACATCAGCTACATTATTGCCCAAGATAAATTGGATGCTCACAACCCTAAGAACCAGTTAGGCACCACCCTTAATCCTAGAGGGGAAAGCAGTAGTATGATGTACACATGAGGGTACCCCAGATGTTAACTTACAACTAACACGTACTAAGTGATGCGGGTATATTTCTGCTAATGTTGGAAAAGAACTTAACAGTAACTTTACGGAGATAACTATCAAAAGATTGATGGGCTTTATGGTTATACTGTTAAAGATAGAGGGTTTGGGGATGGGGCAAGCTCAGAGGAAAAATTTGAAGCCTTAAACTCCATGATAGAGGAAGGAGGAAAGCAGCACCAAGGGTCTCATGGGGAGAGATGTTTGTAGGACTAGGTGGAGGTGAGAGAAAAAACAGATGAGGAATAGAAGATACAAGAAAAAAGAGAAAAGATATGAGTAAAATTAAGAGGGAAAAGTTAGAAAAGTTGAAAGGGAGAGAAAGAATAAAAAACATGAAGTAAGGAAAAGAGATAAGCAAGAGCGAAGACAGAGTCCTCCAAGCCCAAGGAAGTGGTAAAGGAGCCAGGAAGAACAGAGAGAAAAAGAAAACAAAAACAAAAACAAAAACAAAAGCAACAATCTGATAACAATGCATACACTCACAAAAACAAAAAGAAAAAGCAAAAAACAAAAGAAAGTTTTCTGTGCCTTCACACCTGTGGTTTTTCTTCTTGGATCTATGTTATGGCTTGTGTCCTGGTGTCCCCTCAAAGCCTCATGCAGTCCTGGGGCACTTCTGGAGTTTGTGATGGAGTATTGTGAGTGTGGGTGCTGCCGGTGCCCCAGGCAGGCAGGTCATTTGCCTTACAGTATGAGAAGGGCGGAGAGGCTGCTGCCTGCTGGAGCTGCAGCTTCTCCCTTTGCTCGTGCTCTCTGCTGCCACCAGGAAAGGTGCTCTCTGCCGTGCGCAGCTCTGCCGTGGAGCCCACAGAGTGTGCACTGAAACTTCCACTAACGGTGAGCTAAATAGACCTTTCCTTCCTTCATTTTGGGTGTTGGGTATTTGTCCCAGCAATGAGAGAAGAGTAACAGACAGTCTACAACTTTGGGGGTAGTGTTCGAGGAAGATGGTTCTATGCTGTTGCTGGTAGAAAAAAAAGGCAGGCAGAGCCCAGATCCTGATGAGCTGGATGTGAGCACAGGCAGGCAGAACGGTTAGGGCTAGAGCACCAGCTCTTCGACTTTAAATCCAGAGCATTTCAGGCTGAGCCTGGCCTCTGGAGGTGGGGTCACGGCCCCTTTCCTTTAACTCTTAGATACTGTACCGCAGTCTCTTTCCAGCCCGACCATGATTCCTGTGGCTGTCTCCCGTGGCTGTCTCCTGTAGTTGCCTCCTGTAACTGTCCATTCCTCAGTCACTGTGGGAACATAGCAGTGCAATCCTTGAAGCAAAGCTATGTGGGGCTGCTCGGAGTCATGGGTGCACCCGTCCCTCCTGGAGTGGTGTCTGGCTACGTGTTGTCTCCAGGAGTGCAGTGGGCAGTTGGAGTGGAGTCACACACCACAGCTGCCAGTCCATTCTGCTGCTGTGTTTCTCCTGGAAGGGCTTTGGAACCTTCTGCTTTCACCCCATCTCTGCATATTTGGTTATCTTTGCTGTTGAGCCACAAGCTGGGAAGGGGGAAGAAAAATGTGTTCCGTCCATTCCCTTTTCTGCACTGTGTTTTGTCTCTTCAGTTTCCTGTAGGTTCTAATTTTCCTGTCAGACCCTTCCTAGTTCTTGGGGATCTAACTCACATGCTCTCTCTGTCTCTTTTTTTTTCCTTCCCCAATTTGTTATTTTCCAACATCCAGCTTTTGAATCTTGGAGAGGCTCAATTGCTGCTTATCATTCCACCATTTTCCTGGAAGTCCACTTTGTTCTAATAATTTTAATAGCAATAAAAATCTAAAAATATTGTTTTATCATCCCATGCATTTTACATCTTATTTCCCTAATATTTTAATTGAGTTTTTAGAACTTGCTCTTTTGTTTTGTTTTGGTGTTAGTATTGAACCCAGTACCTTGTACGTGCTAGGCAAGAACTGTGTCACTGAGCTATACAGTACCTGGCCTCTTTTATTTTGAGATAGCATATGGCTAAATTACTCAGGCTGGCTTTAAACCTTCCTGCCTCAGCCTCCTGAGTAGCTGTGATTACAGGCATGTGGCACTACACTTGGCTCAGAACTTTCATTTTTATGATCAATATTTGCTGGAACAGAGCAGTATTATATAATAATTATATTTTCATTTTTGTGTAATTTCCCATCTGCTCTCAAAAAAAAAAAAAAAAACCTAATGCCCCTGTGTACTTCCTGGCACTCATCTCAGACACTGATTAGCCAGGGTTTGGAATCTGTCTTTGTTTGTCATTCAGATTTTGCATCTGCTGCCATCTTTCATCTGTATTAAAATCTGCCTCTTCTATGGAATAGATCCTTAAATATGGCTGTGTCCTAAGGAAATTATTAGCCAGCATATTCTGTTACTGAAGCTAGCATTCATTGTTGTACCAAGCGGACCCTGTACAAATGAGACCTGACAAGAAGCAAGGTCTGCCTCTTTCTCCTGTGAAGTAAAGTTAGTGTTTCTGACTGCCACAGGGGCTTCTCCTGCAGGGTCCAGGCTGCCACCCTCTATGGCTCTGGCATCTTTAATCTGCGGCACTGGAAGCTGCTGTGTTTGTCTGCATCACGTGGGAAGTGTAAAGTAAAAGAAGGAGAATTAAGGCGTAGGCGACTCTTGGGGGCAGGAAGCAGCACTAGTCCTTTCACGTCACTTCTCGTGTCAGCCGTTCCACCACGTGGCTCTGTCCAACTTCAGGACAGGCTGGGAAGCCCACGAAGTATAGCAGTGGTATTCTGTCATCATCTTCTTGTGCCCTTTGTACACAGTGCCTACTTTGCCAGAGACGTGTGCGCTCTGTGTATGTTAATGGCGGTCAGTTGCATGGACATACTGCCTGTAGAGGACAGGTAGTCATGTCGCTTTAAGGTGTAACTTCAGCTAGAAGACTTAGGCTAGGTGGAGGTGTTGACAGTGAAGCTATGTCACTGTAGCAGGGTTTTTGTTGCAGATGGCTTTGGCGGGAGGTGTGCGAATCCTCTCGTCCTGTTACTCCTGTGACCCCTTTGTCTTGCCTGACATGGTGCTCTTTTGCTTCCTTCCCTCACGAAGCTGCAGCTGATGGTCTTCCCTCTTACTTTTTTCTCCTGCACAAGCTGTGATTAGAGAGACAGCCCAGTACCCTTTGAGCCGTGCGGGCCCCGTTGACTCCCCATACTTTCCGCTTCCTGCCTGTGTACTCGGCTCTGATCCACCCGTCTTCCTGTGTTTGCTGTTGGTAGCATTTTCACAGTGAGCAGGGACTTGGTTTTCTGGCAGTGGCTTTCCATGCTCCTTGGCCCTCTTGCTGAGTTTCTGTTCTGTCCTCCTTGCACTTTCCCCCCTTTTCCTTTTCTTGGCAGGGTTGGGGGACGGTGGGAGCAAGAGAGATTGTGCCCTGTGATGGGTAAGTGTTCTCTTTTAACTAAACAGTTATATTTTCAAGTTTCAGCAGTCTTTGTTTCCAGCTATTCTGAAAACACAATTTTTATGTAGGATAATAGTTTTAGGGGCTGGGGAGATGGCTCAGTGGAATAAGCGCTTCCCTGGCAAGTGCAAGGACCTGAGTTCAATCCCTGGTTCCGCAAAAAAAATAAATAAATAAATAAAATAAAAAATAAAATAAAATAGTTTTAATGGAAAAGAGTGCCAGGCGTAGATGAAAAGCATTTGGAGATGGAAGCTAGAATGATTGCATGTAATACACTAGGGGGAGAAGCTGAGCCTGGCAGCTCACACCACTGGTCCCAGGTCCTTTCCTAGTGCCACCCATGGGGAACCAGCCCACTCCCATCTTTCCCCAACCCAGTCCTGTGAGTTTGTCACCCTGACTCAGGGCCAGTGAGTAGGAAAGAGAGACACAGAGTCAGTTTAGCATGCAACAGCCAGGAGGCTCTTGCCTCTAGAGGGGAGAGGAACCCTGAGGGTGTGGCTTGTTCTGCTTTTATTCAGACACTGGTACAATGAATTAAAGTAGCATAAGCTCTGCCTTCCCGTTAACTGTTAGTGTACACCCAGGACACAGCCTGATCTCTGTGGTACCGACCTTTCTCTTGTGCTCACAGAGGGGGCAGTGAGGCCTCAGCTCTCCTTACCTGGTCTCCCCTAAGTTTCCATCTTATACTCCCTCCGTCCCTGTCCTTTGCAGATAGACCGATGTTTCCATTTTCTTCCCTCTCCAGTGTATCCTAGACCCTTCCTTCTTGGTGGTATTTTTAGCTGTTTTTTGGGGGGGCCTATTAGGTAGGCATCTAAAAACATAAATGGTAAATTTTCATATCCAATTTGTAAAGTTTTAGAACAGTATTGTGACTTTTTGGGAACTTGAGCTGGTTAAGAATTTTTTGCTTAAGTGACCAAACTTAACTTTGAAACATTTTATAGTTTGGACTATCCAGAGGGAGTGAATAATAAAGTACCTTTTCTTTTCTTTTTTCTTTACTTACTTACTTTCTTTCTTTTTTTTGTTATTTACCAGAAAGAATACAGGCAAATTATGCAAGTTTGCAATTGGGATTCAAGATCCATGGATTAAATTTTCCTGTTTGTTTCTTCATTCAGGCTGGGCACTGAATGAGTCCTTGTGTTATTTGTACCTCATTTTCACCACATAGAAAATGGTCATGCAGTTTATTTGTGAGTGACTGCAGTGCCATGCTTGAGGCAGCTGACTTTCCAGAACACTCAGCGAGCTCCTGGGCTGAGCAGGCACCTCAGGGCAGGAGTGCCTTGGGAGTCAGTGCTGTCCCCCGTGGAGAGCAGGGAGGAGCCTGCAGTCCTTTTGCAGGAAGGCGGCTCCAGAGTGAGACTCTGCTGTCAGGCTGCCTCCTGCAGGTACTGCTGCTTCATGACAGCACCACGCTCAGCACCAGCCTGTATTTTATGGGCCTTGCGGTTGTGTTTCTGCTAATCTTCCAGGCTTCTTTGAGGACTTAGAGAGAGAGCCCAAGTGAAACCTTATGTAGATAGCCAACTTGTGTGTGTAGGTTATTATTATTAGCTTTTTAAAGAAGGTGAGGTTGGTCTTGGAACTTGCAGAGACAGGTGATATGCTTATTACGTATGTATACATTTTAGAAGGTAGGTCCTGATTGCTTTTTTCCGTCCTAGTATGTGCTCAAGATTTTGAATATATGAACTATTAGCGAGTAGGTGACTGGAGCCTTCTAAAACTTTTTGGTAATTCATTTAATTGGTAATATATGTTGATAGGAAGTACTTTGCTTTGTTTTCTGAGGCAAAGTAAGTGACTCTTAATGTGAAAATTTCTGACCACTCGTCTTTGGATATTGGTGTAAAGGCAGACCTCCATGTTTAACTCCTGTGCAGATTTGGTTACAGATTCTTCTCTTGTCAGATCGACATTCGCACATAAAATACACTAATTCTCTGGGGTTATTTTTTGCCATTTCCCTTTCTGTCGCTTTAACTACCTGTGTTCAACCAGGGTCAGAAAATATGAAATGAAAAATTCCAGAAACAAATATCTTTTTAAACTGTCCTGCCAATTTGGTTTGAAACTGTCTCATTGCTATTTGTTTCTCAATAAAATTATGAGAAAAAAAAAAGAAACAAATATCTTTTTTGGGGGGAGGCAGAACCGGGGATTGAACTCAGGCCCTTGTGATTGCCAGAGAAGCGCTTATTCTACTGAGCCCTCTCCCTGGTCCCCAGAAACAAATATCTTGAAGGTTTTAAATTATATGCCAGGCTGATGGCATGGTAAGGTCTCATCTCCCCTCCATCCACGCTGTTGTCAGTTCGTCCACCATATCTGCACCATGAACACTCTGCACACGGTGTCACTTAGTAGCTTCATGATTGTCAGACTGATTGTTGCCATATGATAGGCTAGAATTAAGCAACCCTTATTTTGCTTAGCAATGATTTCAAAGCTCAAGAGTGGTAACACTGGCAATTTTATTATGGCATATTTTTATAATTGTAATATTTTTACAGTTATTAACTTTTACTGTATACAGCTTATAAATTAAACTTTACCATAGCGAAAAAACAGTAGATGTCAGATTGGAACTATCTGTGGTTAGGCATCCTCTGGGGGTCTTGGGATATATCCTGCAAGCTAGAGAGACTACTGTATTTAAAACTACATAAAAATAATTCTAGCCTATTCCCTTTTATTTCTGTGTTGTGAGTGAATAGCATAATGTGCCTTTTCTTAAGATATTGTTTAGTTTGAATTTATTTGATTTTTTTTTGAAGCTATCTAAACTAGGAGTTGTTGTGTATGCCTGTAGTCCCCTGTGCTCGGGAGGCTGAGGTGAGAGGATCGTGTTAGCTCAGGACTTTGGGGCCAGCCTGGCAACATAGCCAGTCCCTGGCTCAACACAACACAATCTAGAGTTGTTCTTATACAGTGTTGGTGTGAGGGAATGTGAGTGAGTGTGGCTGCTGTAGAGCACCCTCTTTGGAGCAATTGGAAGTAGAGCTACCCTCTGATTGACCTACCCCACTACTAGGTGTGTATCCAAAGGAAATGAAGCCAGGATATCAGGGATTCCTGCACTTGTGTGTTTATTCATAACATTGAAGATACAAAATCAAAGAGGCCCTTCAAAGGATCAGTGGATAAAAGAAAATGTGGTATATATAGGCTGTTCAGCTGTAAAGCTGGACAAAGTCATGTTATTTCCAGCAGCATGGTGCCAGGGGTCGTAATGTTCAGTGCAGTCAGGCACAGGGAGAGAACTGGCACATAATCTCACAAATATGTGGAAGCTGGAATGCTGAGGTCATAGAACCGCTGACCAGAGTACACTATCCGAGTGCTGGCAGGAAGAGTGTAACAGGGAGGTGGTCAGAGGAAGCTATTTTGTGGCATCATGGTGTAGCTAGAAGAGAGGCTTTGGAATGGCCTCATCACAAAGAAACGATGGGTAGGTGAGGCAGTGGGTCACGTTATCTTTGGTGATCAGTGTAGTCTGTAAGTGTGCCAGAATGTTCCACCCCAGGCCCATGAAGATGGACAGTTATCTCTCAAAAGAAAAAAAAATATCTAGAGGTGTAATTTCTCCCACGTTGACTGTTTTCAAACTTACTGGTTCTTAGGGTAGACATCTCCCCTTTTGATGTAACTCAGTGAGTTCTAGACAGTGTTAATTGTAGTAGATCTTGAATTGAGGGGGCCAGTAAAATTTTGCAACTACTGTGTTGGAATATATTTTAAGCTCCACCCTCTGGTTCACGGAATTTCAGTTAGGTTGTGAATTTATAGAGCCTTGATAGCAAAGAATAGGGCCTTTGCTACTATAATTAAAATGACATTTTCCTTTACACTTTAATAGAAGGTGGGAATCATAGACCTACATTTTCTTTGATTCATTCTTAGCTTGCTTGAACTTCTTAATGAGAGTTTTATGTGCACCCAGAGGGAAAAAGCTTTGACTCATGCCTGTTATTTTTAGTTTTATATTCCAAATTGAGTCTGGTGCAAATTATTATAAGCAGTAAGACCCTCAGCATATTAAAAGGAAGTTTAGGAAATAAGGAGAAAGAATCCAGCCCAAAGGTCATCTAAGTACGAAAATCTGGAATAATCACAGCAAAAATGGGCACCAGATGGGTGAGGAAGGCTGCGTGGCCCCCAGTTGCTTGCCACGCTCTGCCTTGCTCTGAAATACTCCTGTTAGAAAGCACCCCTTTTCTCCTGTCCTCTTTTCTGTCTTTCTAAAGGCTGTATTGTGCGGTTTGAGTGTAGTACTGTGGCATTTTACAAAATGATGTGTGTGGACCAGTTTCAGAATGTTAAAGCCTCTTTCATTTTTCCCTAACCAGTGTGCATTATGCAGCTGCTGTGTAGTCTTTAATAACTCACACCAAAAGGGAGCGATGTCCGTCTAGCACTTCAGGAAGATTAGGATGTGCGCCTGCGCAGCTCTTGGTCCAGGGGAACAAGTCCAGGTGTGCTGTTGCTGAGAGCAGCTGTTTGTCTGCAGCCGAAGTGTCCAGGGTCTGTGTACCTGCTCATTGTTTTCCGTGAGAGAAGGGCAGGAGGGGTGCAATCCCAGGTGATCCTGGTGAATGGTGCTTGTGCATGTCAGGCACTGTCATTTTTGTGGGGAGTTTTGCAGTGCTGGGGATCAAGCCTAGCATATTGGACTCTGTAGCTACAGCTGTGGCACAGAGCCACACCCCAGCCCCTCCAATCACTGGTGTTTTCAGTGCCAAGTGTCCCTGTTGCCGGTTTAGTTTTGCTTTTTCTCACCTAATGTGTTTTCCATTAGCATCAGGATAGGAGGGAGTTCCTGTGTTTTCCTTATTGATCTGTTTCATCCTAAGACTGGGGCACAGGAGTGAGATATACGAATAATATTGGCTACACATTCTATACATATACTAATTATGGTGGTTTAGTCCTATACTATTAATGTATACATATTAATGTTGGTTTCAGTACTTACTTGATATATAAAATATATTCGTGGCTGGGTTCCTTTGATTAATAAATTCAGTTTGTTGGTTATTTATAGGACCTTTGAGCATTTTCAAGAGAAGGAAACTCTGAAGACAGTTTCATATATTAACTAAAATATGCTTTGTCTTTTTCACATTTCACCCTCACAAGTTAGACAACTACAAAAAACCTTTAAAAAATACATATACAAAATGAAGATGTTGTGGCTGATGTAAGGCCTAAATTTACTTTTTATTTTATTTTTTGTCTTTTTGAGACAGAGTAACACTGTAGCTCAGGCTGGCCTTGAGCTCACTTTTTAGCCCAGGCTGGTCTCAAACTTGCAGTGATTCTCCTGCCTCAGCCTCCTAAAAGACCTCAATTGAAAGATGACTTTATCAAATAATTGGTTATCAGCCTCAGTGAATCTCTAATTACTACAAAATGTGAACTTTCAGCATTTAAGTCTTTGGTCAGCTTGGGATTTCAGTCTAGGCATGAAGGAAGGATCCAGCTTTCTAGTTACTTCTAAATGATAAGCCAGTTTTACAGATACCCTTACTGAGTAAAGTAGTGAATCATCGTTTCCCTGTTAATTTGCAGTGCCATTGTCGTATTATTATACGTACTTGAGTTAGTTTCTGTATTTAACTCTTTTCTTTCACTGATCTTGCATAAAATTCTTAAAATTTTTCTTGGTTATTCCCCTGTGTTGATTGCTCCAGATGAACCTGGAATCACTTTCTCAAGTATCCCCTCCTACAGTCTGTGTCCCATTCCCTAAAAGACCTTGGTGGAATAGCATTTAATTTCTAAATGCATTTCTTTGTCTTTCCATTCAGAAGTATGGTAGGTCTCTTTT
>NW_004524707.1:5378429-5383011 GCF_000260255.1 Octodon degus
CAGAATCAGGGATTGCACTCACACCTTGTGCTTGCCAGGCAAGCACTTATTCTACTGAGTCATCTCTCCTGCCCCTCTAGTTGTTTTAAAGAGATCCTTTCTTATCTTTTCACTAGCTGCCCCAGCGTCTCCAAGATCTGAAACTCTGTCTTTAGTTTCACTTAAACGATTGAGATTTTAATTTCCTGTATATCTCTTTGACTATATTTCATGCGATCTATTTCTTTCCTGTGTTGATCATTCAAGGAATCCATCATTCTTCTAATCTCTTCTATTTTTTTTTTATCAGTCTTCTTTAGAAGCAGTTATTCTTTTTTGTAGTGTTTTCTTCAGATTGGGTTTCCTCCCTATGTTTCTGTAATTGATTCTTCAGGTGCTATGAATTCAGGTAATTATTTTTTTATTTGAGAAAATAATTCCGCTCTGAGTTCCTCTATAACTTTTTGCTATTGCTTATTTACTATTGATGCTATTAATTTATACATTTGAGCTGAGCCAGTAGAAAAGAATTCAGCTCTGAGTTTCTCTATAACTTTCTGCTATTGCTTATTTACTGTCGATGCTATTAATTCATATATTTCAGCTGAGCTAGTGTCTTCTGTACTTATTCTGGGTGGGCATTGGGTTTCCTCCATATGTTTCTGCATTTGATTCTTTACTGCGGATGCTATTAATTCAGGGTTTTCTTTCTTCATTTCCTATTTGAGTTCCTCTACACCTTTTTGTAGTTGTTTCTTTATTTCAGAATCTGTTGATTCATTGATTTCAGCTGTGTGGTTCCCAATTTGTTTTGTGTTCGTGTCCTCTGCAATTGTTATGGGTGGTCTTGGGTTCTGAAATTGCATTTTGCTCCTTCTCATTGTCATTTTGTGTAGCACTGTCTTTTGACCTTTGTTTTAGAGCTTTGGTGCAGTTATAACCTTAGCAGAAAATTCAGGTGTAGATCTACAAAGTTTGGATTTATCCTGCTGTGCCTGACTTGTGTCTGGCAGTTGTGCTCAGCTCCTTCCTGCTGCTGCCCTTGGTAGTGATCCTGTTGTGCCCCTCTGGCAAGATGTTCTGCTCCTGGACTAGCTGAGTGGCTTTGTCCCCTATTCTCTGCAGGGATTGCAGCTGCAGGGTTTCACCCTTGGCCTGTATGCCAGGCCTGAGCTGAGTCGGGGGGTGGGGGGACAAGGTGCAGTAGGGGGGAGAGGAAGCTCTCCCACACACTCACTGGGCCTGGGCTAGGACTGGATCTGGGGGTCCCCAGAACAAGGCAGATATTCTTACTTGGCGGGTGGGGTGGGGCTGTGCTGTGGAGTGGTGGGAGGTTCCCAAGGGGGTAGAAGAGTGTCTTACCCATGCTGCACCTGGGCTTGGACCGGCAGGTCCTGCTGGCGCAGGGTAGTGGTAAGCTCTCTCACACACTTACTGGGCCTGGGCTAGGACTGGATCTGGGGGTCCCTAGAACGCGGCAGAAATTATCGCTTGCGGGGTGTGGTGGTGGGATCCCAAGGGGGTGAAAGAGGGTCTCACCCACGCTGCACCTGGGCTGGGACTGGCAGGATCTGCTGGTGCAGGATAGCAGGAAACTCTCCCATACACTCATGGACCTTGGCTAGGCCTGGATCTCTATAAAAAGTAATTGACTTGTACATTTATTTTAAGTAATTTTTGTGTACTATGTGAGATAGGGCTCAAAGCTTCTTTTTTGTATATAAATATCCAGTTGTTTCCTTATCATTTTTTGAAAATGCCATTCTCCACTGAAATGCCTTAGTCTTTTATAGAGAACTGGTAGCTCATATATTTATGGGTATGTTTCTTACTGGACAGAAAGATCATTTATGTTCTTGGTTGGATGGTACATGAGTTTGTTATGTATTCAGAATGTGTGAAATTTAAACAATTGTTTATTTCTGTAATTTTCCATTTAATATTTTACAGTGCAGTTTACTTCAGTTAATTGAAACCGTGGAATATGAAACCCTGAAAAGGAGGGTGCTCTGGAGCTGTGAGATTAGAGTCAGTATTAAAGTTGAGAAGTGCTAGTTCTTAAATTTGGTTTCTTGTGAAATTCTTTTAGCTATTCCTGGTACTTTGCATTTCCATGGTATTTTAGAATCAGCTTGTTAATTTCTACACAAAAAATTTGGTGTTACTTTAAATAAGTTGTGTAAATAACCTATAGATAAATTAGAAAAAGTTGACATCTTAATAATACTGAGTATGATGACGTCTGAAGATAGTATGTATTGCTCTATAGTTTGTTTTGCTGGTATGTGTTGTTTTGATAGTATGTGTTGCTCTATAGTTTGTTCTCAGGTACAGTTTGTAATCTTAGTGTACACTTTGTACACAAATCTTGTTGGCTGTCTCCCTGAGCTTGCTGTAATTTTTAATGCTATTGTAATTAGAATTTTTAAGTTTAATTTTTAGTGGTTCATTGCTAGTGTCTAGAATGTGTTTGATATTTGCATTCATTTTATACTGGTTTGTGTATACAGTTGATTTCGTATTATACTACTTTGCCAAACTCACTTGTTAGATCTAGTAGCATATTTACAGATTCCAAAGACATTTATATGAAAGTGACCATGTCTGAGAATGAACACTGTTTTGTTGCCTTTTTTCTGTCAGTCTGAATGTGTTTTGTTCATGTTTTCTCTGTCATTGTTCCAACTGCAACCTCTACTGTAATTGTGAATGAGGGCAGTGTGAATGCATATTTTTGCCTTGTTGGTGATCTCAGGTAGGGAGTAAGGGAATTCAGTCTTTTACCAGTCCATAAGGTGTTAGCTGTAGGTCTTTGTAAATACTTTTTATTCCATTAAGGATCTTCTTTTCCATTCCAGTTTGCCGAGACATTTTGTAAGAAGTGACCTTCATCACTTTTTACTTAGTTTGTTCATATGGTGAGTCACATGTTAAATCAACCTTGAATTCTTTTTTATTTTTTAATGTTTTTAGTACAGGGTCTGCAGAGTCTCACTGCACAGATCGGACTTGTAGTGATCCTCCTGTTTTCAGCCTCCCAAGTACTGGGATTACAGGTGCGTGCCACCATTCCCAGTCTCAGTCACTGTCTCAGTGCACCTCAGGGGCGTAGCCAGCACTGCAACCTTGAATTTTTGACATATACCCCACTTCCTCTTAATACATCATGGGATGAATTTGCTAAAATTTTGTTAAGACTTTCTGTATACTTGTTCATCAGGGTCACTGGTTTGTACTTTTATTTTTCTGTCATGTCTTTATCTAGTTTTGACCATAAGGTGATTCTTATGACTTATGATGGATAATAAATTAGAAAGTATTTCCTGGCCAGGGATGGTGTCATGCATTTGTAATCCTGGCACTTGGGAGGCCCGGGCAGGATTGCCACCTGTTTGAGGCCAGCCTGGGCTACATAATGGCCTCAAGTCCAGTCTGAACTACTCAGTGAGACCGTCTCTGAGAAAAAAGGTATTTCCACCTCAATTTTCCCGAGTGAATTTGTGTATAGTTGCATTTGATTCCTTAAATATTTGGTACAGCTCATCAGAAAAGCCATCTAGGCCCTGCATTTTCTCTATGAGAGGGTTGTCAGCCACACTTTGAAGTTTTAAGTATGTATTGGCCTATTCAGATTGGCTCTTCCTTCTTAATTACTGATTATTTTGTCTTTCAAGGAACTTACTGGATTTACTGACATGAAATTCTTCCTAATATTGCTTCATTATACAGATAACATCTGTAGACTCTCTTACTAATGTCATCTCTTTAATTCCGGATATTGCTAACTTTTATCTTTTTTACCTCCACTCATTCCAGCTAGAGGTGTATTGCTTTTTCTTAGTGTTCTCAAAGAGAGTTTTGCGTCGTTGGCATTTCTGTATTATATGACTTTTCAATTTTATTTATTTCTGCTTGGATCTTTATTATTTCCTCTTTCCGTCTTTGAGGTATTTTGGGGGAGGGTTTGAGATAGGGTCTCACTGTGCAGCCTTGCCTGCTTTGAACGTGCAGCAGTCTTCTTGCATCAGCCTCCACATGCTGGGATTCCAGTTATGCGCCACCATGCCTGGCACCTCTTTGGGTTTTATTTGCATTTATGTTGCATGTTTTTTTTTTTTTAATGTAGATACTTCTCAGTGCTGTCAAGTAGCAGATATTTGGTAATGTCTCTTCTAGCATTTTGAAATTAAATGTAGATAACATAACTTGCTTCCACACAAAATTAAAAAAAACCAGTATCTTGAACCAACTGTAATGTAATTGAGGAACAACAAAGAGAGTTTATAACGCAGTGCTAACCGTTTCAGTATGTGAACCATGAGGTGTGATTGCATAATTGCAGTACAAAATAGCACTGTGAGACCTAATGTCTAGATAGAGGTGCACTGTGGATGTAATAGTTTATAGTATGATCTGCTTTTAGGTCATTGACTTGAAGCCTTTTTAAAAATTAAAATAAACATTGAATTCTATTAACTTTTCTCATAGTGTTGTGTAGCTGTATATATTTTATGTATTTAGTGCAGGGGCTACAGGGTCTTACTATGTAGATTAGAGTTGTGATCCTCCTGTCATTCAGCCTCCCAAGCACTGGGATTACAGG
>NW_004524707.1:5383996-5384826 GCF_000260255.1 Octodon degus
GGGTTTTTTCTTTCATAATGCAAGACTTCCTGTTTTAGAGCGGTGTTAGGTTTATAGCACAGTGAAGTAGCAATGCAAAGGTTTCCTGTGTGCTCACTGCCCTCACACATGCGTGGCTTCTCCTGTTAGTAACACCCAGTGCCACAGTGGTACTTACTTCTTTGTAACTGGTGAATCTATGTTGAAGCATTTCTGTCAGAGTACAGAGTGTATATTAGGGTTCACTTGTGATGTGCAATATTCTGAGGATTTTGACAAATGTATGACTTGTACCACACAGACAGTTTACTATTCTCCTTTGTTTGTGTTTCGTTTTTGAGACAGGATCTTGCTGTGTGGTTCCAGCTAGGCTTGAGTTCACTGTAGTCCAGCTGGCCTTGAACTCGCAGTGATCCTTCCTCAGCCTCCTGAGCGCTAGGATCCCAAGTGCGCTCCACCACATCCAGCAGATCATTTACTACTCTTAAAGATCCTCTCTGCTTCACCTGTTCACATCTTGATAGCTCCTCTTCCCTACACCCTCACCAGGATTTAGTGGTGGCAGGGTCTAGGTTTTGGCCATTCTAAGAGTTATATAGTGATGTCTCTGTTTTAATTTTCATTTCCCTGCCGTCGGATTATGTGCGCTGTCTCTCATACCCTTGTTTGCCGTCTACGTATCTCCCTTGGTGGGTGTCTGTCAAGCAAGGCCTTTGTTTCATTTTTATACTCAGGTCATTTTCTTATTGTTGAATCTTAATTCTGTGTATTTTGAACAACAGTCCTTTATCTACTTTGCTTTCATATTTATTTCCTCCCGTGTTGTGGCGTGGCATTTTCTTGGCATAATA
>NW_004524707.1:5385435-5386300 GCF_000260255.1 Octodon degus
TTGAACAATCATCTACCTGAAAGACAGCACGGCAGCACCTGGCATGTCATGACAAGCAGCCCATATTCAGAAGACCAGAATGGCAGGCACTCTGAGCATGAACCTACTATTACAAATTGCTATCTTCAGTGCAGTTGCTTAGTTCACAGGTGTCAGTATACATAGTTAGTCAGGGTAATAATCCTTCCAGTTAACTGCTAGATTCAAAAATCTTCTGAAGATTCTCAGGATCATTGCCTTACCAATTTTCTACATATATCTGTATGGCTTGCCCCGGTCATGTTTCCTAGCTCTTCTCCTTGCTCTCTTTTCATTATCTAGTCCTCAAGTTCGTGCTTTCCTTTTAGTTGTTTTATACCTTTCTATTTGTTTTTCTTCTTTTGAGTTCTTATACTAGGGAAACTATACAACATTTACACATGTGAGTCTGGTTTATTTCACGTATGAGTATATCTTCAAGTGGCATCCACTTCAATATAAAGGCATTTTTTATAACTGAGTAATACTCTATATTGTATAAAAATACCACATCTTTTTCATCCATTCCTCACGTGATGGCCATCTTGGTTGTTTCTAAGATTTGGCTATCACACATTGTGCTGCTATAAACAGAGGCATACATATATCCCTGTGATACGATGTTTTCAGATCCGCCGGGAAAATTCCCAGTAGAGGAATAGCTGGTTTAAATGGGATTTCCAGTTCAACTTTTCTAAGGAGTCTCCACACTGATTTCCATAACGGTTGCACCAGTCTACATTCCCGCCAGCAGTGGAGAAGGGTTCCTTTTTCCCCACAGCCTCTCCAACATTTGTTGTTGGGTGATTTCTTTATGAAAGCCATTCTTTCTGGGGTGAGATGATAT
>NW_004524707.1:5387016-5388609 GCF_000260255.1 Octodon degus
TGCCCAGTCTCAATCGCTGTCTCAGCACACCCTGGGGGCTGGGCCGGCACAGCAGGCCTGGGGATGGAACCCCTGGCCCTGCGCCTGCTGGAAGGCGCTTTAATCCACTGCGCTATTTGGCTGGCCCTACAAGTTGTTTTCTTCTTTCAGTATTTTAAGAGTAGTAGTATACTTTTCTTTTCTGGTTTATATTATTTCTGATAAATAATTTCGTATCAGTCTCTTCTCTTTTTTTCTAAAAGGACTTAGTAACCAGAGCAATTTGAATACTTATTTACTTCAGTTTTCTTATACTTGAGTTTTCTTTTTCTTTTTTCATTTATGTATGTGGTACAGTGTCTCACTAGGCAACTCGGACTCGTAGTGATCCTCCTGTTTTCAGCCTCCCCAGCACTGGGATTACAGGCCTGTGCCACCATGCCCCGGACTCAGTGCCTGGCTCAGTGTACTCCGTGAGCAGGGCCAGTGGGGCAGATGGAACTGGGGATCGAATCCTGGGCCCTGCAGCAAAGCAGGCACTTAGTCTGCTGAGCTATCTCACTGGTTTGTACTTAGGTTTTCTTGAGCCACTTTTGATTATTTTCATTAAATCTGAAAAAACTGTAACCATTATTTCTTCAAAAGTGTTTTTGCTTTTCATTTTTCTTACCTCATTTTCATGGAGTCCAATTACATATATGTTTGTCCGTATGAAGTTATCTCAGTTTATTCTTTTCAGGTTTTTCTGTATGTGTTTTAGTTTGTATGCTTTCTGTTGGGTTCTTCAAGTTTAATTTTTGTTTGTTTGTTTGCTATATCTGCTATTAATCTGTTTCAGTGCACCTTTATTTCAGAGTTGTAGTTTTCATTATCAGAAGTTCGATTTAGGTCTTAAAGAAGTGACTTTACATCTGTCATTTTCATGTGTCTTAACATATTCAGTCTTACCTCTAGATTTTTTAACCGGTAGCATACATCTGTTAGTGTTGCTGTCTGCTGGTGTTACCACTTTCTGAGTTAGGTTTGATTTCTTATTTTCTTGCTTGGTTTGCATATCTAGGTGTTGGTTTTTTTTTTTTTTTTCTTTTTGAGACAGATATTTGCTGTGCAGTTCAGGCTGGTCTTGAGCTCACTTTGCAGCCCAGGCTGGTCTTGAACTTCCAGAGATCCTCCTGCCTCAGCCTCCCAAGTGCTGGGTTTACAGATGTGCCTCATCACGCCCAGCTTCCATCTCTGTTAATTTTCATTTAACGTTTCGACATTTACCTTGTTAAGTGCTAGATAATGTTGATTGATTTTTTTTGAGTGATTCTTAGGTAGGGTAAGCATTACCTAGGATTCTTTGATCTCCCCACCACCACCATGGATTGAACTCTGAACCCTTGCACTTGCCAGGCAAGCACTTATTCTACTGAGCTATCTCCCCTACCCCAAGAATGTTTCACTGAACCGGGGATTGAACTCAGACCCTTGTGCTTGCTAGAAAAGCTCTTATTTTACTGAGACATCGCCCCAGCCCCTCCTTTGGTCTTATTGTTAACCTTTTTTTGAAGGGATGAGCCCTGCCTAAGCCTGTTTGGATATGAGGTGCTCTAAAGGCCTGTGTGTTGCCTG
>NW_004524707.1:5388709-5393500 GCF_000260255.1 Octodon degus
CAGAAGTTCGATTTAGGTCTTAAAGAAGTGACTTTACATCTGTCATTTTCATGTGTCTTAACATATTCAGTCTTACCTCTAGATTTTTTAACCGGTAGCATACATCTGTTAGTGTTGCTGTCTGCTGGTGTTACCACTTTCTGAGTTAGGTTTGATTTCTTATTTTCTTGCTTGGTTTGCATATCTAGGTGTTGGTTTTTTTTTTTTTTTTCTTTTTGAGACAGATATTTGCTGTGCAGTTCAGGCTGGTCTTGAGCTCACTTTGCAGCCCAGGCTGGTCTTGAACTTCCAGAGATCCTCCTGCCTCAGCCTCCCAAGTGCTGGGTTTACAGATGTGCCTCATCACGCCCAGCTTCCATCTCTGTTAATTTTCATTTAACGTTTCGACATTTACCTTGTTAAGTGCTAGATAATGTTGATTGATTTTTTTTGAGTGATTCTTAGGTAGGGTAAGCATTACCTAGGATTCTTTGATCTCCCCACCACCACCATGGATTGAACTCTGAACCCTTGCACTTGCCAGGCAAGCACTTATTCTACTGAGCTATCTCCCCTACCCCAAGAATGTTTCACTGAACCGGGGATTGAACTCAGACCCTTGTGCTTGCTAGAAAAGCTCTTATTTTACTGAGACATCGCCCCAGCCCCTCCTTTGGTCTTATTGTTAACCTTTTTTTGAAGGGATGAGCCCTGCCTAAGCCTGTTTGGATATGAGGTGCTCTAAAGGCCTGTGTGTTGCCTGTCCATCACCACCCTGTGGTGCTCCTTGAGGTGATGGAACTGTGAGAAGTGAGACCTACTGGGGGGAAGAGGTCTCAAGTCTTGCCTGTGCAGGGCACTGGAGGGCCTTGGCTCCTTCCTCTCCCCGTTCCCAGCTAGCATGAGGTGAATGGAGCTCTTCTGCCACAGACTCCTGCCTGATGTCTCGTGCCTCTCTAGAGCCACAGGGCCAAGTTACTATGGGACGAATCCTCTGAAATGGGGAGCCCAAGTGAACTTTTCCTCCTCTAAGTTGACTGCCCCATACTTTGTCATGGTGACGGAAAACTGACTCAGAAGCTGAAGTCGTTTTCTGAGGCCTCATAGCGCTCTCACGAGTGCCCACGAAGTTAAGAGTTTTCAAAATTTCTGCTTCATGGGAATGCACCGTTTCTTGCTCTGTGTTAGATTTTGTTGCCGTTCCTTCTAATTTCGGGCAGTCTTCTCCAGTTTCTGCCTGTCCTCTTGCATTGATCCGTAAGAAGGCCCCCACTGTTCGTCATGAGTACCTTGGTGCCCGTATCAGTGCAGCGTCCTTACCCATCACCGGTTGGCCGGCTCCTGCTTGTTGTCCTTCCGGGTTTAGTGCCTCAGCTCGGGCAGACGCTGGGCTCCGGGTGACCTCCTGTCCAATGAGCGTGTTCTCCACCTTCTCTACACAGTAAGCTTGAAAAGTCATAACCACCATATGCTCATCTTATTATTATGATTACTTGTCTTTTCTGGATTGCCTGTGTCTACTGTTTTAATTGGGGTTATTCCATATATTTTGTTTGGCATTTTTAAAAATTATTTTATTTGTTTACTTTTTTGTTGGTGATTTTTAAGGAGCCAACACATGAGGACATAAAGGTGAAGATACGCTTCTGCAGGATGCTTTCTGTTTAAGTTATTTTATGAGAGGGGTTTAGTAATGATCTTAATTTAGCATCCAGTAATATTTCTGTAAAGATTTAAAATGTTTTGATCTGATTTATTCCATGAAACTTACATTTTTTTAAAAGAATACAAAATAGTGATAGAAAAAAAAAAAAAAAAAACCCAGCATTAGAAGCCATACTAAATTTCACTAAAGAAAGTAACAGGAATTCAAGTGGTTGCTGTATTATTAAATGATGCTGCTATATTCACAGTAGTTGTTCAGGTTACAAGATATAAATGTGTAAGGTTCATTTAAAGAAAAAACAAAGCAAAACAGTAAAAAAGAAGGTGTAAGAAATTCAAAAGAAGGTGCTTTGCTGGACAGCTCACTTTCAAAGCGCCACTTGGGCAAATGCAGGCAGGCGCACAGGAGCGCGGTTTGATTCCCAGCTCCAGAAGCTGCAACAGACCTGCCCTTGAGGCAGCCTGAAGTACCAAAAGAAAAAAAGAAAAAAAAAATGCAAGCATTAACTGATCCTTTCAAAAGACCAGCAGAAACCAACAGTACAATTATCCAAACCATTCTGCATATATACCTAAATATATCTTTTTCCCTTCTTTCATTGGTCCATTCCTCATCCCAGTTTTTCCTTCCCATTGGACAGATTGTTTCCCTTTCACAATATCTGTTGTACCTTTTAGATTTTAATTACTGTTTCAAGTTCTCACACTTGCGACATAATACAATGTTTACACATGTGGATCTGGTTTATTTCGCTTGCCAATATAGTCTCTAGCTGCATCCATTTATCTACAAATGCCTTGAATTTATCGTTTTTTAAATAGCTGAATAATACTTCATTGTGTAAAAATACCATAGCATTTTTTTTTCACCCATTCTTCAGTTGATGGGCATTTGGGTTGTTTCCAAGATTCAGCCTTGACAGATTGTTCTGCTATAAACATGGGTGCACATATATCACTGTGGGATGATGATTTCAGTTCTTTTGGGAAAACACCTAGGAGGGGAATAGCTGGCTTGAATGGGACCTCCAATCCTAGGTTTTTGAGGAGTTTCCACTCTGATTTCCATAATGGTTGAACCTGTCTACATTCCCACCAATAGTGGAGAAGGGTTCCTTTTTCCCCACAGCCTCTCTAGCATTTGTTGTTGGTTGACTTCGTGATGATAACCATTCTTTCTGGCATAAAATGGTATCTCAGCATTGTTTCTATTTGCATCTCTTGAATGACCAATGATGTTGAACATTTTTTCATACATTTATTTGCCATTTGTATCTCTTCATTTATGGTATATATGCATTTCAGATGCCCACTTTTGGATTGGGTCTTTGAATTTTGGAGGCCTGATTTTTAAAAATTCTTTGTTATATGTTCTAGATAGGAGTTCTTCGTCCAAAGGACAGTTTGCTGTAATATATCCTGAATTCATGGGTTTTCTTTTTCTCTGTTGGTGATTTGCTTTGATGTATGGAAACTTTTCAAAAAGATGAGATCCCGGTTGTTGATTCTTGGAACTATTTGCCTTTCAGTTTGATTTTTATTCATGAACTCTTTACCTCCCCCATGTCCTTAAGGTTTTTGTTTTCTCTTTCAGAAGATCTAGTGTTTCAGTTTTTGGTTTTTTTTTTTTAAGTGAATTTAGATGGTAAGCTAAATCTGATCCTTGTTACTTTCTCTTAACTGGAAATGGAAAAAGTGATTATTAGATTAGGGTCATTTTTGGTAATTAAATAAAGTATTCAAAAATCTGGAGCAGAGATTGCCGAGTAGTGGGAAACAACACAGGAGGTGAGAGTCGTGGTGCAGCAAATGATGTGGAATTCAGCTAAGAAGGGAAGATAGAAATTTGATCACTAAGAAGCATTAGAAGTTGGGCTCTGTAGGTTTATGAGGGAGCAGTTTAAAATTTGTATTTAGGAAGAAAATTAATTTAATCTTAAATTCAGTTTAAGTGAAGACATCCTCTTTAACTTTTGAACAATTGATTTTTGAGATTACGTATTTTAACATTCTAGAAATTGTGTTGGAAATTTAGTTTTCTATGTCCTTCTTTACTTTGAAACCTAAATTTTAACATAAAAGATAATGTGTGTTGTATTTAGTTAATTAGAAGTTAAACATATATTTTAAGTATGTAGAGGAAATTAGATTTAATATAGTTATGTTAACTAGTAGATATATGGCGCCCTCTAATGGCTGCTGGGAAAATCTGTTTCGTAAATAGCATAACGCTTTGCATTATGTGCTTATACTGAGCAAATGTGACGCTGGTATCTTTGTTCCTTTACATATCCAAAGCACAGGTTTTATTTAAGTACTAAAATGTGTTTATATTTTCGTTTTAACTTGTGGTGTCTTTTTTTATTCAACTACGTTAGTGTGTTGATTTTTTTGGGGGGGGAATCACATTTTAAAGTATATAATTTGCTTATTTCAGAGTATATGCAATATACATTTAGTGTATAGGCTAGTTTTAATAAACGTCAAAATTTAAACAATCCATACCTGCTCTTTCTTTTCCTTCATCCTAGTTTTGGTGTGTTGTTTTAAATTGATTATACCTTGTGGAACTTTAGATCTACTGTAAGTAGTGCTCAGCTTTCTTCTCCCTGCCCTCTCTGTTTTCGTGTATTTCATAAAATGTTTCTGATCACATTTGTGATTCGCACGCGGGGCTCCAGCTGCCCAGGGGCGCCCCCACTGCACAGCCTGCACGGGACGGGCCGAGTGGGGAGCCACCACCTAGCCGCGGGCGTGCAGCGGACACAGGCGCAGCTCTGCGTGCTCGCATGCCTCGTGCCCGCGCGGCGCCAGCGTCCTGGCGGGCGTTCTGCCTTTCCTTGAGGTTGAAAGGATTTTGCTTTAATGAAGCGAAAGGTGCCGTTTGGCCAGATCCTCACAGTTAGAAAACTTAGCAAATGCTGAGAAGTGTCATGAGAGTATGAGGCGCGTAATTCCATCTCCAACAGGTGACGGCTGTGCATAGCTTCCAGTATGAGCCTATGAGCTGTTTTCCATACCTGTGTGCAGAACTTAAATTAATGACCACATTCTGGAGATTGTTTTGTATTTAAATTTTTACTCATCTGCTATTAGTTTATATATTCTGATGATGTTTATCATTTTTTTCAAAGTTTTATTGATAAG
>NW_004524707.1:5394002-5396602 GCF_000260255.1 Octodon degus
GGGAGAGGGTCTGGCCCACGCTGCGCCTGGGCTGGGACTGGTCCCGCCGGCGCAGGGTAGCAGGAAGCTCTCCACAAACTCACCGGACCTGGGCTAGGACTGGGTCTCGATGTTTATCATTTTTCATTTTATTATTTATCTCATGTTTGACAATATAGTATTGATTTGCATAAATGAGTTTTTCTCTTCTGCTTTTCCTCAAATTTTTAATGTTTAAATAATTATAGTCTTACTAGTAGTGTTGCAGTGAGTACAAAATATTGAAAATGTTTTGTTCTCAGTACTTAGAAAAACGTCTTTATTGACATTTGTATTAGAAAAATGCCTATATTGACAAATATAGACAGGAAGATTTTGGCTGTTTGGGTGAAAGAATATCATTCTCATGGGCTTTTAATAAAATTCACGGTAGCTTATATTTATAATCACATTACAGGCTTTGTTTAGGTGTAGCAGTGCATCCACCTAGCGCTTGGAAGGCTGAGGCAGAAGCATGGCTGAGTGTTTGAGGCCAGCTTGGGCTAAATAAATGAGTCCTTGCTGAAAACCAAACCCAACCAAGCCTCAAAACATTCTAGGCTTTGTTTCCCCTTTTGTCATCTCTTGTTTAAAAAAGCTTTGTTAAATTGATATGTTATTGTGTTAGGTTGCATTTCTCCAGTGACTGTGACATTGGGTAGGTTTTCTTTCTTTCTTTTTCTTTTTATTGTACCATGCAAAAATTGGAGTTTACTTGTTCTGCTGTGCATTTGTTTCTAACCTATTATCCATTTGGAAACCCTCACATCGTAGTACCCTGAAGCTTCAAAGCTGTTGTATCATTTTCATGCAGAATATAATGATTTCTCAGTTAAAGTAGTGAAGATTTAAAGACATTTAATTAGGAAATGTTTGCAGCATGTAACGTCTCCATTCCTTGTGTAGAGTTGGTATTCACACATGGCATATCTTAATTTCTTTATTCATTTCCTGTCCCTTTCCTACCTGCTCTTTGCTCATTTTCTTTTCTTTTCTTTTTTCTTTCTTTCTTTTTTTTTTTTTTAATGTATTTAGTACAGGGTCTACAGGCACTTATTACACAGATCAGACTTGCAGCAATTCTGTTTTCAGCCTCCCAAGCACTGGGATTACAGATGTGCGCCACCACCCCCAGTCTCATTCGAAGTCTCAGCACGCCCTGGGGGTGAGGCCAGCACAGCAGGCCTGGATGGAACCCTGGTCCCTATGCCTGCCCAAGCAGGGGCTTGAATCTGCTGAGCTATCTGGCTGGCCCTAACTTCTTTTTCTTAGTTATTTATTTTTCTTACTAGCACATATTTGTTATAGATAATGATCACAATCATATCGGGAATTTGTACTGCACATAATATATCTTAATTCTTTTTTCCCTATTCTTTCCTTCTTTCAACCTGTGCTCCCCTCCCCACTTACAAAAGCTTTGTTTCCATTTTTTCCCTTCCCTTCAATTCCCTTTTCTTTTTAAAATATCCCTCTCCTGCTCCCATTCCCTCCCACTCACATGCCCTTCCTACTTTCCAATATCTTTCCCCGTGTGTGTGTGTGTGTATTTTTTTTTTTTCTTCTTCTTTTTTTTGCTAGTTCAGGCTGCCTTAAGGGCGGGTCTGGTGCAGTTTGTAGTGCTGGGGATCAAACTGCATCCTGTGCGCCTGACTGCCTTTGCTTGTGGTGCTTTAAACAACTGAGCTATCTGGCACAGCTCCCTCTTTCCCCTATTTTGTTCCTTATTTACCTTTTGGGTTTCTCACACAAGAGAAACAATGTGGTATTTAAATTTGTCCATCTGATTTATTTCACTGAAAAGTGTGGTCTTCAGCTACATCTAGCTACCTTAAAATGTCTTAAGTTCATCCTTCTTTCTGGTCGAGTAGTGCTTCATTATATATAAATACCATATTTTTATCTGTTCATCTGTTGATAGGCATGTAGATTGTTGCCAAGGTTTAGCTGTTATAAATTGTGCTGCTCTAAGCATAGACCTGTACATGTCATTGTGGTATGATGTTTTTAACTCTTTTAGGAAGATACCTAGATGGGAAATAGCTGAGCCAAATAGTCTAGCCTCAGTTTTTGAGGAAACTCCATACTCATTTCCATAGTGGTTGTTCCAACTTAAACTCCGGCCAACAACTGTGAAAGGTCTTATGTGATGCTAAGATGAACATGCGTTCTGTTTTTGTTAGGTAGAACACTATAGTTACTTATTAAGTCCATTTCTTCAAGGTTTGGTCCAGGTCAGCTATTTATTTGTTAATCCTTTTTTGCCTAGTTGATCTATTTGTGACAGAGTGTTTTTTTTTTGGGGGGGGGTTTATAGGAAAGTAACAGTCTTTATTTTGTGGCATATTGTTATCTTTTTTTCCATAACTTTATTGAGAAACAAATAGCAATGAGAAAGTTTCAAATCAAATTGGTAGGACAGTTCCAATAATTAACACTCTCTTCCTAGTGGTTAATTGCTGTACAAGATGCGGACATGATATCCTATTTACAAACACTATTACAACAAATCCCTCTATTCATTAAGAGAATGTAACTATATATCTATCCTAACCATTTTGAATACACAGATACAAAATGGA
>NW_004524707.1:5403182-5409217 GCF_000260255.1 Octodon degus
CAGTCTATTTCTCTTAATTGGTGAATTGAGTCCATTTACATTGATGGTTAGAATTGAGATGTATTGACTTACAGTTGCCATGTTATTTACCTGTGTCGTTTACTCCTTTTTCTCCTGTGTTTAATTGCTTACCCTATTTAGTTGGTTGCTTCTGATCTCATTTGTTTAGTTCTGATCATTTTGGTCCCTCTCTAGAACACCTTTCAGTAGCCTGTGTAGGGTTGGCTTTGTCATCACAAAATTCTTAGCTGTTCTTTGTCATGAAAGTTTTTCACTTCTCCATCAAACCTGAAAGAGAGTTTTGCAGGGTATAGTAGTCTGGGCTGGAATTTATTTTCATAGAGGACTTGAAGTACTCTGCTCCATGCTCTTCTTGCCTGCACGGTCTGTGAAGAGAAGTCGGCCGTAATTCTGATGGGTTTTCCTTGAATGTGATCTGCTTCTTTTCTCTAGCGTTTTTCAGTAGATTATTCTTGTGCTGAATTTCTGGGATCTTGACTATTATATGTCTCTGTGTGTTTTTCATTGGGTTAAGTTTACTTGGCATTGTGTATGCTTTGGTTACCTGAATGTCAGATTGTTTCCTCATATTTGGAAAATTTTCTGCTATTACTTCTGCCCATATTTTTTTAATGTCATTTGTATTGACTCCTTCATTCTCATCGATGCCTATTAGTCTCACATTGTTCATCTTTGCATCATCTTGCAGGTGATGGATTAATCTTTCCTGCATCCTCATTATTTTAAGAGATCCTTTCTTACCTTTTCACTAGCTACACCAGCATCTTCAAGATCTGAAACTCTGTCTTCACTTTCACTTGAAGGGTTTTGCAAGCTTGTGATTGAGATTTTTATTTCCTCTATAGCTCTTTGACTCTGCTTCATGCATTCTATTTGTTTCCTGTATTGCTCATTCAGCGAATCCGTCATCTTTCTAATCTCTATTTTTTTTATCAATGTCTTCTTTAGAAGTAGTTATAAATTCTTTTACTGCAGTGTTTTTTCTGATTGTGTTTCCTCCCTATGTTTCTGTAGTTGCTTGTTTACTTCAGATGCTATGAGTTCTGAGAATTCGTTTTTTATTTCAGAGAAGAATTGTGCTCTGAGTTCTTCTATAACTTTCTGCTGTTGCTTATTTACTGTCAATGCTATTAATGCATGCAGTTGAGCTGAGCTAGTGTCCTTTGCACTTGTTCTAGCGGGGCATTGGGTTTCCTCCATATGTTTCTGCATTTGATTCTGTACTGCAAATGTTATTAATTCAGGGATTCCTTTGTTTATTTCCATTCTGAGTTCCTCTATACCTTTTTGCAGCTGTTTCTTTATTTCAGAAGCTGTTGATTCATTGCTTTCAGCTGTGTGATTCCTAATTTGTTCTGTGTTAGTGTCTTCTGCACTTGTTATGGGTGGGCTTGGGTTCTGAGGTTGCATTTTGTTCCTTCTCATCATTTTGTGTAGCACTGTCTTCTGACCTTTGTTGTAGATCTTCATTGTAGTTATAAGCTTAGCACATACTGAAGTTCAGGTGCAGATCTACAAAGTTTGGATTTATCCAGCTGTGCCTGGCTTGGGTCTGGCTCTGTGCTCAGCTCCTTCCCGCTGCTGCCCTTGGGGGTGAACCTGTTGTGCCCCTCTGGCAAGATTTTCTGCTCCTGGACTAGCTGGGTGGTTCTATCCTCTACACTTTCTGCAGGGATCGCAGCTGCAGGGTTTCACCCCAGGCCTGTATGCCAGGCCTGAGCTGAGCCTGGAGGGGACAAGGTGGAGTGTGGTGGAAAGGCAGCTCTCCCACACACTCACCGGGCCTAGGCTAGGACTGAGTCTGGGGATTCCTGGAATGGGGCAGAAATTCCTACTCGGTGGGTTGGGTGGGGGAGGTGCTGCGGAGTGGTTAGGCGCGTCACAATCGGGTGGAAGAGGGTCTCACCCACGCTGCTCCTGGGCTGGGACCAGTAGTAGGTCCCGCCGGCACAGGGTAGCGGGAAGCTCTCCCACACACTCATCGAGCCTGGGCTAGGACTGGGTCTGGGGGTTCCCGCAACGCGGCAGAAATTCCTACTTGGCGGGCGGGGTGGGGAAGGTGCTTTGGAGTGGTAGAGGGCATCCCAAGGGGGTGGAAGAGGGTCTCACCCATGCTGCACCTGGGCTGGGACCAGTAATAGGTCCTGCCGGTGCAAAGTAGCCGGAAGCTCTCCCACACACTCACCGGGCCTGTGCTAGGACTGGGTCAGCAGGGGGGTATTTATAACATAAATTACATCCAGTTTGGTAAGCAAATTTGTTATCTAGCACAGAAGAACAGAAACTACATTTATTTAACACAGCTGCAAACTGTTTTTAATAAAAGGTCTTTTACAGCTTAGTGATAAGTGTATGTTTTTACAAGATACATCTTAAGCTATGTTACCAAAAAATTGTTAGAGTTTGTGTTAGCTTGCTGCCTTGACAAAAAAGTTATTTATTATTAAACAGCCTTGAGCCAAAAATATATATATATATATTTCTTAAAATAGATAACAAAAAACACAAGGGCTTTAAAAATAATTTTCCAGACACAAAACTCTGTTAACCCTTTATACTTATATGCGGTAAAGTGTTGGATATTGTGTCTTAATCCATTCTACCTGTCTGTCTCTTTTGATTGGTGAATCAAGACCATTCACATTGATGGATATAACTGATAGGGATTGACTTATCCTTGCCGTTGTAGTACTTTCTTGTTGGTTCCCTTTCTCTCCCTTTTTATTCACCTGTTTGGGTTGCCTGGTGAATTCATTCTTTTAGCATTCTTGGATTGTTGTCTTCATTGCCTGTTTTTTTTTTTTTTTTAATTGCCTCTTTATAGATTATCTTCAGAACTTTTTTTTGGTGGCCATGAATTTCTAAAGGGTGTTCTTTATGATGGAAGTAGCCATTTCTCTGTCTGTTGTGGGATTTTCAAGAAACTAGAGCGACCAGGAGGGAACTTTTCAGAACTTTAATGGTGTACTGTCCCAGCCCTTAGAAATGCTTAGAACTAGGCTGGGGCTGGAGCCAAGGAGAGGTCTCTTTTATACAGTTTGTGATGTCAAGAAAATAGAGATACAGAGTGAAACAAAGGATTAGTCATCCTAGCAGCTAACTATCTTTGCCTTGAAAGAAAACACATCCTGTGCAGCTCAGTTTGTTGTGATGCTCCATTTGTTAGTTTTTTGCAAGTCTGTGTTCCTGAGGGAGGGGTTGCCAAAGGAGTTACTTGCTTGAGCTGGGAACATTTTAGAGGGAGAAAGAGGTTAAGTTTATCTCTGAGTTTTGCTTTGCATTGATTTTGAAAAATAAATTTATGAGGTGCATCAATCTGGGTTGGGATTTGTTTTCTTTTAGGGCTTGAGATACTTCCCTCCAAGCTCTCTTTGACTTACAGGCTGTGTTGAGAAGTCTGTTGTGGTTCTGATGGACTTTCCTTCATAGGTGATTTAGGCCCAAGGGCGCAGCCTGCAGTGCTCTAGGTGTCCCTTGCCAGCCTGGCCTCGGCTCTCAGACCGGGGATGCCTTCTGTGGTTGTGCCTCAGCCAGTCACTGGGAGCCTGAGGAGAAGCGGACCCTGGGCTCTGAGTGCTGGGTTCAGTTGGTCGCTCCCTAAAATGGTGTCTGGCCAAGCCTCCTGTCCAGGGGACTCTTGGACTCGAGCCACTGCCTGCCGGGTGCTGTGATTCACAGTGTGCACTGCTCCGTTCACTGGAATGCTTATCCACGGAGGCCTTTGTGACTCCCCAGCCTTCACGGTGTGTACAGATTCGAGCCACCAATCTCACTCCACAAGCTCGGGGTAGAATGCAGTGTGCCACCTCTACGGGTTGAGTTCATTGAGCAGGCTGAGTGTGTCACATGAGTGAGCCCTCCTGTGTCACTAGAAGGTGCTGCCAGTTGTGACTTTTTAATAAATCTCTTGAAACGCTCTCATAACTCAGAAATACTGGTCTGTGATACTCCTTTTGAGAGCCACCTCATTTCTGTGTATAAGAGAAGTCATGTGTGCATGGTCTCTCCTCACAGAGCTTCACAGACCAGTTACAGGCCTGTTCTTCAGTGTAGTTGACAGCTTGGATCGCACCCTATAAAACATTCAATGTGGACGGCACTGTGTGGCCAGCCAGCGTGTCTCTGTGGATGACGCAGCACGTAGACCCTCGCGTACAAGCAACCGTTTTGACCTGAGTAGCACAGTGGGCAGGCTGTCATGCCAGGCAGCCACTCTGTGCACGCATCAACACAAAATGTGCAGTTCCATTTTTCTGATAGGTAATTATGCAGCAACTTTTAAAATTCTGCAGCTTTTGTGTTGGTTGGGAACAAAAGTGTACATGGTGTATATAGAAGCTTATCTTCCTGAAAAATACATTTCAGAAATATGAGCATTGTTGCCTTGTTGTCAGTATCAGTAGCCATGTCAGCCTCAACTGCCCAACACAGTGATTCATTTTAACAGTTGTGCTTTAATGTCCCCTGCCGTGTCCTCAATACAGTTAGTTATGGTGCAAGCTAAGAGAGGAGCACGTGCCACCTTTTGAACTGCAGCCTCTCCTAAGAGTTCAAGACAGACACCCTTAGAAGCAGACAGGATCAGCTCTTCACCAATAATAAAGGGCTTCTTAGTTCTAGCAGTGGGGTTAGCCACTAAGAACTATGCTGTCTTCACAGAGACATTTGATACAGTGATGACATTTAGTAATTGCTTCTGTTCCTTTTTTCTTTTGAAAAACCCAAATACTTTTAATGCAGTGTACTTGGTCTCTCCTTACAGCGAAACAGTTTTGAAGGTTGCATGGAGAGCTGGTTTGAAGGTTCATTGGATAGCTGGTCGTCCCATGTTATACAGAGCACACTCAGAAATGTGAAGTACCTGTCGCACCGAACCTGTCACTTCAGTAGGACTCTTGGAATTTTCATTTAAAAGCAGTATTTTCCTTGGCAGCCTGCTATCTCATCTTTGGGTCTTTCCTCTCATCAGAGAAGCTCTCAGTGTTGTTTATTTTGTACAAATTTTAGCTAGAAATAGTGTGTAGGCTAGCAAGACTGACTGAGACAAGCACACAATATGGGAAAGAGACACAGATAAAAATGATAAATAAAATAACGAGCAGGCCACCACATAGACTATAATAAGTGTGTTAGATTCAACTTAAACATTGTCACCCAAGTGCCACTGAAAAATTAAAGTGTATCATTCATTTGTCAGTATAAAGCCTGCAACCACTTGTAACTTCTCACTTGCCGCTCACTGATAGGGCTTTGTGTCTGGAAGCAACTGATTTACTATGGTTTATTTGCAGTCAAATCTCTCTGCTTCTCCTGAGTGCTAGCATCACTACCTCAGGTGATCCGCCTCAGATGATCAGGCATTAGCTTTTCATAAGGAACATACCCCCCAGGAGACTGTGGCACTCACTGCTGCTCTGACAGGACATGATGTGAGTGATGCAGAGTGGCTGCAAGTACAGGTGAAACTGGCCTCCTCTCACACCTGGCGCCCAGCAAGCCTCAGGTCTGCCCCATACAACATGCTGTGCCGCTAAGCTGTGGGGTTACGTTTATAGGTGACGTGTATTAAATGCTGTTCAATTTAGGATTTTTAAGCTTACAGTGGGTTTATAGGGTGTAAGTAAGGAGGATCTGCATATTATTCTGTATTTATCCTGTTATTTCTTTGGCATGATAAATAAGAGGGTAAATAAGAATGAAAGTGTATAGCAGTTATTGTGCAATAGGAAGAAATTGTTCAAAAGAAAGGGAAAGTAGGAAGGAGTGAGGGGGAAAGAAAGGAAGGGAAAAGAAAAAAATGAAAGGGCCAAAGAGGAAAGTGATCAATGATGTAGAGTGTGCCTAAGGAGAGTCACATGGAGAGAAAACATTCTCTCAGGCTTTCACAGAGAGCTCATTGGCCAAGCAATGGCCGTGACTTATCCACATGGCTGACACTGACAAAGGTTCTACAATCTGAGGTACAGGATCTCAGGATAAATCCTGAGGGGATTTTGGGACCTTATCAGACCCAA
>NW_004524707.1:5409317-5413806 GCF_000260255.1 Octodon degus
TTGATATGTCCCTACAGAATATGATGAAAAAACATTAAATATATATACATATATATATTTTAAAAATAGGCATAAAGAATTATATAATTCTTATGTTTACACATAAGTCCAGAAATCTAACCATAAACAACTTTGTAGCAGGACAGTCCTACGCCATTCCTTTTCCTGTCTCCTGCCTTCATTCATCACCCCCTTCTTTTTGAACAGTCGTCTACCTGAGAGACAGCATGGCAACAACTGGCATGTCATGACAAGCAGCCCATATTCAGAAGACCACAATGACAGGCACTCCAAGCATGAACCTGCTATTACAAATTGCCATCTTCAGTGCAGTTGCTTAATTCACAGGTGTCTGTATATATAGTTCGTCAGGGTGAGAATCATTCCAATGAACTGCTAGATTCAGAAATCTTCTGAAGATTCTCAGGATCATTGCCTTACCCATTTTCTATATATAACTGTATGGCTTCCCCTGTGACAGAGTGTTGAGATCTACTATTTTAATTGTATTAGTGCTTACTTGATTTTTCATGTCCATTAATGTTATCTTTTTCTATAGTTGGGTATGTTGATATTTGGTGGGTATGTATTTGTGATTGTAATCTCTTCCCCTTGGATTGTTCCCTTGGCAAGTCTGTAGTAACCTTCTTTGTCTCTTCTGATCAACCTTGCCTTGAAATCCACCTTGTCTGCAAATAGAATAAGTACTTCTGCTTTTTTTCAGATTCCTGTTGCATGCAATATTATTTTCCATCCTTTGACTCTCACTCTATGACTTTCCTTTTGAGTTAAATGTGTTTCTTATTGTTATGGGTCAGTTCTGCTTAGGAACCAGATCAGCCAGATAGAAATTTGAATAGAGTCTTTTATTTATTGAGCTCAGGTCCGTTAGCCACTTCTCACACAGGAGAGGGCTGATCAGCCCCGAACATAGGTAGCAGGGGGGTATTTATAACATAAATTACATCCAGTTTGGTAAGCAAATTTGTAACGTAGCACAGAACAACAGGCACTTCAATGGCCATCACCCTACTTAATGCAAAACAAAAGGAACATAGACAAGCTATATTAGACAATTGGGCTGCCAATTATTTACTATTGTTTCACCATCAAGGATGTAAAAAAATAAAAAAAAAATGTGCTGCTTTAACCTATCAGATAACAGCTATCAGATACAGAATCAAATAAAAATACTAAAAGAGTTAGCTTAAGATATCTGTCAAGGTAATAATGGGAGGTTATTTTCTGCCCATACCCCAGGTATTTCAGATGTCCATTTGACAAGCAAGTCAGAGGGGATCTCTTCGGGTCCCTCACCTGCCAGCAACAAATGTTCCTCAGTCAAAGTGCAGGTGTATAGAATGGCAGAAGGTAAAGGATTCTCTTTCCCAAGTGAAATCTCTATAGACTTTTCTTGGAAGGAGATTTGCACTTGTAATTTATGGAGTAAGTCACAACCAATCAGAGGGTATGGACATTCTGGCATAACTAGGAAAGAGTGAGTCATCTGTTTTGTTCCCAGGTTTCCTATACAGGCCTAGGTTCAAGGGTATGACTTAGTCTTTCCAATAAGTAGCCCCTTGTATATGTGTCCTTTTTTCTGATAGGGGCCCCACAGGTTGTTGCAGGACAGAGTAGGTAGCTCCAGTGTCTACCAGAAAGTCAATAGATTGCCCCCCTACCTCTAAGGTGACCATGGGCTCCTGGGGGCCAGATTTAGAGCCCCAGCCACTTTAGGCTTCTTTTTTCTGTGTCAAGACCTGAGCAGGCTTTTTTTTCTTTACAATTATGTTTTTAATGACCTTTCTCCTTGCAATAGGCACACTGGTTCTCTTTAAGAGGCGACTTTTTATAAAATTTTTTTTTAACATTTATTTATTGTGTGTGTGTGTGTGTGTGGCCAGCTCAGCCCACCAGGGGGCGCGGCTGGCTGGCATGTGGTGCTGGAGGATCGAACCGTGGCCCTTGTGCTTTGCCAAGCTTGTTCCAAGTAGGTGCTTTAGACCACTGAGCCATCTCTCCAGCCCCAAGAGGCGCCTTTTTAAAAAAAATTTTTTCTTTGGACCCTTTTCATTAACTTTGGAGTCCTTTTCCCCCATGGCAGGCAGAACCTTTGCCATCCTTTTATTTAACTCCCTAGGGTCTTCCCTGTTATTAAAAATTCGCTGAGCTATCTCTACCAGCTCTATCAGTGCTTTTCTTTTAAATCCTTCAATCTTCTGCAATTTCTTTCTAATGTCTGGGGCCAACTGAGAAACAAAGGCAATATTCATAGCACGGCAGTTCTCAGGGGCTTCAGGATCTATCGGTATATATATCTGACAGGCCTCTTGGAGGTGCTCTAAGAACTCCACCGGAGACTCATCTGGTCCCTGACTGACCTCTGTAACTTTAGACAAATTAGTAGGCTTTCTAGCCACCACCCTGATTGCCCCTAAAGGAAGCTGGCGATACTGCTTGAGAACCTCCTTACCTCTATGGAAATTAGAATTCCAGTTAGGACAACTCAGAGGGAAGGATTCTTCCAGTCGTACAGGATCTGAAACCGGTTGGCCATCTGGGCCCAAAATTAATTTTCGTCCCCACCTCAGATTTGCTCCCGCTCTTTAGATGTAAAGAGAGTCTGTAAAAGCTGTTGACAGTCATCCCAAGTGGGCTGATGGGTGAAGAAAACAGATTCCAGAAGAGATATAAGCCCTTGAGGGTTCCGAGAGAAGGAGGGGATTCTGGTTTTTCCAGTTATATAAATCACTAGCCAAGAAGGGGACATAAACCACGAAAGGGCGGTCATCTCCACCCAATTGTTCACGGAGAGGAAGTACTGGGGCTGGTGCTGAGGTGCAAAAAAGATCAGGGTCAGATGGCGGGGGCTGAGAAAAGGGCAGTCCACTATGGGTGTGTGGTGGACTCAGAGGAGTGGAGGAGTCGGGGCTAGCTGAAGGGTTAAGGGAGGGACGGGACAGTTTAGGGTAAGGAGGAGGAATCGGGGATTCAGATGTTGGGGCAGCACAGGTGGCCTTGTAGGACCCTGAAGATCCTTTTGTGGAGCAGCAGCCAGAGCCATCATACCAGAGGCACGTTGGTGTGATGCCCAGGCATGGCGACAGGTTTTCATCCACTTTGGAGGGTCCTGTAATAAATCTGTCTGTGTTTGAATATATGGGACTTGATCAGGATGTCCCAGCTTTTCAAATATGACCCTGCAGACCTGATAGGCAAGAAAGATATTAAAAGAGCCCTCTGGAGGCCATATGGACTCCGATAGATGGGGCCACTCCACTTCCCACAAAGTGCAGAGAGTCCCCAGGGAGACAAGGTCTCTGTAGTCAGCAGCTCGCCGTCGGAATTCCTGGAAATGATCAAGAATACATTGCAAAGGCGACACAGAAGCAAAAGCAAACTGACCCATGGTTACCAGACAGACAAACGACAATCGGCCAAAACACACAAAAACAAAACGGAAACAGACCTGAGACTCTAATCTGTCATCACAGAAAGGAGTTGAGTCCAGAGACTATTGCTGCGTCCAGCACCTCTCAGGACTCGACAGAACAGACACAGATAGATGTCTTACCAGCAAGATCTTTCAGATGGCTTGGTCTAGTCAGTCCGAATGATACAATTTATGAGTTTTTGGAGACAGTCTCAGGGTCAGAAAGTTCTCCTGGGGAAATGGTTTCCAAAGACCCTGGTTCCTATGATTGATCCCCAATAAGGGGATCCCGGACGAGGCCCCAAATGATATGGGTCAACTCTGCATAGGAACCGGATTAGCCAGATAGACATTTGAATAGAGCCTTTTATTTATTGAGCTCAGGTCCGTCAGCCACTTCTCATGCAGGAGAAAGCTGATTGGCCCTGAACATAGGTAGCAGGGCGGTATTTTTTTTCCCCATAATTTTATTGATAAACAAATAGCAATGAGACAGTTTCAAATCAAATTGGTAGGACAGTTTCAATAATTAACTCATTGCATACATTCGTCCTAGTAGATAATTGCTGTACAAGATATGGACATGATATCCTATTTACAAACACCATTAGAACAAATGACTCTATTCATTAAGAGAATGTAGCTATATATCTATCCTAACTACTTTGAATACACAGATACAAAATGGACATACATCTGTATGCCCTTTTCTTCTTTAGTTCCATCATTTGAAAATTATAAGTATGTTAACTCAGCAAAATATTCTAAAAGAATCCAGTAGCCCATAATAGCATTGGGTCTTCCACTTGACTGGCAATGTCAGAAATCATTGACCTGAGTCCCCTACAGCTCAACCTAACAGCATGGCTTTACTTCTTATATTTCGATTTTATACTTTTCTGCTGGATGGCTAAGACCAAGGTAAAGCAAGAGCTATGCAACAAGAGTTGTAGCTTTGGGGTTTGATAAGGTCAGTGAAATCCCCTCAGGATTTATCCTGAGATCCTGTACCTCAGATTGTAGATCCTTTGTCAGTGTCAGCCATGTGGATGCGTC
>NW_004524707.1:5413906-5414792 GCF_000260255.1 Octodon degus
TTGTACAGCAATCAACCACTGGGAGGAATGCATGCAATGTGTTAATTATTGAAACTGTCCTACCAATTTGATTTGAAACTGTCTCATTGCTATTTATCAATAAAAGTATTTTAAGAAAATAATAAATTTTTGAAAAAATGAAAGAAGGATAAAATTGAAACAAAGCTTTGTAAGTGAGGAGGGGAAGAAGGATTGAAGGGAGAGAAAGGGATTGAAGAAAGAGGAGCCAGGGTATATCATTTTGGTACAAATTCCCTATCATGAATATGATCATTATGTGTATATAAATCACAATAGTAAACTTAATAAAATCCCTAAGCTAAAATTTTAGAATGTACTAGTTACTAGAGTAGAGCCAATATAACTAACAACTTATACTAGGATATTAGGTTTAGACAAGCTGAGATAAAAATCTCATTTAAATTTTTTCTTTAAACTCTGACTTTATCACATACACTTTTATAAACTTGAACAAATTACTTAATTGCATCATTTGGTTCCATTTCTGAAAAGGTAGAGGGGCTGTTATGAAACCTGAGTAAAATAATACACATGAAGTACTTGGCATAGTGCATGATTGCATTACCATTAGTTCTGTTGTAATTATTGATTTTAGACCTGTTGAAAGTTTCTAACCTTACTTTCCTTCCCCCTCCAGACACACAAAAGCACACACACATACAGAAATGTAAGAAAGAGCTCTCAGGTTCTTCTATTTCTTTTATCTAATTCAATTCACGCTGCTTTTATATTATTTCCTCCCACTTTCTTTATGGCTATTGTATGCTGCCTTAAAAAAAAAAATCTATAACCTCGGTAGTGTCCCAAATTTTCTGATCAAGAAGATTATGGGGCCAAAGAGGAAAGTGATCGATGACGTAGTGTG
>NW_004524707.1:5414892-5416459 GCF_000260255.1 Octodon degus
CTTTGTCAGTGTCAGCCATGTGGATGCGTCACGGCCATTGCTTGGCCAATGTGCTCTCTGTGAAAGCCTGAGAGAATGTTTTCTCTCCATGTGACTCTACTTAGGCACACTCATCATCATTGATCACTTTCCTCTTTGACCCCATAATCTCCTTGATCAGAAAATTTGGGACACTACTGAAATACATGACGTTACAGTACAAGTTGTCATATGTCCTGAGTCTAAATTGACTTTGGAAGGCTAGGGCCAAAATGTTGGCTTTCCTTGCAGCCCTCCTTTTCATCTAATTTTGGCCTGTGAACGTAGGTTGTTAACCATCCAGAAGACAAACTTATTGTTATTACCATACAACTTAGGCTGTTAAGCTTAACCGCCCTATCTGCATATCAAACATTGTAGGCATAATATGGAACAGGTATTTTTCATCAAGTATTGATATGTTAAACTTTAAGTCCCTACAGAATGTGATTCAAAAAACATTTAAAAATTAGAATATATTTTAAAAATAGGCATACAGAATTATATAATTCTTATGTTTACACATAAGTCCAAAAATCTCACCATATACAACTTTGAAGCAGGACAGTCCCACAATATTCCTTTTCCTGTCTCTTGCTTTCATTCACCACCCCTTCTTTTTGACCAACCATCTACCTGAGAGATATCATAGCAGCAACTGGCATGTCATGACAAGCAGCTCATATTCAGAAGACCAGAATGACAAGTACTCCAAGCATGAAACTACTATTACACATTACCATCTGCAGTGCAGTAGCTTAGTTCACAGGTATCAGTATACATTGTTAGGGTGAGAATCTTTCCAATTAACTGCTAGATTAAAAAATCTTCTGAAGATTCTCAGAATCATTGCCTTGAAAGCCTGAGGGATCATTGCCTTGCCCATTTTCTACATATAACTGTGTGGCTTGACTTATTCATGTTTCCTAGCTCTTTTCCTTTCCCTCTCTTGATTAGTTAGTCCTTGAGATCCTGCTTTCCTTTTACTTGTATTATACCTTTCTGTTTGTATTTCTTCTTTTGAGTTCTTATACTAGGGAAACTATACAATATTTATACATGTGTGTCTGGTTTATTTCACTTATGAATATATCTTCAAGTGGCATCGACTTCAATATAAAGCCTTCTAGTTTATCATTCTTAATAGCTGAATAATACTCCATTGTGTAAAAATACCACATCTTTTTCAATCATTCCTCAGGTGATGGGCATGTTGGTTGTTTCCAAGATTTGGCTATCACAAATTGTGCTGCAATAAACATAGGCACACACATATCACTATGATATGATGTTTTCAGATCCTCTGGGAAAATTCCCAGTAGAGGAATAGCTGGGAATTATTAACAAATGGGATTTCCAGTCCAGCTTTTCTAAGGAGTCTCCTTACTGATTTCCATAATGATTGCAACAGTCTACATTCCCACAGGCAGTGGAGAAGGGTTCCTTTTTCCCTACAGCCTCTCCAACATTTGTTGTTGGGTGGTTTCTTTATGATAGCCATTCTTTCTGGGGTGAGATGATATCTCAATGTTGTTTTAATTTGCATTTC
>NW_004524707.1:5428729-5461400 GCF_000260255.1 Octodon degus
AATATATGCAGTGTATTATTTGTTGAAACTGTACTTCCGATTTGATTTGAAACTGTCTCATTGCTATCTGTTTATCAATAAAACTTTAAAAAAATCTATAATAGAATGTTCATAGTGAAATTTCAGACTGAATTGTATTTTCATTAGTTTCCGAAAAGTGAAGTTTTATTGTTAGGATAATAAAGGACGCTTGTTTTTGCTGAGAATCATACAGACTAGAAATTGAATGTTGTGAGTTGGAGACAACCTAACCCTCCACTTCACTGCAGAAGTGGGCAGTGAGAGCACAGAGCTTTTCTGCACTTCTGACTTTAAAGTGAATGCTTTTGAGTTGCTATATAGTGTTATTAGTGTTGTTTGCTGTATGTTTTTAGTCAGTGTTTTTTTTAAATACAAAATGATAATAGAAAAAACATCATTAGAAATGATATAAAATTTCACTAAACAAAGTTATAAGAATTCAAAAATGGTTCTTGTATTGCATGATGTTACCTTCAAATTAGTTGTTTAGGTTACCAGATATAAACATGTAAGATTCGTTTAAAGGAAAAAACAAAACATTAACATAACAATTGTAAGAAATTTAAAAGAGGACAAAAATGAATAAAAAGAGAGCAAATTTTAAACATTAACTGCTCCTTTCAAAAGACCAGCAGAAATTGTCAGTACAATAGGTATTTTTTTGGAGTAATTATTTTAAATTTTATTTACTTACTTTTGGTGCTAGGAGTCGAACTCAGGATGTCATGCTTGCCAGGAAGGCATTGTACCATGAGCTTCGTTCCTCACCCTTTTGGGCTAATTTTTATCGTGTTGCCCAAACTGGTTACAGACATGTAGACTCACGTTCTCCTCCAGCCTAAATCTCCCGTGCAGTTGGGACTACAGATGCCCATTGCCATGCTTGTTAGGTCAGTATTCTTGATGAAACTAAGAAATTTACTTTGATTCCAAATTTCCTAAGTATTTCTTAAAAGTTATACATGGTAGTTGAAGTTTATTTTTTGTGTGTTTAAAGACTGTCTTCTCCCTTTTAATTTGTTATTTTGATGCCTTATGTCGTTTGATTTCCTGCTGTTACATAATTTCTTGCATGTTGGAGAGAAATGTAATTTTGTCTTGCTGGAGTTCTCCATACAATCTGGACATGGTATTTAATATTAATTCTTTTTTTTTTTTTTTTTGACGGAACCGGGAGTTGAACTCAGGTGCTTGCACTTGCCAGGCAAGCGCTTATTCTACTGAGCCATCTCCTTGGCCCCCATTATTAATTCTTATATTTATATTCATAATTATAGAGCTCAGCTATTGCTGCAATAATGCTGCATGTCAGTTCATCCTGATAGTCTCAAAGGCTTTGTTTTGAAGCCTATATCCTAGTAGGAGAGGGCAGATGATCAGCAATAAATAAATAAATAATCTGTACTTTAATAGAAGATAATTGATACGGAAACGTTAGGGAAAAGGAGAGGCATGATTGATAATGGGCTGCATTTTTTTTAATAAGATGACAGTGTTGTTCTCAGTAGGGAGGTGATGTGTAAGCAAAGCCTTGAAAGAGGAAAGATGAGCTACGGCGTGTCTGGGAAAATGCCATCCAGTTGCAAGGGAAGAGCCATGCACCAGCGGCTGGGCTGATGTGTGAGAAACTCAAAGGCAGACAGAACAAGCCAGCAGGGAGGGCAGGAGAGAGGCTCGCAGAGGCATAGAGAGGCCGCGAGGAGCGGCTGGGAGCGCTGAGCTGGCGGTCGGTTCTGATGGACGTGTTTGACATGAGCCTGCCATGGTACAGAGCACACACAGATTCCTGGGCTCCTACCCTGTGCCTCGTTGTGTTTTCTTCTGCGACACTCTTAAGTGACTATTGCTAGGACCTGTGACTCTTCACTTAGGCCTGCGGATAGATCCCCAGCAGGTAACTAAAGAGAGACAAAACTTGACCTTCATTTTGTATCCTCAATACCATACAACTCTGCATTATACAGGTATGTCACAGATTTAGGAAAATTTGACAAAACGAGGTTTGTTAGCCGTCAAGTAACCTAGCCTGTCTCATGCTCTAAGACTGTGGACACCACCGTAAGAATCACTGACTTGCAGGTTTGCAGGGTTATCCAGTTACTAGCTCTTACGGTTTCTAGGTCCAGACCCCGCCCCTCTACCAAGTGATGCCCAGAAGTTCCCAGCCATTGTTTTAAACACGCAGTCACCTGAGTTCTAGGATCCCCTGGTCCCAGCACCTTACACTGAGCTCTATGTCCAGTCCTAAAAAGAGACAAGGTCTCAGCAGGGTGCTGAGGTGTACAGTCTGGGCTCAAACTTGTATCCTCCTGCCCCCGCCTCCCCAGAGTGCTGGGGTCATAGGCAGACTTACCAATATTTTTGCTTGTGCTTCTTTTATTTTACTTGATAAGAAATCCTCCTTTATCCTGGCATCATAAAGAAAAGCTTTGCAGGTTTTCTAAAATATTTGTTGGCAGAAGTGTAGATCTATAATTAATTCATCTAGAATTGATTTGTAAATTGATATTTTCCTGATTGTGCAAGTTCAGTATATTGAGAGACGACTGACCATGCCCCACCTTGCTGCGTGGCTGTCATTGTCGTGCCTCAGGGGCTGTGTGTGCATGTGTGGGTTTCTGGCCTGCCTCTTTCTGTGCAGATAGCAATTTTAATTGTCGTAGTTTTAAGATATGCTTGATGTCTGTAGAGCAGTTCCTTGGTGCAAGTTCTTAGGCTTTTGCTCAAGGACCAACTGTATCATTACTGTTAGAGCTTTGTAGGGCCTCTGGTATGAGGCAGATGTGTGGCCTGATTTGACATTCTTTTAACACTCTGGCACCTGAAAGGTGTTCTCTCCATTGTGAATTTTAAATGTTCTACATACACCCCTGTCCCATTTGAGTTGGGTTACAGTGTAGTGGGCCCTACAGGATGGACCAATCACTTCTATGCCTAGATTCATTTTTTTTTTCTAGGCCCCATGATCCCTGAAAGAAAAGATACTGAAATTGTGGAAGTGAGGACAAGCCACAGCCCGCGGGGACTATTGTGCCAGATGCTTGGGAAAGCTGCTCAGGGCCAGGCACCTGCTGTGGGTGCTTCCTGGCCCGCTTCCTTTCAACCATTGGGTTATACTTCTTAATAGCATTAGGATTTATACATAAAGCATCTGCATATGAATTTAGTTTTGATACTGGGGGTTGAACACAAGGCCTTTGCCCTGACCTGCATCTGCAGTCTACTTTTTATTTTATTTTGAGGCAGTCTTGCTACATTAGAGTTGCTCAGACTGGGCCTGAACTTGTGATCATCCTACCTCAGCCTCCCAGAATGCTGGGATTAGAGGCTATGCCACCAGGCCCAGTTGAATAAGAAATTTTTGAGCTTATAATTAAAAAGAAAAAAAGGGAGCCTGCTCATTAGCTCAGTTGTTTAAGTGCCTGCTTAAACAAGGCACTCACGCTCAAGATGCTTTGGTTCGAACCCAGATACTCACGGCCAAACCAGAAATGCCCTCAAGGCATCTTCAGGCCCCCTCCCCCCCAAAAAAAAGTCATTCATAATTCCTGAAACAAATGCTGTACTCTTTGGGTACTGCTGTACTCCAGGTACTGTGTAAGGCATGAGGAAGATAACCTGGAGTAGACATCTAGGTCTCTGCTGTTGTAGAGCTGTCTCTTGGGGAAGCACGCAAATAAACTGCCTATTTTGATCCATTGTGTTCAGTCCTGATAAAAGCCTATTCAGGGCACCAGGAGAGTGAGCTGTAGCCAGGGAATCCTAGCAGCCTCAGAGTCTGGGAGGCTCTCTGGAGCAGCCACCCTCAGAGCATGCCTTCAAGGTAAGAATTATCAAGGTCAAGTCCACAGAGAAGGGAGACGGAAGGGCAGTTCAGTCAAGTGTACGGGGAGGCCTGGAGTAAAAATGAGCTTGGAACAGCATGGGATTAATAGTGCTTATGAGTGTATTAATATTGTCTCAAGAATTATCATTCCTGCTTATTAAGGGATTAACAAATTTATCTTGGATTATAGTAAAAGCTATTACTAGTTATTAAGAATGGTTTTCAGGGATACTGTGATACTTTTTTTTTTTTTTTTTGCGGAACCGGGAATTGAGGGAATTGAACTCAGGCCCTTGTGCTTGCCAGGGAAGCACTTATTCTACTGAGCCATCTCCCCGGCCCCTGTGATTCTTTTTTAATTGTAAAAGTATAGTTGTATATAAAACATACCATGGAATTACTATAGTATTATAGTCTTATATTCCCCCTACTTTTTAAAATTACAGTTTTCAAAAAAATCTTTATCCCTTTATTTATTTGGTATAGGATCTCACTATGCAGCTTGCACTTGTAGTGATCTTCCTGTCTCAGCCTCTCCAGTGCTGGAATAACAGGCTTGTACCACCATGCCCAGTTTTGGTGGCCTGCTCAGTGCAGGGCCAGCACAGCATGTGGTGCTGGGGATCAAACCCCAATCCTTGTGCTTGCCAGGCAGGCACTTAGACTGCAAAGCTATCCCTCCAGCCCCAAACCTCAAGGTTTTTGTACCCTATTTTTACTGCACTGGGTCATCTAAGCCAGTTTGCCTTCTAAAATTTGTTACATATTACTAGTCCTTACACATACCAGTTTTCTTATAAGACTTGTACTTTTATTTGTTTTATATTGTAAAAGTCTTTAAATCTTTGTTTTAAATTTTAATAACTTACTGAATTTAGAATTTATATGTAATTGTCCACTAGTTGTAATTGCCACAATTTCAAAAAAAGAATCTCATAATGTCTTTCAGAAAGTCCTGATTCAATGTATATCTTCAATGCACAAGTTGGGACTTGCTTGAAACTGCGTTTTCTCAGTGATCTTCTCAAGCAAATTGTTCATCTCAGTCTTCTGGATTTTATATTGCTTTATCTTCTTACCGAGTTTTGCTTTTTAATTCTCAGTTAAACAATATTGTTGTAGTTAAGTTTTTGGATATTACTGATAATACCCTATTTTTCTTTTTAAATACTGGAGTTCTACTTTAAGTAGATAACTGATTTACATAACATAAACTTAACCATATTTTTGCTGTTTCTTTTGCAGTGCAGAGCAAGTTCATGTTTTGCTTTGGACCTTTTTATTATGTTTAATATATTAGATTGTTTTCCTCTGAACATGTTCATTATTCTCAGTTTTATTTTCAAATTCACCACCACACCTGTTCCAGTGAGAATCTGATAGCGTAGTAGTTGCTTTTCACAGGCTAGAACCACTACTTTGCTGACTTCTTTCTTCCTTTCTTTTTTAAAAATTTATGTATTTGGTACAGGGTCTCACTATACAGTTCGGACTCAGAGATCATCCTGTTTCAGCCTACTCAGTGCTGGGATGACAGACGTGTGTCACCACACCCAGTTTTGGTGGCTGACTCGGCATGGGGCTGGCATGACATGCGGTACTGGGGATTGAACCCGGGTCCTTGAGCTTGCCAGGCAGGCACTTAGACCACTGAGATATCTCCTTGGCTCTTCCTTTCCTTTTTGATGGTGCTGGCCATTCAACTCAGAGCCTTGTGTATGCTAGGCAATTACTCTCCCACTGAGCTACATCCCTAGCCCATGCTGACTTACTTACTTTCTTTCTTTCTTTCTTTCTTTCTTTCCTTCTTTCTTTTTTTTTTTTTTTTTTTTTTTTTTTCTAGTCAAGGGAGGAAACTTTTTTCAGGCCCCGAGGCTGCGGGCATTGGGCCGATGATGCCCTTCTGGATGAGGGGCTGGCTGAGCTTTACTTGACCTTCTTCTTGGGGTGCAGGTTGTTGGTGTGGCCACACTTCTTGCAGCAGGTGGCAGCACAGGGGTGTAGGCGGGCATAGCACTTGCTGCAGATCATCTTGTCACTGTTGTACTTCTGGGCAAGCTGGCACAGGGACGGCTCAATGATCCCACCTCACAGGTGAAGCACCAGGTGCAGGGTGGACTCTTTTTGGATATTGTAGTCAGAAAGAGTCTGACTGTCCTCTAGTTTGTTTGCTGGCAAATATCAGACTATGCTGGTCAGGTAGGATGCCCTCCATGTCTTGAATTTTGGCTTGACACTCATTTTTTTGAAAATTAATTTTATTGAGAAACAAATAGCAATGACACAATTTCAAAACAGGTTAGCTGACAGTAGTTAATATATTGCATATTGTTGTCTTTGTAGTAGTTATTCATAGTACAAGATACATACATGATATCCTGTCCAAGCACTATTAGTACAAATCTTTCTTCTCATTGAACTAAGAGAATGTAGCTGTATATCTATCCTATTTTGTATATACAGATTTTGTAATGTAGATTTTCACTACAAAAATGGTCCTTCACTTATATCACCCTTTTTTGTTTAGTTTTATTTTGGTGGCCTCAGGTTGCCTTCAGCACAGGTCTGGTTTGGCTTGAGTATCTGGGTATGGAACCACAGCACCCTGAGGCTGACTGCTTTGTTTAAGCAGGCACTTAAACAACTGAGCTAATGGGCAGGCCCCCTTTTGTTTAGTTTTGTCAGAGATGGGTGTCCATTGCCATTTAAATATTGTAGGTGTTTGAATTCAGCAAAATAATCCAATATAGTCCAGTAGTCCATAATAGTAGTGGGTTATCTGTAGGACTGGCTATGTCAGAAGTTGTTGACTTGAGCCTTTTATAGCTCAGCATATTAATATGGCTTTACTTTTTATACCTCATTTTTATACTTTTCTGCTGGATAGTTAAGATCAATATAAAGAAGACCTATATAACAAGAATGTAACTTTTGTGTCTGACAAGGTCAGTCAAATCCCCTCAGAATTTACCCTGAAACCGTGTACTGCAGTTTATAGATCCTTTGTCATTGTGACATTCTCAATGGTGTCACTGGGCTCAACCTCCAGGTTAATGGTCTTGCTCATCAGGGTCTTCACAAAGATCTGCACCTCTGCATCCACTTGGCTGCCCCATTGAAGAAAACAAGCCCATGCTGATGTCTATTTGACGGGTATTATATTATTTTTAATTTTTACTGACACATTTTACTGAGTGGGCACTTTCATTACCATTGATCATTGCTTGCCTCTGGTGGGGTAGTAACCTTGCACTTAGCCATACTGAATTTCATTTTGTTCTGGTGTATTAATTTCTTTAGCCTGTCTAGGTCCCTAGGGTATCTTTTGCTCAGTGACTTAGCAATCATGCTTGACTGAGTGTTCTTAGTACCATCTGCAAAATTAATGAACATAGTCTCTGTTCCTTCTTTCATTGGCAAGGTATTCAGTAACAGTTCTGTAGCGGCTCTCTCTAAGCTGATCTGAGTATTGAGTTCTGGATACAGTCTTACATCCTTCTGTCAATCTTCACTCAGTTACATTTGCAGCTGTTTCCAGGTAGAGTAACTTGCGTAGCCTCTTGGGCATGAGACTTGGTCATCAATGAAGAGTGGTGGTTAGAGCAAGGAGGCTGGTGTCAGTGCCAGCACTGGCTGGGGGCTGTCTGTGAAGCCCCGGGCAGGCGCTCTGGTGCTGGCCCATTGGGTTGCCAAAGCTGCATCTAGAGCAAAGATTCTCTGGGTCTGTTGGCTAACTGGAAATTTCACTGGAGGAAATGATAGACATGATACGTTTTCCTTGCATGTTTAACTAGCTGTTGTAGGGGGCCTGCCCATTAGCTCAGTTAAGTGGCTGCTTCAACAAAGCAGTCAGGCTCAAGTAGCTATGGTTCGATCCCCACAACTCAAGCCACACAAACCTGCCCTGAAAGCATTCGGAGTAAAAACAAACAAAAAAAAAAAAAAAAAAAAAAAAAACCTCTTAACTAGCTGTTGTTTTATAGAAAGAAAGGAGCAAGTGATCTTGACAAGGAGACCAGGAGTTCCACCCCATACTTCTTTTTGCAGATGAATGGGAGCCGCTATTTATGTAACTTTTGCTAATCTCTGCCCATGTAATGGCTGTGGTTGTTTTTAAAAGAATAGTTAGCATTTGGCATTTAATCTGCGGTCCACACTTCTTTGACTTGAACATGAACGTGAGTTTTGCCCGAAGAAATCTTTTGGTTAAAGCATGGCATGCACTGCTACCTTTTTATATATTCACAAAATTAGTAATTTACATTTTGTTAGGTGATTGTGGTATAACACGAGGGACTGGAAGTTCTGTCTACTGTTGGACGAGAGACATTAAAGGAGCAAGTGAAGAATGTGTTTTAGAGCTGATTCAGGACATTGTGTGTCATACATGTTCACAGACCATACAAGGGAGACGGCGTGAAGGCAGAGAGAACCTCTTTTCTTAGCCTGTCCATGAGACCGCCAGGCTGCCGGACATCCTTGTTGGCCTGGGCTCCTGCAGTCACTGCCCCAGCTGCCTCTGACCTGGATGGCGTTGTCCCCTTCACACTCAGTGGTCTTACTGCTTACCCACCTGAGTGCTGTACTGAGGCCCGCCGCCCTCATGGTGCAGTCTGGGCTCCTTGCCCAGACTGGGTGTTCTGAGGCCCTTTGTTATTTGCCTTGCTTGTTCTTTTGCTACTTTGTCCTTTTGATTCTGTTCTCTTAGGGCACTGTCTCTTGCCCTTTTATTATAAATACTCTTTTTTTGTGTGGTTTTCTCCTTCCTCTTTCTTATTCGACATTATAGATTCTTTACATTTTTAGATTCTTAGTTCTTCCTATTTTAGTTTAGGAGTCACCTCCTCCAGGAAGTCTTCTTGAGTCCATGGCAGGTTTAGCTGCCCCACAGTACTTTATTAGGTCCCTGTATTTAGGAGTCATATTTATCTTACTGAACTTGCTCTTGCTTTGTGTGTTTTGAATACTTCATCCTACAGTTGGTATTTCTCAGGCCTTCGTACGGACAGCAGACTCCTGTCCTTATGGTTAGCAAAAGGAAACCTACTAAGACAGTCAAGTTTTCTTAATGTTTTGGATTTTATGTTTTACATTTCAGCAATTTTTTGCTCCTATCTGCACTTCCTTTTGGCTCTGGGGTTCCCACATAGGGTCTTACGGGTTCTAAAGCAAGTGCTTTAGCACTGATTCGTACTCCCAGCTCTTACTTTGTTTTGCTTTTGCCAGTTTAAAATATCAAGTTTCCTTAAGGGTTAAATTATGTGATGTCCCTCTAAACTCCTGCTACAGTGGGCACCGAGGAAGGGTACCAGCGTGCTCCACCATGTCTATGCTCAGAGCTGGAGCTCTGCGGTCTGTTCCCCCTCTCCTTTCCCGTTTCCTTTTCTGTTCTCTCCCTCCTACTGGAAGAAACCCTATGCTTTCACAGGGAGCTATATCCCTGTTTTAATTTTTTTTTTTTTTAAATTTTGAGACAAGGTCTTGCTTACTCAATAAAGGTGCCCAGGCTGGGCTTGACCCTGTGGTCCTCCTGCTTCAGCCTCCCAGACTGCTGGGAGCATGTGCTGCCAGGCACAGCTGTCCTTTGTGTTTTTGATGGACATGTTCTTTCTTCAGCTGTCTGATAGTGCTGATTTGGTTGTGGTTTACTTTAACTTGAAGCACTGTTCTTATTGACACAAGCCCGCACTTCAGTGATGTAAAATCCGTCAGCTGCACGCAGCTGCTCCCACTTTCCTCTGCTCTGCCACTGCCCAGCTTGCCCAGGACTGCTTGGGAGCTGTCTATGGCTGCAGTTGGAGGCCTGCATCTGTGTGCAGAGCTTTTATTTCTTCCTTGAGGTGGTCACTGCAGCTGATACACAGACATCAGTGAGGCAGTGTGAAGCTAGCGCTTTGTAGGTGGAGCCCATGTTTTTATTCAGAGTGCAGTGGGCATGCAAGCGGGCAGTGCAGGCTGCCATCTCTTAAGTGGGAGTCCAGTGCGATACCGAGCCTCTATCTTACTTTTTTCTCATTGTTGAGACAAAATACTCAACACCCACAAGTTAAAGGAGAAGTGTATCTCACTTGCAGTTTGTGGAGGTTGCAGTCCAAGGCAGGGTGGCATGGCAGAGGGGCATTACAAAAGAGAAGACATTCACAGTGGGCAGAGGGCAGCGAAGTGGCCAGTGACAACAGAGAGCTTACTTCTGTCCCTTATGTTCTGTCCAGGCTGCTCACCCTTTAGGTAAGTGACACTCATGCCCAGGAAGGGGCCGCCTTAGTCCCGGCACCACAGCATGAGTCAATCCCCGCATCGCATCCTCTAGCTTGGGGTCACACATCTGGATCCAGCCACCTCCCAAAAGCCCCACCTATAGCTGCATGATGTTTTGGGGGAGATGTGGGCACAAGCTGTGTGCGCTGCTGTCATTGCTAACCAAAGTGTACTAGGCCTGCTTATTGCTCAGATAAGGAAACACAATCCAATGGCACTGTAGATAAGCCTTTGATTGATACGAATGTATTCAGACACCCAAAACCTGTGCACCTTGAACCATTCGACATTTACAGCAAAGGTTGTATCCCCTGAAAACAGCAGGCTGCAAATGTTTGCAGAATGAGCAAAGGATGTTTTTATCACTTTGAGAAAAGAACTCGTTGGTATAACATTTACATTTTAGGAGGAAGATGGTGTCTCTCCAAGAGATGCGAAAGAAACTGCTTTCTGTTTGTCAGAATTTTGATGATTTTGAACTCAGTACTGAAATGAGCATATCTGAAACTGTGGTTGATACCACAGATTAGCTTTAACCAGGAGATTTTGTTGCATTTCCAAAAGGCTTTTCTTTTTTTAAAAATGTATTTAGTACAGGGTCTACAGGGTCCATACAGATCCGACTCATAGTGATCCTTCTGTTTTCAGCTTCCTAAGTGCTGGGATTACAGATGTGTGCCACTGTGCTCAGTCTTGGTCGTCTCCTCAGTGCTCCCTGGGGGTGGGGCCAGCACAGCACACTGGGGATCAAACCCTGCATCTGCCTAAGCAGGTGCTTTAATCTGCTGAGCTATCTGGCTGGCCCCCAAAACCTTTTTTTATAGTAGCTCAGCTATGAAGCAAGTAAAAAGTGAGAGCAAAGATCATTGAACATGTAAAGCAGATGGAGGAATGGCCTTAGAACTTTCCCAGGCCATTTGACATGTAGATAATATTGGGCTGCTTTTTACATATTGCATAGACAGTGAAAGAACTTGAGATAGTTAACACTCATTTGTTGTTCAAAGGAATGATCATGCTTTACTATAGGGAGATTTGTCAGGAAAATAAGTTTTGTCTTAGTCTAAACTTCATAGGAATTAGAATTTTCAAGCCTCAAGTAAGACTGCCTTAAAAAAAATTTCAAAGATTTAATAGAATTTTTATTTACATTTAAATATATTATAAAAGCATTACATATTATTATGTCTGCGTATTAAATTTAAATATATTAGATATGTTATTCCATACCTAAAAAGTGTTTGGGTTTTCTTCCAGTTTTTTCAATTGATTTAAATTTTGTTGTTATGCTATTTGAATTAATTGTATTTCCTCATACTAATAGGACCCATAACTAAGCCTGTTGACAGTTCTGTCCACTTTTCGTTAATCTGGCCAGCTAGTCCCCTCTTGGAGGACAGTTTTCCAGCTGCCCCTTGCCCCTGTGGTCCTCCAGGTCAGTGAGCAGTGAGTCGATCTCTTTGCAGCTCAGTGAGCAGTGAGTCGATCTCTTTGCAGCGGCCCCTCAGTTCGTGAGTTCTTCTGTTCACAACTAGGTTCTCAAACATAAGCATCTGACAGTTTCGCTTCTGTTCACCAACTCCACATCTGGTGATAAATACAGCCACAGCCGTCTTCCCCAGAGTCATGAAAAAGATAAGCCAAGATACCATTGGAAAAAATATTGTTTTTAATTTTATATAGAGCTCATGGCTATGTAGTATCCTTTCCTTTGATTTATATGTTACCTTCTCAGTTTTGCATCATTTATAGCATAACACTGTGTAAAAATTTTAAGAGAGATTTGATTTGCATAAAAGGAAATGTAAACATAAAATTAGTATCTCCTATTTCTAAATTATTTCTTAGAATCACTGATTTATGTATTTTGTGTCCAAACCATTAAAAAAAATGTAAAATTTTACTGATTAAAATGTGAAAATATTTTCTCTTTTTAAATAGAAAACAAGTATTTCTCTTAAAATGAAAGCTGGCTTCTTACCTAGTTTGCATTTTGGTCAAGAGGTAGAATTGCATCTACGAAATGAATTATTAATGGACCCAGCCGGGCCTGAGAGGACTAGGGTTTCCTGGGCGAGGGGTCCACACCGCCTCCGCTCATGCAGAGTGTAAGTGGTGCTTTTTATCCTTTGTTTCAAAGTTGTAGGTGAAGCCTAGGGGCACTTTTTGTTTAATTTTACATTGAAAATATAATGAGGAATGAAGATAGGCTTGTAAAATTTATTTTAAATATTATAACTACATTGTCTTGATTAAAAAGTTAATTCTATTTAGAGTATGGTTATGGCACAAGTAAATAAAAGCTGAAAATATATTTGTTTAGTAGATAGTTTCATTGCATGTAAATATATATATATATATATGTATTCTGGAATTTTTCTTAAAAACTTTACTAGGGAATTTTTTGTGAAAAAGTTCAAAGCAGAATATAAGTGTATTGTTATACTTTGAAGGTCAGATGTGTTTGTTCTTGCTTTGACTTTTATAAGACTAAAATTTTATCCTTTTTTGAATTACTGACTTATCTCTAGAAATTAAAATAAATTGTATCATTATTATTGAAGTTTAAGTTATGGCAGAAAGTAGTATCTTTTTAAAGTTTTCTTTTTAGAAATATGTATGTTTATTTTTTAATATAAAGGTAAATATCAAAGCTAATTTAGGGCATGTAACATCATCACTTATCTTGGACAAACTGAGCTTTCTGTTTTCTCATGAGATACTATAACTTGTGCCCTTCTTACTTTTGCAGAAATGTTTCATAAATCACATAGTAGTGTTTCAGATAGCTCATGATGAGTTTATTGTTCTACAGATTACATATAGTTTGTTTGTTTGTTTGTTTGTTTGTTTGTTTGTTTGTGAGACAGCACAGGCTGGCCTCAAACTCACCAAGATCCTCCTGCCTCAGTCTCCTGAGTGCTGAGGTTACAGGTGTGTTCCACCACATCCAGCCAGAATACTGTCAGTTTTGAAATTGTCATTTTAACTTTCGAATGTGGCTCATAAGAATGTGTCATTGGGCGGTCTGACAGCTCAGTGGACTAAAGTGCCTGCTTAGGCAGAGCTCAGTGGCAGGATTCAATCCCTGGAGTGCCGTCGATTGAGACTGGGCATGGTGACATGCACCTGTAATCCCCGCACTTGGGAAGCTGAAAACAGGAGAATCACTACAAGTCCAGTCTACATAGTGAGACCCTGTAGATGCTGTAGACCCTGTCCTAAATACAGAAAAAAAAAGAATGTGTCATTTAAATTGTTTTGTCAGAGTAGTTCTAAAGTGAATTTTAAAATATTTTGAAACGTATAGGGGGGTAGGGAGGTAATGAGGATCGAATCCAAACCCAGTCTTTGCACTGATCTGCATCCAGCCCTCCTTTGGGAAAACATTTATTTATTTATTTATTTATTTATTTATTTATTTATGTTTTAATGTATTTGGTACAGCGTCTTAGTACACAGCTCAAACTTGTAGTGATTCTCCTGTTTTCAACCTCCCCAGCACTGGGATTACAGGCATGCGCCACCATGCCTGGACTCCGTTGCCAGCTCAGTGTGCCCCGGGGCGGGGCTGGTGGGGCTGATGGTGCCTTGGATCAAAACCCCAGTGACTGCGCTTGCCAAAGCAGGTGCTTAGACCACTGAGCTATATCTCACCAGCCCAGAAGCATGGTTTTTGTGACCGGGCCTTTCTAAATCATCAAGTCGCATAGCCTGGGCTTGATCTTGCAATCCTCCTGCCTCAGCTTCTCAGAGTACTGGGATTACAGGTGTGCACTGTCATGCCTGGCTTTGAAACTTACCTTCAGTGGAAAAAAATGTTATTTTCAATTTTATAACTTACGCATTTATTTTTAACCTATCTGAAAACTGAGTAATAGATACAGTACTTGCTTCTAATATGCGCAGTCAGCTGTGTCACTCTGGCTGCATACCTTCTCTTATTTCTCCATGCAGGGTGGCATAGGAACAATATTACTAATGCCTAAAGTCATGGGCTCTGGAGTCCGGATGTCTGGGTTCAAGTCTAGCCTCTTCCACTTTGTAGATTTGTAACCTTGAATGAGTTATTCTCTGGGCCTCAGCTTACTAATGGGTAGACTAACTAGTACCATACTACTTACCTGTCATCAAGTCGCTTTGAATGTTATGTTTTGAAATAAAAACAGATACCAACAGTGCCCAGCCTATGGGAAGCAAAGAGGTTAGCAGCTGACAGCTTGGGTTCAGGAGTCATTGTGCCCAGCAGAGTTAAAAGCCAGAATTTATCACAGAATAGTAGGGTTAGCATCTTGAAAATTGTACCCTTTTCAGAGTCTTTATCTGTAATGATCAATTTGGTCTGGGCAAGCTAGAGTATGCCTATAATCCCAGCACTTGGGAGGCTGAGGGAAGGGATCACTGTGAGTTTGAAGCCAGCCTGGGATCAGAGTGAGATCAAGGCCCACCTCCCGAGTGCTGGGATTACCAGTGTGCACCACCAAGCCCAGATAAATGCATTATTATATGGATCTGCTTGTCTGCAGTGGATGATCTAGAAAACTTGAAAATGATACATTTATGTATAGTTAAATTAACTATAGTCTAAGGTAGATAGAATAGTTTCATAAGTAGATTCATAATAGGTTAAATAAAATTCTAATGGAAATACCCGTCTTATTCTTACTGAAAATGTTTTTATCAGCAAGTTGTGCATTAGCATAGTTTTTGTCGATGGTCCAGTATTCATGTGTGCAGTGTCATTTCTGTGTGTAGTTTTGAGTAAAGATTGCTGATGTTGTTAGAGGCTATCTTCTGGCACTATGCAGAGTACATAAATAGCATTTAGGTTCTAAGATGAGGGTGAAAACAAATCTAGAAATACATTATATTTTCTGTTGCAAAGTTTAATTTCTCATCTACAGCCATATTACTATTTAAAATTACATATACATGTTTTCTACAAATGTAAAATGGGAATTTATTCAATGAGTAAAAAGGGAATTGTATGCTTAGTATGTTTACTGCAGATATAGTTTATCTTTTCTTAGAATGGAAAGGTTTTTTAACAGTTTGCCCCATATCAAAATTTTATATAAAAATTTGTAATGTAAGAGCTTTATCCTTAAGCAAGTCCAGAGCCTACATTTTTAAAAATTTTATTTTAAAAAGAAAAAAACCTACAAAAGCAAAATAAACAAAAACAAACCAAAAAACAAGAAACAAAAACAAAAACACAGAAAACAATAAAAATGATACAGAATTTCAAAACAAGGTTTTAAGAAATTAACAATAGTTGCCACATTACATTTTCTTATTTTCCAAATACTTGCTCAGATCCCTAGACATACAAGATGGATCAAACAATTAAGCATTAATTGTTTCTTTCAAAACAAACATACAAACCATAGAGATCAGTTGCACAGTGGCCTCAGCCATCATAATTATGTTTCCTCTGCTACTTTTCTCCTTTTCCCCATCCCAGCTGTTCCCTCCTTTAAGAAAAAATAATGACACCAAGTTTCAAATAGGCTGTTAGACAGCTGCAAGTAGTTGGTACATGGTGTATTGTTGTCTTCCTAGCAGGTACTCAGAGTAGAGATATAGGCAAGGTATCTTGTCTACTCAATATTATTACAGAACTTTCTTTTTAATAAACTGAGAAGCTAGCTGTGTGTCACTCTTAAGTATCATATATATATATATATTTGTTTGTTTCATTTTCCTTTCTTTATTTCCCATTTCCCCACCACAGTTTGTCTTTTTCTTTTGAACAGCTACTTCACAATTCACAGTATCTATTGCACATTTTGGATCTTATTTACTTGTTCATTTTTTCACACTAGTGAGACCATACAATGTTTATACATATGGGTCTGATTTATTTCACTTATGAGTATGGTCTTGAGTTGCAACCATTTACCTATAAAAGAATGCATTTTATCTTTTTTATGGCAGAGTACTCCATTATATTAAAAAAATCGCATGTTTTGTATTCATTCTTTGATGAATATCTGGGTTCCTTCCAAGATTTAGCTATTATAAACTGTGCTGCTATAAACATGGATACATATCTGTCACCGTAGTATGATGATTTTAAATTTTTTGGGAAGGTGCCTGGAAGGGGAATATTTGGGTCAAATGGGACCTCCAATCCTAGTTTTTTGAGGAATCTCCTCACTGATTTCATTAGTCTGCACTCTCACCAATAGTGGAGAAGAGTTCTTTTTTTTCCACAGGCCCTCCAGCATTTGTCATCATTTATTTTTTGATAAAAGCCATTCTTTCTGGGGTGAGGTGGAATCTCAGTGTTGTTTTAATTTGCATCTGTCAAATGACCAGTGATGGTGGACATTTTTCATGCTTTTGTTTGACATTTGCATTTGTTCATCTGAGAATTGCCTATTCATCTCCGATGCCCACTTTTGGATTGGGTCTTTGAATCTGGGGGTCTGATGTTTTTCACATTTTTATGTGTTCTGGATATAAGTCTTTTCGTCTGTGGAACAATTGGCTATAACTTTTTCTATTGTGTGTGTTGTCTTTTCACTTTATTGGTTATTTCTTTTGTAGCACCTACATTTTAAAGTTTGGTTTTATTTAGCAAGCGAAATTTTTCACATGAAGTAGGAGGAGGACACATCTTCACTCATTCATTCACATGTTTCTGTGTTCGCTACGGGTGCTGTGCTTGGTGGATTGAGGATAGCGTGGAGAAGAGCGCCATGGCAGGGCCCGTCAGTGCCTGTGGCATGTTGCATCCACAGCATTTCTCTATCTTCTTCCTGGTTATAGTTTCTGTTAGTTTTTTATAACCTCCTCAAATATCCTGTCATTTTGTGACTTTCTCAAGGAATGTTTCTTTTTGTGTTCCAGGAGTCATTTATACTCCTATTAAAGTAATTAATATGATACATCTTGCCACACTTGCTTGTGGTCAATCTTTCCCCTTGGGTTGAAAATTTTGAAAAGCAAGCAGGAATACAAGAAAATAACAGAGAAATGAGAATACATGGTTTTCTACTCTCAGTTTGTAATGGGGATGATAAGAGTCTTTTTAAAGATTAAATGAGTTGACTTATGTGCTTAAAATGATGAATAGCAACATGGTATATTCTGTATGTGTTCGTTGCTGTTTTTATCAGCAGCTCCTGGCTTTCTTTATGTGAGGTAAATTTTCTTGGTTTTTAAACAAATGTGAGAGTTTTGGGCTGCATAATATCTAATCCTGTGTTGCCACTTAAGGTGTTAAGTTTTTTCTGGGTATGTCCTGAGCCTGAGCTCAGAGGAAAAGCCTCTCTGCCACTTGCTGTTACAGGACAGTACCGAGGCACTGTGCTCCTGCACATCTTTATACCAACTTTTGTTTTGCTCAGGAAGCTCTTAAAAGTGCTGATGGCAATCTTGTGTTTGTTTTTACCTCACCCTTCAAGGCTCAAGCATGCCATTTGGGGGGTGGGGGTAATGCCTTAGCTTATTTTGTTAAAACACTGTTTTCTTCCCAGGCCATGGTCCAGCCTGAGAACAAGACTAGTTGAGCTGATGGCGGAACGGGACTTCCTAGTTCTGTGTAGGATCCACCCCTCAGAACCAGCCTCAAGTCCACCCTCATAGGTCCTCCCTAACCACGGCTGCATTGCTGTCCATGTGCTGCTGCAGCACTGTTTAGCTGGCTTTGAGGAGACTGCAAGGTCACAATCCATGCCACTCTTGGTGTGCCAAGTTTCCACACATAGTGAAAAGCCAGGAGTCCAGGGCACTCCCGGGCCAGTTGGTCACTTCTTTTGTAAGAGATGCGTTAGTGTGAATTACTGTGGTTCTTCTGTTCGTGGAAGAATATTGGAGCGGCTAGCATATTAGGTGCTACTCAGCTTCCTGAGTGCTGGGATTACAGGTGTGCACCACTATGCTTAGCCCTCATGTAGTCTCTTGAGAACCAGATTCTTTTGAGAATTTGGTAGCTCATCAAACAAATTTCATTCAGTTTTTGGGATGTATTGTGATCTCCCAGCTCTGGGACTTCATATGCAGTGTTCCTTCTGCCTGGGATAGTGTTGCTGTCTCTAATTCTCATTAGTTCTGAAAGTACCATTTTGGAGGCCATACTTTTCAGAGAAGCTCATTTGCTGGTCCAACCCTGGATCTAGGGTTCCTGTGATTCTTGTCATCCCTGTTCTGCCCCCGTTGCATATGTTATGACTCTGTTTTACACTAATTGCCTGTACCACGTTATTCAAGGAAAACAGGAGCTGCGAATGTAGCAGTGCTTGGTGTGTGGTCATGCTTCCCAAGTCTTTGTTGACGAGTGAGTGGGCGGGTACTGGATAAGGAAAAGCTGGCCACCCCCAGCAAGGGGAAGAGGCTGAACAAAAATGAACCAAGGAGTGTGGTGTTGAATATTGTGATTCTGAAGCAGTGGAGTAGGCCTGTTTGACTCGAGTATTTATTGGAGAGAGCCTGGAGATTTAAATGTCAGTAGTGGGTCCAGAGTTTATTTGCTGAGAAAGGGCCAATGAAGCTTTAGAGACAAGCATGGTAGTACATGTTATCGTGAATTGGACCATTCTTACACATGAAGAATATTTTTCTAATGTTTTGTTGAAATTTTTGTAATATTCTTCAATGTATAACATATTTAATGACTGCCTACTTTAGGGAAAGTTTTTCTGAAATTGTTTCAACATAATTCATAGAGAAATTGAATGAATGTTGTTGAATATATTGAATAACTCACTAAACTTCAATGTTTTTCTTATTAACTATTTTAAACTATGATGATTTAAAAATGTAATTCAAATGAGGCAGTGATTTAACTTACATAGGGGGTTTTCCTTTTACTTGTAGCTTTAGGAATAATAAATGCTTACAGCTGTGACTTTTTTTTCTCTAGTATCTCCAGAGGCAGTTGGATTTTTGTCAGCTGTTGGGGTGTTTATTATCTTGATGCTGCTCCTTTTTCTCTATATTAATAAGAAGTTCTGTTTTGAAAATGTTGGCGGGTTTCCAGATCTTGGATCAGGATACGGTGCAAGAAAGAATTCACAAGATAAAATGTGTAAGTACATATTGCTTCTTCTCTTTTTATCTGTGCTAGTCTTTATTTTTAGGAATACAATAAAAGATTAGGGACAGGGATTTAGCTCAGTGGCACAGCACCTGCCTAGCAAACATGAGGGCATGAGTTTGTTTCCCAATTAAAAAAAAAGAAAAAAGAAAAAAGATTGGATTTGACACATTATAATAAACTTATGCTTATGTTTGTGCCATTACGGCATGATAGCAGCGGATCTGTTAAATTATGTTCAGGCGTCCTCTGTTGCCCCTGCAGTATAAAAATATTACATACCATACTTACCTGTGATCCCAGAATAACCTTATTTTTCATTTATAAATATGGTTTTGAGACCATGCATGAGCAGATGTGCTGTAGGAAGAAGAGAATATCCTAATACTTGTGTGTTTGAGGAGCAGCGCCCTGTGTTCTGGGTCCACGCCCCCAGGGCGTCGGATGGTACTCACCCCTTACTTGGACCTGCTGTTTAACAATTAGCAAATGAATAATTTTATTGTTTAGATAAGAAGGTTTTCTCTAGTCACTTAGTGTATAGATATGAAGTGTTACCAAAACATATGGCGAATATTTAAATTTTTAAAATCACTGCCTTAAAAAGAAACGTTGCCATTAATTCCTTTCAGAGTACTCGGCCTTCCTTTGAGCACACCTATGCTGTCGTTCTTGCCACTTCCTGAAGCAGTCTGGAAGCCCCCTTTTATGAGTGTCGTTAGTTGCAGTGGTGTCCTGAATAGATTCACAGCGTGTGCTTTTCTTGGTGCCTGATCCGGGGAATAAGGTGGAGGCAGGCCGCACCACGCATCTGCTGGTGGCACCGAGCAGCAGCATTCCCGTACATTTTGTTTACAAAAGAGGATTTCTAGAACTGTTACAGAATATGACAAGAAAGATGAGATCTGTGTGATCGACCCAAAGGGCCACAATTTGAGGGGGAATAATGGCATTGTCTTTCGCTGCAAACATTTCAAAAAATTTAAACATTTACCATATATTTTGATCACCTCTTAGAAGCTCTGATTATAAAAAGTAGCGTGCCATTTCTTCCTTGGTACCATGGGCATTGTATGATTTAGTGTTACTAAATTCTAGGAAAGATGAAGGCTGTCACATTGTTCTAACAGAGGAAAATTCCTTGGAGGTTTTTACTTGTAATTAGTGTAAGAGTTTTTAATTTGCTATTTCCAAAGTCTGCCTTGTATAAATGGTAGCAGCAATATTTGAAAGTTATAGAAGTAAGGTATTGACTTAGAAGAGTTTTCAAGAATAATAGTAGAGAAACTTGTGTTTTTTGTCTACTTATGTTGGAGAAATGCCATTTTCATTTCTGAGAATTTAAAAGAATTTAAAAGCCCATTTCTTATAAAAATCTGTTGTTACATTTTGTAGTATTTGTGTTAAGAACTGGTGGTGGTACTTTATAGAGCTTTGAATTGTTTCTTATACTCAACTTCAGTCCTGCCTTTGGAAATCTGTGTGGAATGAAGTGGTCAAACATAGCTACTCTGGTAGTCTCGAGTAGTGCTCTGGGGTCAACATTCCTGGTTTTTCTTTGGTTTAATTCCCTCTTTACACTCCTGAAAATCACCGAGGACCCTAAAAAGCTTTTATTTATGCAAGTTATATCTATTAATGTGTACCATATTAAAAGTTATAACAGAAAATTACAAAAAATGATAAATTTATTTCTAAAATACTAACAGGGCTATTACATACTAATATAAATCACATTTTTAAATTTAAAAACTATTTTTTAAAACAAAAAAAGTTGGAGAGAAGAGTGACATAACTTGTATTTTTTCCCAAGTCTCTTTGATGACAGGCATAGCAAGGTTCTAGTGCCTCCTTCCACAGCAATCTGTTGTGACACTGCCAGAAGGCCCCAGTGTGCTCTTGTGAGCAGTGGCAGGGGACAAGTGACCCTAGTGTTACTGTGCAGCTGCTCTGACCTTCAGGAACCTTTGAAAATGTCTTAGGGAGCTTCCCTTTTTTTTCTGAGTCTTACTTTTCTTTCATTTCTTATGTAGGAACAGTACTTACCCTGTGGCTATATAAAATCAGAGAAGAGGAAGTGTGTCAGCTCAGTGCCTGTGTGTGTCACTCAGCAGAGGAGCTCGCCTGCTTTCCGCCCTTTTTACTTTTATACAAAATTGTATCAGTGTTTTTCCCTTCAGTGTTTTTATTTTAACTTGAAGTGGTTTTGGTAGTTTAATATGGTAGCTCCCTTGCATCAAATATTAATAAGTAAACTAAAAGTACATAATAAAAATCCTTTTCATACTTCTTCTTTCAGGTATAGAATAAAAAGCCTGTAGTATTTGAGGGGAAAGTGCTGTCTTGCTGCTGTTATGATAGCTGTGAAGTGGGAAAAAATACCATTGCACTTAAGCCAAGTGGTTTGATTTTTAAAAATTTTTTTTCTGGAAGAGTATTTACTTCAACATATTCTTTTCAATTTATGTTGTATTTACAGAAAAATTAAAAGCACAGTGTGAAATGCTAATATTGAGCTACTGAGTAGCAACATTTAAGTAAATGTTAAATCTGAGTTCCAAAGTAATTGATGCTTTGAGAAGAGAAAATTGAATTATTGCATCTTCTAGGAACAAGGAAGTAGAATATGGCATTTTTCAAAAATTTTCAGCAGAATCTGCCTTCAGTGTCCTCCCTGGTGGACACGATCAGTAGTGCCGTGGAGGACTTGACCACTGCCGTGGGGGAGGCCAGCTATGCCTTCACTGATTCAGTGGCTGAGCAGGTGACAAGCATGATAAATGGCCTTCGCCCAGAGGAGGAAAGCATGGCCGCAGAGGAAGCTGGAGATACTTCTGAGTCAGGAGACGCCACCTTACTAGACGTCTCCAGAAATGCTGCCTACCACACAACACAGTCCAGGGCGGAATACAGAACAAAGCCAGTACATTGTTCTTCTACTTCAGCTTCACAAAAGCAAGAACAGGGAATGCGTGAAGAACGATGGCTTTCACATACTAGTGATAGGCACCAGACTCTGTCAGTATGTCAAGAAATCAGTAATGCTGGTGCTTCCTTGAAGAGCCACGCGAGTGCTGGTGGGAAATCAGAAAACAAGCGGAATCCAAGGGCTGCATCCACTTGTCGTGAACTTGAGAGCAAAACAGTTGGTCTAGAAGTCTCCAGCAGTGGTAACAAAGATGTGAAGGAGGCACGATGCCGAGGAGTGGAAGAAAATCAGAATACCAGCAGTGGAGCCAACAGCCCCTGTGAGCAGAAGTACATGGCCACAGATGGGCACAAAACGGAATCTCAACGTGTGCTTGTGGGAGGAGGCCAGGAGAGAATGGGGCCTCTCGATAAAAATAACCTTGATATAGGGCATTCTGATCATTTAAAGAAAGCTGAAAGACAACCCAGAAGTAAAGGATTCAAAGGGAGTGAGTGTTTGGGAAATGAATGTTCTCCGAAGGATGTTTCGACAAGCAAAAGGAACAGGCTACGGAGGTCCATCGTGAAAGAAGATGCATCCCCGGCGATATCACGTAATTCTAAAGACAAGTTTCTTGGAAAAATCAGAGGACAGATAAAGCCAACGGCATACTGCAGAGTAAGGGAAGACATAGAAGTGAACCAAAGTGAAGCCAGTTCCCCCAGGAAAGGGGCAGCAGAGAGTAAAATTGCAAAATATTCTAAGATAATGCCAGAAGAAGGTGAGGTCTTGTAGTATTGGTTTGAGTGGTTAAAATTTCTTTGGATTTTTTAAACTTAGGACAACAAAGTCCAAATTTCTCAACTTTCTTATTATTATCTATATGTCTAATTTAAGACTTTCTTGTTTCTTGGCCTTTTTATGAGTTTTAAAATTTATTTTACAGAGAGTATAAAAATAATAGATAAGACATTAGAAATGATATACCTTTAAAGAAAAACAGAAACAAGATGAAACAACTTTCTTGAATCATCTTATTGGGAGATATTAAAAGCCATTCCATTTTTTTCCAAATACTTTGAAGACCATTATTTCGGTACCCCTCAGTTTTACCCCCACTCTTTGCATTATATAGCCAATTTTTCAGCATCCATGATTTTTCTTAATGAGCATTTATTTTACAAGCAGAAACCCCATAGTTTCTTAAGTAGTGCATATGCCTTAGCTGGAGTTTATTTGGCATGCTTTATACTTGCATTTTAAATTTTTGCATCTTTATAACTAACTTCTAAGTCAGTTATGTAACATGGCTCTTCAAATCCGCCATAATATGAATCTATAGAAAATATTCTGTATTTTAGAGAAAGTAAATCTTATTCAGTAACAACCTTCAGGATATGTCTTTTTAAATTTAACCACATATTAAAACTTTTATATGACTTGTGGTAAACAGCATGAGTTTTGTTTTGTTTTTTGTTTTTTGTCTTTTTGGCAGAACTGGGGATTGAACTCAGGCCCTTGTGCTTGCCAGGGAGGCACTTATTCTACTGAGCCATTTCCCTGGCCCCCAGCATGAGTTTTTTTAAAATAAAGAATTAACATTCTGAGTAAGTGTTTATAGTTTTTAGCTACAATATTTATGAGAATTTTTAAAGCATGATAGGTATTCATACTAGTAGGAATTGCTTGGGATAGTTGTTGGTTATTTCTGTTTATGTCTGATCTTATTAGAAGAACAAAGGTACACTAGCTTATATTTATAAAATATATCTCTGGAATTTTTCTGTAATTTCAGATTCTTGTATAAAAAACCAAGAAGCTATAGAAATGAGGTAAACTTTTTTCACTTGTGCTACAGGACTCATAAATAATAGCTGTGCTACTTACTGGTCGTATGAATAGTCTTTAAATGGCATAGGAGAGGCTGGCTAGGCTAGATTGTTAATAAGGAAGGGCAATTCTGGAAATTATATCCATTTTACAATCTAGTCTTATACCAGTTTTTGAATGTCAGAAATAGTGTTTATTTATTATAGTAATAGCCTTATTACTTGAAACAGCAAAAGTAAGTAATTAAAAATAAAGATAGTGTACATAAGAGCAAAAATAGCGCACATGCTATTTTATTCAGAAAATAGCAGGCCGGCCCCCAGCAGCAAGCTCATTAGGAAGCACCCTGGAGCTGAAGGAGGCACTCTCCTGAGTGCTGCGGGTGCAGTCCGTGCTGCCCTGCACCGCACTCTGTCCCAAACAGCATGAGAAAACCAAACTTTTTTTTTTAATATTTATTTATTTTTATTTATTACATTTATTTATTGTGTGTGTGTGTGGCCAGCTCAGCCCACCAGGGGGCGGGTCTGGCTGGCATGTGGTGCTGGGGATCGAACTGCGGTCCCTGTGCTTTGCCAAGCTTGTTTCAAGTAGGTGCTTTAGACCACTGAGCCATCTCTCCAGCCCCTTTTTTGAGACAGTCTCCCATTGTGATTCAGGCCAGCCTTAAACATGTAGCCCAGGCTGGCCTTGAACTTGTGGCAATACTCCTGCCTCAGCCTCTTTGGTGCTAGAACTATAGGCACGTGCCTGGACATTTTGAGAATGTTTTGACCCACAGATTAACCCTTCATTCAGCTGGTTTGTAATACTGTGTTTACAACATGTATATTCTAGGTTCCAGCATATGAGTTATGAACTATTAAGAGGGGAGAGTTTTCTTATATTTCTTTTTCTTTTCATACTGGGGTTTGAACTCAGAGCCTTCTCCCTGAGCTGTATCCCCAGCCCTTTTAAAATTTTTTAAGTTAATTTTTAAATTAATGTGTGTGTGCCAAACTTAATGCTCACATTTGTTTCTAAGTTTTCGAAATTTTGAAACAGGGTCTCTGCAAGCCACTGAGTTGTTTAGGCCTCGCTTAAGGCTGTGGTCCTGCCGCAGCCTCCTAGAGTACTAGGGTCCTAGGCGTGCTGTCCCACCCACCCCCTTTCTATTGATGAGTGCAGTGCTTGCTGTGGTGACACGTGGCAGTAGGTGCAGCGTGACCCTACAGCCTGGCGGCCCTTCCCTGCCTGTGGCCACCACCACTCTGCTATCTGACAGAGCACTCAGGCTCTGAACTGGGAGTCAGGGGCCTCAGCTCTGGACTGTCTCTGCCTCTGTATCAGTGCTGTCCATGAGGATTTTCAATGGAAAAGTTATTTATTTTTTATTTGTTTATTATATTGTCTTTCTGAGACAGTGTTTCACTATGCCGTTCAAGGGCTGGCCTTGAACTTAGTCTATAGCCCAGGCTGGCCTTGAACTCAAAGAAATCCTTCTGCCTCAGCCTCTCAAGTGCTATGATTGAGGTGTGCACTACCACACCTGACCTAGTTCTACTTTTAGTATGGCTGAAAAATTTGTTGGAAATTTATTTATATTGAAGTAAAATTTTTCTACTAGTCTCTCCTTTTAAAGGTAATAAATGTTAGCGGTTTGGCATGTATTCTACAGGTGTTTTGTTTGTGCATATGAACTCTGCATGTCTGTGTGGATGTATTACACTTAGGAATGTGTATAGTATGCACATACTTAAAAAAACCTTTCTATTTCATAACTTTTTTCTTGCCACACGATGTTATAACTGTTCTTTCTGTGCTTGTGAGTTTGCTTCCTCATTTGTAAAGACTTTAATATTTTATAGATTAGAATTTAACTGAGGTCTAAAGATAGACGTATCTGTTATCTATTTTTGGGTTTTCCTTTTTCTGTACATAATGGTGTAAATAGTCTCAAACATATTTCTTTGTTCACCTGTCAATTACTTCCTGAGGCTGAAGTGGAGCCAAGATTTTATAGATTTCAAAGTTATATATGTTTTGTGATGTTGTTCACCATAAAAGTTGTATAAATCACAATTCTGCCAATGGCTGTCAGCCCATTTTTCTGTTTCACTATTAGAGCTGGGCATTGCCAGTTTTGAAGATACTGGCCAAAGGGAAAATAAAAAATGTGTCTTGTAACATAAATTATTTGAAACAGGTACTGGCAGTATGTATAACTTTAAAAATTGTGTAAAATGGCAAGCACTGTAATTTTCTTTATGTGTAGTAAAACTGAGAAAACCCTGTGATCTAAGATTATTAATATAATTAGAGTATATAACTTAATTTTTAATTAAAACACAAACAGCTAAAGATTGTACTTCTTTCACCAAAAGATTGTATTTCTCAAGAACTAAAAATTCAGATTGTATGTGTATGTATGTATATTTATATGCAAAAAAATGCATGCCATACTATGCTTTGAAGAAAACTTTGGGGATTTTTCAATTATTTCAGTTTTTGGTGTTTTTTTTTTGTTTTTTGTTTTTTTGTTTGTTTGTTTATTTTTTTTTTTTTTTTTTTTGTGGTACCAGGGATTGAACTCAGGACCCTGCGCTTGCCAGGCAAGCACTTATTCTACTGAGCTATCTCCCCAGCCCTATTTCAGTAATTTTAAGAACTATTTCATCTCTCATTGGCTCCCCTCATATGCTGAGATATATATATATAATTTGTGTGTGCTTGTGTGTGCACAAGCACACACAAACTATATATATATATATAGTTTGTGTGTGCTTGTGTGTGCACTTGTTTTAGCATGTAATTCTAATAAGGTCATCATACTTCAGTGTTGTAACATTACCATTTCCTTTCCCTGTCATTCTGAATAGACAATTCCTACATGGACAGAGATGAGCATGGTTCCTCCTCTGAAAGTGAAGATGAAGCTTTGGGTAAATATCATGAAGCTTTATCCAGAACACACAGTTCTAGACCACCACTGGTAGATTCTAGACAAAAGAACTATGCTTGGGAAACAAGACAGAAATACAGTCCTTTATCTGCGGAATATGATGGATACAGTAGTGAAGCGTCAGTAGATGAAGGTAAGACTGTTCATTTTACTTTTTCAAAATGACATCTGATCAGATTGAGTCTGAAATTGTAGGCGCTTGTGGGGTTGTATACTAAACAAGAGGATGTGCAGTACAGTTATGTTTCATAGAAAATCTTTGGGCTCAAGTCAGAAATCAAAACCAGTACCAGAATACCCAAAAGCAAAACACCGAGTAGCCTAAATAACGTGATCACCGTAGTGCATGTGCTGCAGGGAACATGCTGGCCATGCGTGCGCTGGGAGCTATGCGTGCGCATCTCTCAGAAGATGTGGGCACAGGTTCCTGCACATGAGCTGGAGAGGGCCGAGTGACTTAGGGTGCTGCCTGGCTTCCAACGGAAGTGCGCTTTTCTCTTCACGCAGCCCCGAACACCAGCCATGTGCTACCCGTGCTGCACAGAAAGGAAAGGGTATTCTGTTCCATGCAGGAGAGAAAGAACAGTCCAAGATGGACGTACTGAAAACCGGTACTATAGTAGAATATGCTTTAAAAACAATTTAAGGAATTGTTTAAGAGACTATTTTATGTCTCATTGGTTTCAGCTTTTGTGCTGACACAGACTTTCAGGTACAGCCTTTGTGAAGGTGCTAACTCCACTATTATGTGTACTTACATCTTTCTGTCACGTAAATATGGGTTTGCCATTAGTTAAAGCATATTCATTTCTACATTTAAACACATTGCTCACTTGCTTAATAGAATATGATCTCTATCGTGATTTTATCTTTATACCCAGAAATAAAGAACAGTACTAAAAAGCACTTCTAGTATTTGCAAGCAGAATTATTGATGTTGTAGCAGTGATTTATGTTTAAAGTCTTATCCCAACACAAATTATCAAATGGGCCAAATAATGTTTTTGTGTGTGAATTTATGCTGACTTAACATTGGTGTACCTCACCTTTATTTGTTAGTATACAGTATAATGGATAAATTAATCATATACTTAATGATTAGTATCTAGAGTATTGCTATGAGATGCAGAGGATGAAATAAAAACTACCTTAGATGGACACTATGCTCAAAAATGCCATTTTAGCACAAAGAAAACAAGATACATGCTTTCAAAGATAAGTAAATAATGCAAAGCAGGACAGCCACCTCCCAGTTCTCCTGCACCTGTAGTGACATGAAGCAGGAGGAGCATTTGATCCTTGTTGGCATTCTGGCACAGTGTGTAACACAGAGCTTACTGTACTATACTTACTATAATATAGTACCAGAGTTTACTATGAGACCTTCGGCAGTATGTTGTGTTTTGCTGTTTCATTGTGCATAAAATGTGGATAGTAGCAGCATGCTATGGTTGCCAGCCCAAATCAAATGACAGATGTACCATTTTTAACAAGGGTGTGGCACCTAATAGGTAAATGACTCTTTAAAGCTGTTGAGGATGAGGGCAGTCAAAACAGTGACACGCATGGTGGCAAGTTGTTATGAAGAAGCCTGGAGTTGGGCATCTGTGCCCCTGGGCACTTCCCTTTCTGCAGATGTAGTACTCCTTCTTCCTCTCACACTTTGTTCTCTTTTCTGCCTTCATTGTTTTCCTCTGGAGTCCTTTTATGCTAGCATGGGCACGGTAGTCTCCAGTAAGAGTGGTAGGAATACACTATAACCTGTGTGGCTCTTCTGTTCTTGTCCTCACCTTTGGAACGAGGGTCACCTCATTTCATTGTACCCAGGTGTTTTAGATCCTCCTGGACTTTTCCACACATTTCTGTCCCAAATTATTTGATAAAACACCTGGAGTAGATTGGAGCCACAGGAGGCAAAAAGAATCAGTAAGGAGATATTCAGTGATGGATGAATTTAGGGATGAAGTCTAGGTAGCTGAAGGGATGGATTTGCTCTTGATAAATGACTGAATGTGTACAGCGAGTAAAGAATCAAGTCATGTAGGTAAAGGAGCATTAGAGAAGCAAGCTTGTAGAACAATATAATTTAGCATTGGCTATGTTGAGTTTGAAGTATCCAGATTATCTGGATAGAGATAGATACATTCGTTAAAGGGCTGTCATTGGGATTGAGGATGAAGAGGAGATCAGAAATAATTTGAAGGATTTGTAATCTAATAATTCACCATTTTCCTTCACCCATCAGTGGTTCTCCTCTGTGTATTGGGCAGGAGGGTAGCTGCTTCTAGAACACATTTACATGGCTGCTGGGGTGTGTCGGGGGAGGGTTGTGCACTCCTGGTGTGGTGGTGCAGTGGCACTCCTGGCACAGCGCTCCTCCTGTATGAGAAGCCCAAAGGATAGATAAACCAAGGAGAAAAATAAAAGATAGTAATAAACAGGGAGATCAATCTTTTACAGATGGTAAGGGAACCCAGAGACAGAGGGAGGATGAGAAAGAATTAATATGTGTTACGCACATGTACCAGGTCTCCACTGTGAATGTCATTGTTATTTACTGCAAACAAGAACTAATAAAAATAAAAATTTTACAAAGGGAAAAGCAATTTCAGGTAGGTAATTAAAAAAAAAGTTTTAAAGAATACAAAAAGATTAAAAAATTAGAAACAATGCAAAATTTCATTAAATGAACAAAGAGGAATTCGATAGTGGTTGCTGTATTGCATAATGTTATCTTCAAATTAGTTTGCAGTTATATAAAAACTTGCAAAATTGGTTAAAAAAAACTTGTAAGAAATTAGGATTTTTTTAATTTTTATTTTTTAAAGAGAGTACAAAGTAGTTCAAGAAAAAATTACAAATGATACAGAATTTCAAAAGGCAAAACAATATGAATTTCACACTATTTGTTGTACTACATAGTATTGTCTTCAAAATAGTTGTTCAAATTACCAGATATATGCATGCAAAATTGGAAGAGGAAAGAAAAACAGAAAAAAAATATGAAAGTAAGAAGAGAAAAGAAGGAAAAATAATTGATTTTATTGTATTTTTTGGGTTGAATTGGTTTTTAGGACAGATTTTATTTTTTTGTTTGCTTTTGGTGCCAAGGACCGAACCCAGGGCTTCCAGCTTGCTAGGCAAGCATTCTACTGCTGACTCAAATCCCCAGCCCCAGAAAAAATAATTGAAAAAACAAGACAAAACAAATTATGCATTAACTGTTCCTTTTAATAGACCAACAGAAGTCAGCACTACAATTATCCAGATTGTGCTGCATATATACATATGTATATCTTTTCCCTTTTTCCTTTCGTTCATTTTCTCATCCCAGTTTCTCTTTCCCATTGAACAAATTCTTTCCATTTCATGGTATTGATTATACTTTTCAGATTTTATTTATTCTTTCAGGTTCTCACACTAGCGAGACAATACAATGTTTGTACATACATGTGGCTCTGACTTATTTCACTTAGCGATGGTCTGTAGTTGCATCATTTTACCTATAAAAGCCTCAAATTTTATCTCTTTTATAGCTGAGTAATACTCCGTTCTATAAAAATGCCACTTCTTTTTTATCCATTCCACAGTTAATGGGTGTTTGGGTTGTTTCCAAGATTTAACTGTGGCAAATTTATATCACTGTGATTATGATGATTTCAGTTCTTTTGGAAAAATACCTAGCAGGGGAATAGCTGGCTTGAATGGAACCTCCAGTGCTAGCTTTTTGAGGAATTTCCACACTGATTTCCATAGTGATTCAACCAGTCTGTACTCCCACCAACAGTGGTGAAGAGTTCCTTTGTTCTCATAGCCCTTGTAGCATGTGTTATTGGTTGACTTTCTGATGATAGCCATTCTTTCTAGTATTAGATGAAATCTCAGCATTGTTTTAATTTGTATCTCTTGAATGACCAGTGGTGTTCAACATTTTTCATGTATTTATTTGCTGTTTGTACTTTTTCATCTGAGAGGTGTATATTCCTCTTAGATTCCCATTTTTGGATTGGGTCTTTCAATTTTAGAGGCCTGGGTTTTTTTTTTTTTCTTTAATTCTTTGTTCTAGATAGAAGTCATTTGTCTGAGGGACACTTGTTTATAATTTTTTCCCAATTGTGGGCTTTCTTTTTACTCTGTTGGTGATTTCTTTTGAAGTGCAGAAACTTTTCAAAAAGGTGAGATCTCATTTGTTGATTCTTTGAAGTATTTCCCATGCAGTATGTTTTTTTTTTTCCAAAACTAGCTACCTTTGTCTTGAAGATTTCTACCTAGTTTCTTCTCCAGAAGATTTAGTGTTTCAGTTTTAATATTTAAATCTTTGATCAATTTTGACTATAGTTTTGTACGTGGTGTTAGGCATGGGTTTAATTTTATCCTTCAGCATATGGAAGCCAGTTTTTCAAGCATCATTTATTAAAGAAGCTATCTTTCTTCCAGTGAACATGTTTGGCACCTTGGCAAAGATAAGGTGGCTGAGTGCATCTGTAGTTTTTTCAGCGTCTTCTAATCTGTTCCATTGATACTCAGATCTGTCCTTATGCCAGTACCATGCTGATTTTATCAGAGTAGCTTTGTAATATAGTTTCCAGCCAGGGATTATAATGCCTCCTACCTTGCCTTGGTTCCACAGGATTGCTTTTCCAATTCTAGGTCTCTGATTCCAGATGAATTTTAGGAATGTTTTCTCTAGATCTATGAGGTATGCTGATGGTATTTTGATTGGGATTGCATTAAATCTGTTTAACAATTTTAGTAATATGGCCATTTTCCCAACATTGGCTCTTCCTACCCAGAAGCAAGGAATATCTTTCTTTTTTCTGAAATCCTCTTCTATGTCTTTTTTCAGAGTACTATAATCTTCACTGTATAAATCTCTTACTTCCTTTGTGAGATTGATTCCTAATTATTTCATTTTGGGGGGGTGTTACTGTGGAAGGTGTCGTTTCTCTAATTTCAATCTTGGTGCATTTGTTGTTTGTGTATAGAAATGCTGTTGATTTTTGAGTGTTGACTTTGTGTGCTTCCATGCTACTCAATTTGGATGATGATGATGATGATGATGATGATGATGATGATGATTATCATTGGATACAGGGTCTCGCTACACATGTCAGACTTGCAGTGATCCTCTTGTCTCAGCCTCCCTAGCACTGGCATTATAGGCATGCACCACCATGCCTGGTGTTGGGCCTGACACTGCAAGCCCAGTGTTCTGGGGCTGGCACAGCATGCGTTACTGGGGATTGAACTTGTGCTTGCCAGGTTGACACTTGGACTGCCAAGCTATCTCCTCAGCCCCTGAATTTGGTTGTTAAATCTACAAGTCTTTTGGTGGAGTCTTCCACCAAAAGTCCCTTTTTCATGTCTTCTATGTAGAGTATCATGTCATCTACAAATAATGATAATTTCACTTCCTTTCCAAACACCATTCCTTTTCTTTTTCTCTCTTGTCTAATTGTTATAGCTAATGTTTCCAGAACTGTACTGAATAGGAGTGGTGACAGTGGGCATCCTTGTCTTGTTCCTGATTTTAAAGTATAGGCTTTCAATTTTTGTTCATTAAGTATGATGTTGGCTGTTGGCTTTTATCAGGCTGAGGTAAAGACCATCCATTCCAATTTCTTGTAGGGTTTTTGTCATTAGTGAGTGTTGGACTTTGTCAGAAGCTTTTTATGCATCTGTTGAGATGAGCGTGTGATTTTTGTCTTTGGCTCTGTTGATGCAGTATATTACATTTATGGATTTTAAAAAAATTTTTTTTATTTTTTGGCAGAACCAGGGATTGAACTCAGGCCCTTATACTTGCCAGGCAAGCGCTTATTCTACTGAGCCATCTCCCTG
>NW_004524707.1:5461670-5478877 GCF_000260255.1 Octodon degus
TCTGTCTCTGGTTTTGGTATTAGAGACATACTTGCCTCCAGGAATGAGTTTGGGAGATTTCCTTCCCTTTCAATTTCATTGAAGAGTTTGAGAAGAGTTGACATTAAATATTTTCTAAATTTCTTGTAGAATTCTGCTGTGAATCCATCAGGACCAGGACTTTTCTTTGTTGGTATGTTTTTGTTTTTTTTATTATTATTACATTGTCAATGTCCTGACTGATACTGGGTTATTCAGAATTTTTGTATCTTCTTGACTCAGCTTTGGCAATTTGTTTGTATCTAGAAATCTGTCCATTTCTTCTGTGTTTTCCATCCTGTGAGAGTATTGATGAAACTCTTCTGAGTTTCTATGGGGTCTGTAATGATTTCACCCTTTTCATTTCTTATTGCATGAATTTCAATTTTTTCTTTCTGTTTTTGGTAAGGTAAGTAGGAGTTTATCAATTTTATTTATTCTTTCAAAGAACCAACTCTTTGATTCACTAACTGTTTGTATTTTCTTCATATTCATTGCATTCATTTCTTCTGTGATCTTTATAATTTTCTCCCTTCTTTGGGCTTTGGCTTTGCCTTGCTCTTCTTTTTCTAGGAGCTTGAGGTGCAGCATAAGATTTTTTTATTTGAACTCATTGTGTTTTCTTTGTGAAAATTTACCACTATTTATTTCCCTCTTAAGACAGCTTTCATTGCATCCCACAGGTTCCAGTAAATTGTATCTGCATTTCTGTTTGATTGTAAATATCGTTTAATTTCTTCTTTAATTTCATCTGTGACCCATTGATTGTTCAGGAGGTCTTTATTTAGTTTCCATGTATTTATGGAATTTTTACTGTTGTTTTGGTCAATCCTTTCAAGTTTCATTACACTAGGTTAGACAGTGTGCATAGGATAATTTAGTTCCTTTGCATTTACTTAAGCATGCTGCATGTGTCAGTATATGGTCTGTTTTGGAGAACATTTCGTGTGCAGCTGAGAAGAATGTGTTTTCTGACTCTATTGTGTGGAACACTGTGTAAAGGTCTATCTTCTAAGTCCATTTCTTCACAAGTTTGGTTTAGTTCTGTTATTTCTTTGTTGATTTTTTGCTTAGTTGATCTATCTCTTTGTGTGAATGGGGTGTTAAAATCCCCCCATAATTGTGTTATTATTCCTTTGATTTTTCGTGTCTGTTAAATTTGTCTTATATAATTAGGTGTATATGTATTTATAATTATTATCTCTTCCTCTTGCAGTTTTCTTTTAAGTATGTAGTGACTTTCTTTATCTCTTTTAATCACTCTTGGTTTGAAGTTGACACTGTCAGCAGCCAGAATAGCTACCCCTGCTTTGTTCTGGGTTACTGTCACATGGAGTGTTGTTTTCCATCCTCTGACTTTCAGTCTATGAATTTCTTTTTTGAGTAAATGTGTTTCTTGTATACAGCATATTATTGGATTTTGTTTCTTGATCTACTCTGCCAGTCTGCTTCTTTTGATAGGTGAACTGAGGCCATTTACATTGATGGTTATACCTGATGTATTGGCTTGTCGGTGTCATGCTGCAGTGCTACTGTAGGATCTGTACTTTTCCCCTCTGTTTAATTGCTTGCTCTACTTGGTGCTTCTTTTCTGATGTTGTTCTTGAAGTTGTAGTTATTTTTGTTTCTAGAATATCTGTATTCTTTGTAGGGTTGGTTTGATGGTCATGAATTTCTTGAGTTATTCTATGTCCTGGAAGTATTTTATCTCTACATTAAATTTGATAGATAGTTTTGCAGGGTACATCAATCGGGGTTAAAAGTGTTGTTGTTCCCCCCCCCCCAGGACCTGAAATATCTCACTCCAAGCACTTCTTGATTTGATGGTCTATGTTGAGAAATTTGTCATGATTCTGATAGGCTTTCCATTATATGGAAAGCTGGGGGGTGGGCAGAGCTCACCAGGTGATCTGTTTCTCCTAACAGCTTTTAATATTCTGTTCTTTTGCTCAATTTCTGGGATCTTGATTATTATGTTTCTGTGTGAAGATTTATTTTGATTATGGGTAGTTGGAGTTCTAAGTGACTCCCTCACCTGTATGTAAGATTTTTTTTCCTGCTTGGGAAATTTTCTGCTACTACTTTTGCAGACAGTCTTCTCATGTTATTTGTGTTGACTCCAGCTGTTTCATTGATACCTGTTAGTCTTATATTATTTTTCTTCACATCATCTTGCAGTTGCAGTTTATTTCTTTGTTATTTTAAAGAGATTTTTCATTTCATGTTTAGTAGCTGAATGCCATCTTCAAGGTTTGAAATTCTGCCTTCAGTTTTGTTCAAGTGGTTTTGTCAGCTTTTAATGGAATTCTTAATGTCCTGGATATCTATCTGAATCTGTTTCATGCATTCTGTTTTTTTCCTGTATTGGTCATTGAATTTTTCCATCAAGTTCCTGTTCTCCTCTATTTTTATTTGATGGTTGTCTTTGTATGTACTGAGCAATTCTTTCATGATTGTTGTGAATTCTTTCTTTTCTTTTCTTTTCTTTTCTTTTCTTTTCTTTTCTTTTCTTTTCTTTTCCTGAGAGATGATTTCTAATCTGATTTCTCCATAGCTTTATGGAGTTGTTTCTTTACTTCACTTGTCATCTTTTCAGAAATTTGAGATGTGTGACTTCCGAATTCTTCTATGACTTTGTCTCCTGGATTTGTTTTAGGTGAGCTGGAGGTCTCCAATTTCCTTTTGACAATTTTGAAGCTCCCAGTGTTCACCCTGACTGCAGCAATGGTAGGGGAGCAGTTACCAGTGAGCAAGGCTCCCATGAGAGTGGGAGGGCAGTGTAGGTTCACCAGAACTCCTGCTGTGTGGGTTCCATATAGCTTCCACCTTCGTGAAGGGTGGGGTGAAAGCTACAATACAAGAAGGATCTGATGATGATGAGGGCAGGCCAAAGCTCCACAAGGCTGTCCCCATGGTGTGGTAGGTGTAAGGTATGGCTCCCCAACGCTCCCACTACTGGTGAGACAGGCAGCAGCAGCTCAGCAGAACCGTAGTTACTGTGACGGTGGGAGAGGTGGTCACAGCCCTGCCAAGCTCCAGCGATTGTGGGGGTGAGGGGTGCCAGGCAGGGCTCACCACTACGTCTTAGCTGTTATGGGACCACCTGCCTTATATAATGGTAGTAGAAGTGGCCGCAGCTCAGCTGAGCTGGGGGGTGGGCAGAGCTCACCAGGTGCCTGCAGCTGTCCTCCGTATGCCTGCCTTGGAGGACAGAGGGAGAAACCACTGTAGTTCAGCCAATCTCTGGAAAGGTTAGTCAGTTTTAACCTAGTCATACAGCAGCTTATTAAAAACTACTTGTAAGTTCCACTACAGACTTTATGTTGGTGGATTTCTGCTACTTTATTCACCTCTCTGAGTTTGTTTCATACAAGATAATCCCTTCAACTGAGTGTGCTGTTATATACCTTAAATACAGATATTCTATGAAAAAGCAAAAAATGTGATGGTATGTTTGTGGGTCATGTTTTCTCCCCTAGATGGCCATATTAATCTATAAAAAGGGATATGCATAAGGGTTTTTATAGGAAAAATAAATTCTAAGGTAATTTATCAAATTTCCTTCACTCAGAATTATTTTACTATGTTTTCCTTAAAATTAAAAGCATTTTCTGATTAACCTATCTCATTTTAAAACAATCAAATATGATTTGTGGCTATCTCAATTAAGTTGGTGAGAGAAACCAACCTTTCAAATTTCATTCACACTAATTAATACTTTCCATTTTTACATTTTAAGATGATTTTATATAAAGATCAAACCTAGTGTGAAATTATCAGATCATCTTTGTATTTTTTCTGGATTTTTATTCTTGGTTCACCATACAGATTACTGAACTATATGTATATATTATAGAAAGCTGTTTTATTAAAACTATGATATGAGAGCAAGTTAAAATAGTATTAAAAATAATTTTCAGAGTCTTTTTTGTCTTGGGGTATATAGGCCACACACCCACACACACATGTGTTGTTTGTTTTCCCTTATGGCTACGTCAGAAGCTTTAGGCAATTAATCTTGACATAATCTTAAAATTAGGGCCAGTGAAACATGGCTTTTTAAATTTCTTTTTAAATAAATTTCTTTATTCCTTGAAGGTAGGAACTAAAAAATATGAAAATTATTTTTACTTTAAAAATATTTTAATACTTAAGTGAAAGAAATTATATTTTCTTTGAGTGTATTTTAACTGGTGTGTAAAGATTGTTTTAATTTTTATAATTTCTTTTTGTACTTTTCCAAATTCATTTGTGTAAAATACATTTAGTAACTAGTCTAGTGTAGTTTAAATATGTTCTATAATTAATTATATTTTTGTAAACTTCTTTTCAGGTTCTTATTTATGAACTTTCTGAAGAATTTTTTATTGTGCATATGCTTTATTTATTTATTTATTTTTATTTATTTATTTTTGGCTGGCTCAGACTGCCTTAAGGGCGGGTTTGGTAAGGCATGTGGAGCTGGGGATGGAACCTTGGTTCCCTGAGCCTAACTGGGTTTGCCCACGCAGGCGCTTAAACAGCTAGGCTAACCAGCAAGCTCTGCCCCCACATTGTGCATATGCTTTAAAATAATGGTCAATTGAAGAGAAATTGATCTTGAGGTTTTTTTTTTTAACTAAACTATTGGTGTTTTGGAAAGCTGCATGTGATGAGGTAATTCTCAGTACTGTAGAATTCTTCATGTAAGTGAAATTAACACTCCATTTTTCCTTTTGTTTCTGGCTTATTTCATTCAGCACAATGCCTTCACGTTTCATTCATATGGTAGCTTGTATCAAAATTGCATTCCTTCTGTTCCTCCAATTAAAATATGTATATTACCTCTGTCATGCCTGTAGTCCCAGCACTGTCAGAGGCTGAAGCAGAAGGATCACAAATTCAAGCCCACCCTAACATTTTAGTGAGACCTTCTTGAAAAATAAAAGAAGGGGAAGATAAGCATCTAGATCAGTATGAAGGCATTGCTGGGTTCAGTAGATTTTTTTTTAACCTTTGTAACTTTTTATATGGTATGAAGTGCGTATCTAGTGTTGTGCATCTTAATGGCCACCTACCTTCATATTACTTCTTGTGTTGCAAAACTTAGCTCCAGACCAACTGTAGAGAAACTTCCCAGCCTGGCCTTTCCTTACTTCCTAGAAACCACATTTCACTCTGTGTGATTTCTGACCTTGTATGAATTGTGCAGTGTTTGTCTTTCTGTGACTGACTTATGTTACATAGTGTGATATCCTGAAGGCTTGCCCATGATGATGCATGTGCCACAACTTCCTTTTAGGTTGCATCATACATGACTGTGTGTCCTTTTACCTGGCTCTGGATACTTGGATTGCCTCTGCCTTTTAGTGATTGTGAATAACACTGCTCTGAACACAGATGTACACATGCCTCTCTGAAATCCTGCTTTTGGTTATATATACAAAAGAGGCTTGGTGGTAGAATATTTGTAGAATATTATTTGTAGAATATTACAAAAAGAATATTTGTAATTTTTAAGGGGCAACATTTTCCCATGGTGGTTTAACCATTTTACATTCATTCCAGCAGTACAAAAGGATTCCCAATTCTCAGCAGCCTCACTTGTTATTTTTCTGCTGGTTTGCTAATAACTACTGTAATGGGTATATCTCCTTATAGGTTTGGTTTTTCATTTCCCTAATGACTAGTGATACTGAATATCCTTTTATGTATATATTGGCCATCTATATATCTTCTTTGGAAAAGCATCTGTTCATGTCCATGACTGTGAATCTACTCATCTATTCATGCCAGGCTGCTGCTCTACTCCTGAGTTACAGCCCAGCCCTCTTCCCCATATTTGAATCACACTTGCATCCGGGATATTAATCCCTTACCAGGGACTTGCAAGTTTTCCCTTGTCCTATGGGTCATGTTTTTACTTTATAGATGATTTCTTTTGATAGCCTAAGTGGTTCAATTTTGATGAAGTCTATAATTTGGTTTTCCCTTGTTGGTTTCTTTTCAAAAAAAACCTTCCCAACCTAATGTTAGGAAGCCCTTTCCTAAGAGCTTATATTCATCAGTGTTCATGCAGGATTCTGGTCTGCAGTGCTAGCTTTATAGAACGAGTTGAGGAATGTTTCCTGTTCTTTTTGGAAATACTTGAGACTGACTAATGACAAATTTCCAAATTTTGGTAGAATTCATTGGTAAAATGATCATTTCCATGGCTTTCTATGGTCAGATTCTTGTTTACTTCTCCCTCACAAATTTCAAAGCTATCCAAATTTTCATTCTAGGTTAATCTTGTTAGATTTTGTGCTGGTGCGAATTACTGATTGGGCAGTAATTCCAGGAAGGGAGAGGAACATGAGCCCAGAGTCTATATAATACTCCCTTATACTGTCTACTGGGGTGAACTGTGGTTGTAGAAACATTCAATCTGAGAGCACTGCCCATTAGAAGTTTCAGAATACCCAGATAAAATAATTTCAGCCTCTTAAGAAAGGATTTTTAAAACAGTGGAATCAAATATGTATTAAATATTAGGAATGATACTATGATTACTCAGGTCATGGAAAAATATATAGAATAAAAAGTATAAGTCTTTCCCTCCACTCCTATCCTTACAGGTTGAGGGTACATTCTCCCAGAGTGAGGTCCTGGGAGAGGGTGGAGAAGTTTGTAGGACCACAAAGAATAGCCAGTGGAAATGTGTTGGGCTGTTAGCTTGAGTCATGGCTGTTTCTATTCTGGGGACTTACGTGTGTCTGGCAAAATAAGAAACACCCACTGAACTCTCTTCTAAAACCACTGGGAAGTTGTTGAGGCAAAAACCATCTGTTGGAGATGTCTGTGCATGGCTCTTGCCAGGGAGGAGAGTTTGAGAGAAGACCTTTTGCAAGAGCCATTTCCTGAGAGAAGTTTAGGAGCAAGGGATAGTGAAGTTGGCTCAATAATAAAACCTTCATTGGCCCAGTGTGAGGGATTGCTAGGTGGTGGTCATCTTGTTACACCCAGCAAAACTGGGTGTGGGAGGCCCACCTGAGGATTGTTGCCAGCAACATAAGGTAGAACTGCAGAGCAAGAAAAGGCTATTGGGGGTAGCTTGGTCTAATCGCCTGCCTGGCAAGCAAAAGGTCCTGAGTTTGATCCCCAGTACCACATGCTGTGCTGGCCCTAGAACCCTGAGCATGCCATGCCTGCTACCAAAACCGGGTGTGGTGGCACATGCCTGTAACCTCAGCTTAGTGGAGGCTTGAGACAGGAGGATCACTTCTAGTCTGAGCTGCGTAGCGAGACCTCATACCAACTAAATAAAAATTTTAAAGAGGCTATTGGGTACAGAAAGAAACTGTTTGGAGCTATTGATTTTCTTGAGGGCTACTGTTGATTCTCTTGGAGGGGTTTGTCATGCTGGCTTTCCTAATGAACTCAGCTATTCATATCATTGAAGGAGCTCAGAACCTTGTCACTAAGAATCACTAAGATTCACTTTAAGGGAGGTCTGGTCCTCACCTTGAGCACTGCTTCTTGGCTCTGGAGGGGAAGATGGTGCACTGCTGAGTCTCCTGAATAAGCTTGCCGCATTGATTTTCCTGATGAGAACTCCGCTTTCCTCATCATTAGAGGAGCGTGGGACCTCACTGCTGCTGAGGATAGCTGTGGTGCTTTTCAGGGAGCTCTGGTGCTTACTTCCTGGTTCCAGTTAAGATTCTGCAGCCTGCTAGTACAGATCCTTCCTCTACTGGCACAGACTTTCTAACTTCCACCACTGACCTTTGGGCCTTCCCATGCAACAGGCTTGCAGGAGATACTGTCATAGGCTCTAGGTCTTCAGCTGGACTCATGCAGAGTATTACTAGGATCTAGACTCTCAGCTGAGTTCTTTGGTCTTTAGTGTGTGGAGAGATCTCCTGCACTGTGTGTATAAAATAATCTTATAATTCAGTGTCCTGTATTATTTTGTTTCCCCTTGTAGGCCCTTGACTAAACACCCAGGAAGGCAATTGTAAGTTATACTTAAAATTGACATCTATTGACGGCCACATATGGTTTTGCTGTTTTAGTCCAGTGTTGTGATGGATTACAGTCTTAAAGCCATTGGGCAGAGCTGCAGTAAAACCCACTGGGTTCTTGTGTGCACAACTCTATTTTTATTCTGAATGTGTAGGATACATTATAACTACACATATCTTACTTCCCCTTCCCCTTCCTTCTCTGCCATCTTGCCCCCATCTCCAAGTCCCCTTCCCCTGTCTACAAAGTCTCCCTCCCTGTTTCTTATCATCTTTTATTTTGATCTTTGCTTTTAAGTTATTTTTATTTTGGGGTTTTTATATAAGAGAAACCATGTACTATTTAACCTTGTGTGTTGGATTTGTTTTACTTAGTATTATGGTCTTAAGAAGTGTTAATTGCAATTTTTACATGTTGTGGTATTCGCTTGCCAATGTCTCGTTGGAGATGTTCGCATTTCTTTATGAGAAATGCTGCTATTTTGTTTTCTTGCAATAGCTTTCTCTGCTTTTGGTATGAGGATAGTGCCACTTTCGCAGAGTTAGGAAATGCTCTGTTTTTGTCTTCTGGAATAGATTATAGAGAATTTGTGTCATTTATTCTTTTTTTTTTTGTATTTAATACAGGTTCTACAGGGTCTAACTACACAGATCAGACTCATAGTGATCTACCTATCTTTCAGCCTCCCAAGTGCTGGTATTACAGGCATGTGCCACCAGGATTGGACTATCCCTGTCTCAGTGCACCCCACTGGTGGGGCCAGCACTTATGCTGAGGATCGAACCCCAGTCCCTGTGTCTGCCTAATCAGGCACTTTAACCACTGAGTTATCTGGCCGACCCTGGGTGTCATTTATTCTTTAAATGTTTGTTACCATTCACAAATGTATGTTTTGTTCCTGGTCCTTTCTGGTTTGGGAAGTTCACTCATTTTGGTTAAATTTCTTTAACAGACATTGGCTTATTCTGAGTAACCATTTCTTTTTTTTTTTTTTTTTTTTAAATATATTTAGTACAGGGTCTACAGGGTCTCACTACACAGATTGGTCTCATAGTGATCCTCCTGTTTTCAGCCTCCCAAGTGCTGGGATTACAGGCACGCACCACCATGCCCAGTCTCAATTGCCATCTCAGTGCCCTTAACCATTTCTTTTATAGGATATCTTTTAAGGCATTGGTTCAGCTCATCAAATTTTCAAATCTGTAGAAATAGAATTATGTATAATATTCCTTTGTTAGTCCTTAAAATTTTTTAAATTTGATATACATGTGTATATTTGTAAGATGTATTATAATTTGAAAAAAATATATAATGTTTTATAATTTCTCCATGTATGTAGAGAATGAAAAGTCAGATCAAACGTTTATAATTTGTTTCCCTTTTTTAGTTTTTAAAGACTTATCTTGCTTTGTTATCCAGAGTATCTTTGAGCTCAAGTGATCCTCCTGCCACAATCTCTTAAGGAGTTGGGACTACAGTAATGTGCCCTAGTATTTGGTGTATTTCATTCATTTTTATAGCTGAATACTATTCCATTGGGAATGTCATATATCATCATGTTTTCTTTATCCGCTTGTCAAGGAGGGTAGGTTTCTTGCTGCTGACAATTTCAGACATCTGGCTTCAAGACAGGCAGGATAGCAAAGTGCAAGAGAAGGTGCTCAGCTGCGGCATCCAGGAAGCAGGGAGAAAAAAGGCAGGAGCTGAGAATAAGAATGGAAAGCAGTACTCTATGCTACAGGAATGTAGATAATGGAAGGGGTAGCCATTCTATGTGGAGACAAAGTGAGTGTCAAGCTAAGGCTAATTAAGAGTGACAAAGACAGTCACTACATCCTTATATAGGGAACAATCTAAGAGGAAGAGATCATATATATACAACAAATACCAGTGCACCCAACTATATAAAACAAGAATTAATGGAAATAAAAAGTCATTTAAGCACTAGTACAGTTGTTTGGGGAGATCTCAGTACCCTACTGTCACAAAAAGACAGATCAACCAGACAAAAATCAATAATGAAATATTAGACCTGAACGAAATTTTTGAACAAATGGGCTTAGCAGGTATCTACAGAGTGTACCACCCACAACATCAGAATATACCGTCTCCTCAGCTGCACCCAGGACATTCTCCAAAGTAGGCCACTTAATAGCTTACAGAACAGAAAGTGAGTAAGTGCTTAAGTAAATGCAAAAGAATTGAAATTATCTCTTGCATATTATCAGATGATAGTACAATAAAATTGAAAGTCAGTGGCAGAAGAAACCACAATAACTTCATAAAAACAGGGAACTTAAATACCACCCTCCTGAACAACTAATAGGTCACAGATGAAATCAAACAGATTAGTTTCTAGAATTAAATGATGACAGTACAACATACTGGAATGTGTGGAACACAATGAAGACAGTCCTAAGAGGGAAATTTATAACAGTGTATACCTTTATCAAGAAAACAGAACAAGCACAAATAAACAACTTAATGTTGAACTTCAGACTTTGTTTTTGTTTTTTGGGTTTTTTTTGTGGAACCAGGGATTAAACTCAGGCCCTTGCACTTGCCAGGCAAGTGCTTATTCTACTGAGCTATCTCCCCAGCCCCAGACTTTATTTTTGGTACTGGAAATTGGACTCAGGTTCTTGCATTTTCCAGAAAGTTACTATTCCATTGAGGTACATCCCTGGCCCTCAAACTTTTAGAAAAAGAAGAACAGGCCAGTTGTAGAGCTTGCAAGAGGGAGGAAATTATAAATGTCAGAGCAGAAATTAATGCATTGGATACTAAGAAAACAGCATAAAGAATCAGTGAATTGAAGAGTTGGCTCTTCTAAAGATTAAAATCAACAAACCCTTAACAAACTTTATTTATTTGTATTTATTTATTTACTTACTTATTTTTGTGGTTCCAGGGTTCAAACTCAGGACCTTGCACTTGCCAGGCAAGCACTTATTCCACTGAGCTATCTCTCTGATCCCCCCACCTTTTAACCAACTTTATTAAAAAATGGAAAGACTCACATTTACACAACTAGGAATGGAAAGGGTGAAATCACAATGGACCCTGCAGAAATCCAGAAGATCATGTATACCTACTTTGAGAAGTTGTATTCTAATAAATTGGAAAATGCAGAAGAAATGGACAGATTCCTAGATGCATATGAATTACTAAAGCTGAATGAAGGAGATATGAAAATCCTAAATAAACCGATATCCATCAGTGAAATCAAAAATATAATTAAAAACCAACCTATCAAGGAAGAAAAGTCCAGGCCCTGATGGAGTCACTGCTGAATTCTACAAGAAATTCAGAGAAGACCTAACACCACTACTTCTCAAACTCTTTCTTAAAATTGAAAGGGATGCAATTTGTTTCTGGAAGCAAGCATTACCCTGATACCAAAATTGGAGAAGGAACTAACTAAAGAAGAGAATTACAGGCCCATCTCCCTAGTGAACATAGGTGCAAAAATTCTCAAACAATGCAGAAAATCATCAAGATTATACATTATGACCAAGTGGGATTCATCCCAGAGATGCAGGACTGGTTCAACATACAGAAATTAATAAATGTAATAAATCTGCTAGAAGATAGAATAGGTAAAACTCTGGGAGACATTGGTATAGGCAAAGATTTTATGAATATAACTCTGATTACACAGGAACTATCACAAAGAATTAACAACGGGGATTTAATCTTATTAAAAAGCTTTGCAGAGCAAAAAAAAAAAAAACCACCAACAAAGGGAAGCAACAATCCACTATGTGGGAAAAAATGTTTGCCAGCTGTTTCTCAGACAAAGGATTATTATCAAGGACATATAAATAACTAATAAAAAGAATCAGATCTCCCAAATTTAAAAGCTTAATTCTAAAATGGGCATCTGAGATACATACTTAATTCTAAAATGGGCATCTGAGAAATACAAACAGCAAACAAATATGTGAAAAAATGTTCAGTGTTACTGGACATTTGAGAGATGCAAATGAAAGCAACCACTGGGATTCCATCTTGGCTATTATCAAGAAATCAAGTAATAACATGTTGAAGGGAATGTAGGAAAAAAGGAGCCCTTCTTCCCTGTTGCTGGGGAGTAGACTGGTGAAACCACTGTGGAAATCAGTGTGTGGTTTCCTCAGAAAACCAGGATTTGAGGTCCCATTTGACCTAGATATTTCCCTTCTAGGTTTCTTCCCAGAAGAATTAAAAACATCTTACCAAAGCAGTATGTGTGCACCCATGTCTATGGCAGCACCACTTGTAATAGCTAGATCTTCAAAATAACACAGATGCCCATCAATCAAGGAATGGATAAAAAAAGATGTGGTCTTTTTATACAATGGAGTGCTAGTCAAACATAAAGAAGGATAAACTTGGGATTCTTATAGGTAAATCTATGCAAATCAAATTCATACTCATAAGTGAAATAAATCAGACTCACAGGGCTAACCGTTGTATTGTTTCCCTGATGTGATAAGCTGAAAGAGTAAATAATATGTTATAAATGTGTATATTAATTCTGGAAACAATGTCTGTTAGCTTTCCAAAGTTTTTCTTTTTTCCTTTACCTTCCCTTCCCTTCCCTTCCCTTCCCTTCCCTTCCCTTCCCTTCCCTTCTTTTCCTCTTTCTTTCTTTCTTTCTTTCTTTCTTTCTTTCTTTCTCTTTCTTTCTTTTTGTATTTTAGTAAGGGTCTACAGGGTCTATAGGGATAGATCAGACTGTAGTGATCCACCTGTGTTCAGTCTCCCAAGAGCTGGGATTACAGGTGCACGCCACCATGACCAGTCTCAATTGCTCTCTCAGCATACCCTGGGGGCAGGGCTGTTGCAGCACCCCAGGGATTGAACCCCAACTGCTGCGTCTGCCTAAGCAGGCGCTTTAATCTGCTGAGCTATTTGGATGGCCCTTCCAACGTTTTTCTTCATCAAAACTGTTTTAATGATTTCAAAGTCTTTTGGATTTTCATATCAATTTTAGAAAAGCCTGTGAATTGAAAAACTGTTAATTTTGTTCAAAGTAAAATAGTAGATCAGTTTTTGGGAAATTGTTACCTTCAAATGTTTCACCTTTAAGTGTATTTTTAGAAATCTTAATTTCTCTATAATATTTTCTGATTTTCTATATATAGTTTTTGTAAATTCTGTGGTGAGATTTGTAACTACTTCCTATGTTAGTACTCTTAATAGATGGCATTTTTGTTTTGTTTTCCCACCATAAAGTGGAAGTACCATTGCTTTCATAAACTGAATGGGTTAGAAGCATACCCTTTTCCCGGCCACACCTCAGTTGATCTGCCTCTTACCAGCCCCACTTCCCATCAGCGCATTCAGCTGTCGAGCTCCTCAGAGGATAAGCCCAGTGATGGGCACAGCACCCCGTGCTGTGCAGCACTGCAGCAACAGCCTCTGAGCCACGAGGTTTCGTGGATGCTCTTTAGGCCTGACACATTGCGCCATTCATACTTTGGAGCCACCTGCCAGTGCTTTGCCATTACTTGGCCATTTTGAGTAGTACTGCAATAAAGATGCAAGTGAGGATATCCGTGGCCTAAGGCATTAGTTGCCTTCGTGTGCCCTGTGTGGGACTACAGAATAATAGAGTGCAATTTTTTGAGGGCCTTCTAGGCTGTTTTCCATAATGACTGAGCTAATTTACGTACTCACCATCAGTTTATGAGTTTCTCCTTTTCATATTCTTGCCAGCACTTCCTATTTTTTATCTTTTCCATATATAGGAGATATTCTAGCTAGGGTGAAATGATATGTCATTGCAGTCTTCATTTTCTACTTCCCTGATAAGCATATTAAGAACCTTTCATACGACTTTTGGACATTCCTTTGAGAAATATTTGTAGAGATCATTTATTCCTCTTAAAATCACATGGTGGTTTTGTTTTTGCTATTCAGTTGCTCATGTATTTTTAATATGAATCCCTTCAGTGAGTAGTTTGCAGGCATTGTCTCCCACTCTGTAGACTGTGTTTTTTCTATTCATTGTTGCTTTTGTTGTACAGAATCTTCTCAGTTTGACTTAGTTCCATTTGTCTCATTTTAGCTCTTGCTATATATGTTTTGTGGTCATAACCAAAAGACCTTTGGACATGAAAATGTGCTAACGTGTTTCATCTATATCTTTTTTCAGTAATTTCATAGCTTCAGATCTTACATTGAGGTCTGTGATTCATCTGAGTTGTCTTTTGTATATGGTGAGACTCTGGTATCTAGTTTTATTCTCAACATATGTATACCTATCATCACTTATTGAAAAGGCTGTACTCGGCATATTTTTTAGTATCTCTGTGGAGTATGAGTTTGCTATAAGTACATTCATCAATTTCTGGGTTCTTTATTGTGTTCCATTGGACTGTGAGTCACTGTTTATGCCAGTAACACATTATTGTATTTTTGTGTGTGTGACTGGCTCAGCCTGCCCTGGGAGCAGAGCTGGCGAGGCACATGGTGTGCCAGGGATCGAACCGTGGTCCCTGTGCTCTGCTTAAGCTTGCTAAGCCGGCACTTTAGACAACTGAGCTATCTGGCCCCACACTAATGTTTGATGTCAGTATGATGAGTGGTGATAATGATGGTATCTGCCTCTTGCATTACTTTTTTGTTTCAGCTTTAATTTATGTCTGGGTGCTTTGAAAAGCAAAGGGTCTATAGCATGTCCTTAAAAAGATGTTTGAATAAATTTTGTACTAGCTACAAATTGTTGTTTTGGAGTCTATCATAAGAGAGATATCAAAGAAAATATTCTAAGGAGACAAAGCCAGTTTTCTTTCTCTACTATGGAGTATACTGTCTTCAGTAGAATAACAAACCAGAAAAGGCCACTGTCTTGGTTACCTTTATCTCATTTCTGAGACAAAAATACCTGGTGTATAGAATTAAGTCAAGAAAGGTTGATTTAGCTCAGTTTTTGGTGGTTTCAGCCTATAGTAGACGGGCTCAAAGGCAAGGTGGCGTGGCACAGGAGCAACAGTTCAAGGTGGCACAAGACAAGCAAAGCAACAACAGCCAACGGGAGGGAGACAGGCTCTTTTCCAGCCCTATATTGCATGTAGGCTGCCCACCCGTGGGTGGGTGTAACACTTGCACCCTCTCTGTGCCTTCCTATTGCACAGGTGTAGGATGTTTACAAAAGGAAGACTTTGGCCCCCTGCTGAGTCACTTAGTTAACCTACATTTGTCAAGTTGACACTACATCAACTGTAACAGTCCTGTCCTTATCAACTTGGCAACAAGACACATTTCTTTAAACTAGTTCCAGATACGTAAACATGCTTATTCTTGTCATTTCACAAATTGAACATTATAACACAGGATTAATGATCCTTTAGAACTAGAATTGGGACTGGGGAGATAGCTCAGCAGCATAGCACCTCCCTGGCAAGCTCAAATTCAATTCCTGATACCAATGAAATATCAAGATTATTTTACATTAAAACCATAACATTATGCCCCATGACCCCCAAAGAGTCATGTTCATCCCTTTATGCTAAAGGCATTTAGCCTATCTCTAAGAGTTGCTAAAGTCCTAACCTAATTTTAATATTTCTGAAAAATCCAAGTTCCAAATCTCCTCCAACATGTAAGGCAAACTCTTAACTGGAAGCCCCTGTATAAATAAAAACTTAGAAATTAAATTCAGTGGCACAAGAGAAACATTCCCATTCCAAATGTTGCAAACAGAGATAAAAAAAGAACGGGATTAAAGCAAGTCCAAAATTCATAAGGGCAAACATCTGCGACAGTCTGTGGCAAGTCATGAGCTCTAAAGGGTCTGAGTAGCTCCAGGGCCACCACACTTCTGGTGGTGGTAGTGCCCATAGCTTCCCTCTTCGTTGGGCTTTGCTCCCTTCTTGCATATTTCCTTAGATGATCCACATTCATGAGTTTTCCAAACTTGTAGGGTGTCCATCGCACCTTTTGCTTCACCCTCACAGCTTTACACATTGCCCTCTTGGGCACACTGCATGACCTCCCAGGCCTTCTGAAATCAAGGTGGAAGTCTTAGCCCCACCGCTGTTGCATTCTGGATGCTGCTAAAATCAGTGCTGCATGGAAGATGCCAACATCTGCTGCCAGCTGGAGCAGTAGCCACATTTTCCTCTTGCTTGGTTGTAGGGGTCGAGTGCCTGGATTTCTGAGCATTCTGAATCCTATTCTGAAGAACAAGTTTTCCATGCTGCTGCCATTCTGGAACATGGTGGTCTGTGGCTTTCTCCTCAAAGCAAAGTCTTTCACTTTTGCAGGTTTGAGGCTGCAAAAGGTGGAGAATTTCTGCTTCTTGTGATGCCCCCAGACCATCTTTCATATTCTCCTATTCCTTTTCAGCAATTGAGGTCTCCTCAGCTCTATCTTTGTACTCTATAGTTTTACTGGAGCTTCCTTTCTGGCCAAACTTACAACATTTTAAATCATTCTGCTTGGCTTTGTGCTCTTGATTTGTGACATAAATCAGGCCCAAAACCCCAACAATAGGCATGATACAACCTCAACATTCAGGCCAAGTCCCTGAACACTAGCAAAATGCAGACAAACGTAATGCCAAGATGTAGTATACATCATCTGTAGTCCTTCCTTATGAGTCTGGTCTTCTTTTGTTTGTTTTTTGGTACTAGGAATTGAACTTAGATCCCTGCACCTGCTAGGTAGGCACTTGTGCTGGGGAGCTATATCCCTGGCCCTGGAATATGGTCTTAACATACAGAGTTTCTATGAATCTTTTGGTCTTCTGACCTCAGATCAGAATCTCCTGTAGAGTACAGCCTAAGGTATTCCAGTGCTACTCTTTCCATCTCTTCCTACAAGCCTTCCCAAAGGCTCCTGAATCATGCGATCAGGTATAGTCACAGCAATGACCCCACTTTCTTGGTACCAAATTCTGTTACTCTAATCCTAGTTTTTTGAGGAGTCTCCACACTGATTTCCACAGAGGTTGTACCAGTGTACACTCCCACCAACAGTGGGGAAAGGTTTTTTCCCCCCTAAACCTCTCCAGCTTGTTCATTCGCTTGCTTGCTTGCTTTCTCTTTTTCTTTCTTTTCTTTCTTTCTTTCTTTCTTTCTTTCTTTCTTTCTTTCTTTCTTTCTTTCTTTCTTTTCTTTCTCTCTCTCTCTCTCTCTCTCTCTCTCTCTCTCTCTCTCTTTCTTTCTTTCTTTCTTTCCCTTCCTTCCTTCTTTCCCTCCTTCCCTCCTTCCCTC
>NW_004524707.1:5479487-5511389 GCF_000260255.1 Octodon degus
TCTCTCTCTCTCTCTCTCTCTTTCTTTCTTTCTTTCTTTCTTTCTTTCTTTCTTTCTTTCTTGTATTTTAGGAAAGGCCTATAGGGTGTTCAGGGTCTGATTACTAGATCAGACTCATAGTGATTCTCTTGTTTACAACCTTCCAAGTGCTGGGATTATAGGCACACGCCACCACACCAGTGTCAGTACTTTAATCTGCTGAACTATTTGGCTGGCCCTCCCTTGATTTTTTGATAGCCATTCTTTATGGGGTGAGATGGAATCTTGGTGTTGTTTTAATTTGCATTTCCTGAATGTCCAGTGCTGTTGAACATTTTTTCATATATTTATTTGCCTTTTTTTTTTCCTCTGCGATGTATGTGTTCATCTCAGATACCCGTGTTTGGATTGGGTCTTTGAATTTTGGGGGCCCGATTTTTTAACATTCTTTATATATTCTAGATAGAAGTCCTTTGTCAGAATGACTGTTGGTTAAGATTTTTTTTTCCAATTTGTGAGTTGTCTTTTCACTCTGTTGGCAATTTCTTATGTCATCTACCCTCTACCTTGATGCTAGATGTATCAGGCCACCTCACAGAGTGACAGTTGTTAGCAGTACAACAAGACAGTAGTTCTTTGTGGAGCATGAAGGTGCCATAACTGTGAGCAAGCTACTTACCTTTCTTTATTCCTTTTTCCAGAGAAGAATGGTATTGAACTCAGAAGAAAATACTGGGTTATAGAAATTTAAATATGTTTTCATCTATTACATCTAACTCAGGTGGTTTTGTATAGTATCAGCACAACAAAATGGCATTGGCCTAGACAGATCTCAGTGGCATACTACCTGCTACCGCAAGTCAGCAACCATTTCTATCAGTTCTTCCTAGTTTTGTGTCTCTTTTACTGCCATCTCCTACACTTAGGTTGTTCTCAGCATTTTATCAGGAATATTCCTCTATCCTTTTCCCTGGAACTCAATACCTGATATCCATAATTTAAAGGGGGAAATGGTTAATCTGATTTACACTGTCAGGGGGTTCACACCATGGGCAGCAAATGTAGAAAAATCATGATGGAAGGGCATGGTGAAGCAAAGCTACTTAGTTCCTGGAGACCTGGAAGAGAACAATAGAATGGCATCAGGGAGGAGGGGACTGTACATAGTAACCAAAGACATAGCCCCCTCCCCAACACATCGGGAACTGTGCTTTAATCTCTGGGCCAGCTCCTAAGCTAATCAAATTGACATAATAAGCTTAACCCCCAGTATTCTACTCCTTGACAACTTGATTTCAAACACATCTCTTTAAATCCTACTTAATTTTCTAATGCACTAACAAATCCATAATTACACCTAACATACATGGTATAGCTATTTTACATAAACTGTAAGTGTAATAGTCCTTTCAAAGTCTCAACAGTCCAGACATTGCTAAAAAGTCTAAGTCTTCTCTGAGGTTCAAGGTAAACAAACTCTTAGCTGTGAACTTGTATAAAATTCAGAAACAAATTACATAATGTTAAGGTCTAGTGGCACAAAGTAATCATTTCCATTCCAAAAGAGAAGAACGGAGAGATAGGAAAAGATTGGAATAAAGTAATCCTGTATCTCCTATATGATGTCCAGGGCACTTGGATGTGATATGTGAGTTCCAGAAGGGTTGGGCAGCCTCACTTCTATGGCCTTGTTTGTTGTAGCCCGTATGCCTACTGTCTTGGATTGGCTCTCCTTACTACCAGTAGCTTCCCTTGGCAGACATGTTCTATGTTACAGGCATCTTCAGCCTCTGGGGGCCACCACTGCGCTTCTGGCTTTGTGCACTCCTATCTCAGGTGATCCTTCCATGGCCCCTTTGAAGTTTAGATGGAAGGCTTCCTGACCACACAGCTTTTGCACTCTGCAGCCATTAAAATGAGTGTAACTGGAATGATGCCTAAGTCTGTCATGAGCGAGGCAGTAAGTGGGACCCCTTGCACCATAGTGTCCACGTATGCGAGTGCTTGGATGGCTGAGCAGGTAAAATGAATCCTGGAAACCTTGAGCAGGGATCTAGGGACTCTCTTAGGAAATCAGAACTTTATTCTTTGGTGCCTTTGAACCTGTGACGGGTGGGTTTCTGAGATACCCTCACGGCATTTTTTCTCATTCCTGCATAGAGTCCTTTGTTCCTTTCTAAGGTATGTAATGTCTTTAACCCTCTTTCTTGGTTACTTTTCTCTTGTTTCTGAGGCAGAATACCTGACAACCAAAGTTAAAGGGGGGAGATTTATTTTTGCTTACAGTTCGTAGAGGTTTCAGCCCATAATCAGCTGGCTCCAAGGCAGAGTGGCATCATAAGAGAGAAACAGTTTCTGGTGAGTAGACAGTAGCAAAGCAGTACGGAGTGACTACAACTCTTTCTATCCCTTATTTCTTACCCAGGCCACTTAGGGTGTGTAGCACTGACATCCCTAATCCTAGTGCCCTTGATCCTAGCACGGTACTGTGAATCACTTCCAGTGTCAGACACTCCAGATCAGCCACCTCTGCAAAAGCCCTGCTGTGACCCCGTGAGGCTTTAAGGTGCCATCTAGACACGAACCATTGTGCTTCCTTTGGTCCCAGCTGTACACGCAGCTTCTAAACCACATGGTCAGGTTCAGTGATAGCAGTGACTGCAAACTTGATACCAATTTTCTGTGTTAGCATTTCTATTTCTGGGGTACTATTCTGACATTCACAGTTCAAAAGACAAAAGGTTTAATATAAGTCATTGTTTTGGGGATTCATTACTTTGTAAGTGGGTTCTAAGGCAGGAGCATAGTAGTGCAGGGCATGGTGGGCAAAGATGCTTTGTTCATGGAGGCTGGGAAGCAGAGCAGGTGAGAGCACTGGGGCCAGACAGATAGAGTAACCCAAGACACGCCTTCATGATCCTCTAGACACATCTGAAGTGATACTTTAATTTTCTGGGTGCCCCCCAGACTAATCAAGTCCACACAATTATGCTTAACCCTAAAACATTCCATATATTTCTTATTCTCAAGTCAGTAGGTATTTCTCTGATTTCTTTCTTAGCAATAAAACATAAACTAAATTATTTCGATGATAATGTCAGAAGGACCTGTACTTTCTGTTCCATGGTTGGGTAGACATTAATCATGATTTCAGTTTTTGTTTTTTGAGACAAGGTCTCATTGTGTAGTGCACACTGGCCTTCAGCTGACTGTGTATAGCCCTGGCTGGCCTGGAACTCGTGGCGACCTTCCTGCCTCTGCCTCCCAAGTGCTGGGATCACAGGCAAGGAGTGTGCCACCACTCCCATCATGATTTCAGTTTTGAAAAATGAAAGAACAAACTGCCTGCATACACTCTTATCAGGCAGCAGGGATAAACCATGAGTTGTATTAAATACGTACAGTAACTGTAGTGTTGAATATTGCATTAATATAGATCTTCCTTCTTCATGTTGAATAAGTCCTGAGCCATTAATCAGTTTTTGGTGAAAAGAAATTGAAGTTCCATTTTAAAATCGGGAACTGGCCAGATAGCTCAGTGGCCTAAAGTGCTGCTTAGGCAGAGTGCAAGGATCAGGATTTGATCCCTGGCACCACAAATTGTGCTGGCCCCACCCCCAGGACGCACTGAGACTGCAGTTGAGACTGGGCATGGTGGTGTGTACCTGTAATCCTAGCGTTTGGGACACTGAAAGCAGGAGGATTACTCCGAGTCTGCTGTACATAGTGAGACCCTGTAGACCCTGCACTAAATACATAAAAAATAAAAATAAATAAAAATCTGGAAAATCTTTTATCTAAGCAATTTTGATGTGAAACTCTTTTTTTGAGATTTTCTGCCTTTCAGAAAATAAATTTCATTGAAATCTCTATTGTATGAGTCAAAAATTATCTTGAGAAGCTAAGAGGTGTATTAATGCCTTGGCGTATCTCTTATTTTGCTTGAAATATACTCAGAAATGTTTCTGTAGAAAATTTGGTTATAGTTAAGTCTCTGAGATATTGATTAATGTTATCAATGAAAAGTAAAATAATTTGAATGGATTTTGAGAATTACTAAGATAGCTATTTAACATCTTAATAGTTATAAATAAGGTATTTTGCTTTTTATAATTTTGTCTTTTAGTCATTGTTGCTTATTTTAGCAGTTAAAAACATACCATTGGATTTTGGTCATTGCCAGTTTTGACAATGCTTATTTCAGTGTAAATTGAGTTAAACATCAACTATCCATAAATATATTATTTATATTCTTAAGCTTTTTAATAATTTTATGATTTTTTTTTTGAAACAGGGTTTCATTAGGTAGCTTATAGCCTAGGCTGTTCTTGAGCTAATGGCAGTTTTCCTGTCTAAGCATCCTAAGTGCTGGGATTACAAGTGTGCACCAAGTTATAATTTCATAAGGAATGTGTGTGTGTGTGTGTGTGTGTGTGTGTGTGTGTGTGTACTGGGAGTATTGAATCCATGGTGTTCTGCATGTCTGCGTGCTAAGCACATAATTTACTAGTGGGTGGTACTTTTAATCTCACAGTAAATAGCTTGTAAAAGTGATGGATTAATTTATTTTGAAGTTCTAAAAATTGTATTTTTACATTAATAAAAGGTGAGTTACTGTCTTATAAATAACTGGCTACAGTTTATTGTTTCGGAAAATATTTGCATAAATTATTTTTATACATTCTTTTCTTTTAATGTAACACATGTGTATACTAATAAAAAGCTTCTGTGAAAACATTTCATAACAAAATAATTAGGGAAAGACAATTATTATTATACTGTGTACCATGATTTTACACGAATGCCAAAATTTTACTGGGAGTACAAATCATAGGCAAAGAACAAGTAAAAAGATAAAATTTCTTTTCAGTGAAGCAAACGAATCTAGTAGTCTGAGTTCTTTTGTTTCTGTTACAGTCTGGATTTTGCAGGTGAGCTGTCTGGACTACTGCGAGGCTGCATGACTTCTCCGGGGCTGCATGGCGGGTGTAGCCAGTGTGTACGTGCTGCAATCTGTGCTAGTGCTAACACAAAGCTCTCCACGCCATGCCTTGCGCATTTGTGTTTCTGTGTATCTTTCATACCAAGATAAATTTTTATTGCTGCTTGTATTGTGTTGTCATGCATGTTCATCATGGGAAGGTGAGCAGATTCATGTAAACAGAAAGCTTACTCAGTTTCACGAGGAGAACACCTGCGACAGTTCTTGGGTCTCCGGAGAAGTCTTGTTTCCTGCCCTTTTTGAGATTTGTTTCTTGATTGCTTCTTGGATTGCATGACATATGTCCTCACATTTTATTAAATATTTTTGTTGACTTAAGGTAGCTCTTCTTTTTTTTTTTTTCTAACATACAAATGAAGATAGAGACTTGTTGTTTTACCAGTTCTAGATGTAAGGCTTTATAATGAATTTAGTTAATTTTTTGAGAGCCTTTAAAAACTTCACTTTTTATGACACATTTTTTTTTGGTGGAACGAGGGATCAAACTCAGGACCTTGCGCTTGCCAAGCAAGCATTTCTTCCACTGAGCCATCTCACTGGCCCCCATGAACTTCATTCTTTGATCCCCTTCCCATCTGAGGGATCAAGAGATGGCAGGAGGTGGAGGCAGGGGAGATGAGGAGAGAAAAGGAATGAAGCCACACCACGTGCCAGCTCTCAAGGGACGCAGACACAGTGACGCCTTGCAGACAGACTAATAAAAAATAATCTAAAAACGTTCATTTCAGATGCTTTCCTTTTACATGAGCCATTTTTGCGTTCTGTTCTTTTGTGGAAAGCTTTCTTGCTTGAGACAAATCATTTATTGAGTCAGAGCAGTAGAAATCTTTTGCTTCATTTTTAGATGTTCTTACAGTGTTTCTCCCAACAAGTGTGATATATTTATTCTTTCTGGATTCAGTATTTTTCATAGTAAAGACATCTTCCTGCTTAAACATTTTTCTTCTAAAGATAAAAGTTTTTTTGACATTCCTAAGTTGGAATTTCCAGGAAAATACTATTATTATTATTATTTTGCTACTGAAAATCAAACTCAGGACCTTATGTTTTCCAGGCAGGCGCTGTGCTGAGCTATATCCCTGGCCCCAGTGATCCTTATAATAGAATATATTGCCTTACTGAATACTGATAAGTTTGTCCATTATATTGATTTTTAAAAACTGACTGTGAGCTGTTTTTATTCATTTGAAAGTTGCAATATGGCAGAAATGTGAAAGTTAATTTCATCTGTATGAATTAGTCAGTAAAATATTTCCCCAGAGAGTCGTAAAAATCTTGTCAAAGCAAGATATATTTATTCAGAATAGTGCTAAATTCTTTTTCTAAATTAATTACATTTCTATAAAAACATTGTGTTTTGAATATAATTCAGAGTTCATTTATTTAATACCCTTTCCTGTCACACATTTAAAAGTTTGTAAGTTGAGTATGCTTTAAGGAATGAAATACTATTTTTTTCTTTTTCTTTGCATTTACATAAAATGAACTTTCAAAAGAGATTAACGCTACCACTACTTTTGAAGAAATAACTTGTCCTCTGAGATGAAGCCTTTGAAAAAAGCTTCCTCTAGCCATTTCTTGTCTCTGAAGTAAAAATAAAGCTACGTTAATAAATAAGAAGTCAGGCGGGTGAAGGGAGGCTGGATTTGATCCCTGTGTGCTACATGCATGTGTTGAAGTACCATCCTGAACCCCATCAATATGCATGTTTAATATATGCTAATAAAAAATAAAATGTTTCTTTAAAAATACCACAGATATATCCAGAGGAGAGAAAAAAACCCATAATATGAAATTACTGTTGTGACTCAGTTATAAAGGTACTAATATTTTTTTAAATAGGGGACTTTTTGTTATGCACATTAGAAGTTATGTTTTAAAAGTAAGATTTTATCAGATGAAATATTTGGTATCAGACATTTGGTACTTTGTACTTCAGTTTAGAGTAGCATTTTAAGGTAGCATTTGAAAATATAGTTAGCTATAATAAATAGTAATAAATGAGTGAAGTCCTATTACATTAAAAAACAAGATTTTGAAAGTCTCAAAATATTTTGTATTATTTCATATATATATGAAATATATATATATATATATATATATATATATATATATGTATGTATTTAGTACAGGGTCTTTAGGGTCTCACTACACAGATCGGACTTGTAGTGATCCTCATTTTCATCCTCCCAAGCTCTGGGATTACAGGTACACGCCACCACGCCCAGTCTCAATCATCATCTCAGTGTGCCCTGGGGGCAGGGCCAGCATGGCATGTTGGGGATCAAATCCCAGTCCCTGCGAATGCCTAAGAAGGTGCTTTAATCTGCTGAGCTATCTGGCTGGGCCTTGCATTATTTTATTCTAGTTATAACTATTGTAGCTATAGAATATTTATTTATTTATTTATTTATTTATGTATTTATTGTATTTTAGAGAAGGGCCTACAAGGTGTTCAGGGTCTCCTAGATCAGACTCGTAGTGATCCACCTGTTTATAACCTCCCAAGTGCTGGGATTACAGGCATGCTACTACCCAGTCTCAGTTGCTGTCTCGCCACGCCCCAGTGGCAGAGCCAGCACAGCAGGCCCAGAGATGGGACCCTTGGCCCCTGCACCTGGTTGCAGATGCTTTAATCTGCTGAACTATTTGGCCAGCCCATTAGATGCATTATAATTAGAAAGTTTATGAAAAGAAAGATTGCAGGTACTCGGCCTCATTCATTCTTGCTTGCCTAGCATCTGTCAAAGAATGTGCCACATGAGAAGAGAGCCAATAATGCTTATTAAAGGAACCAAAAGGTTAATGAATCATTTGAATTTCATTTACTTTCTTTTTTCTTTTTTTTTCTTTTCTTTTTTTTTTTTTTTTTTTTGTGGAACCAGGGATTGAACTCACTTTCTTTTCTTATTTCAAAGATAATAGAAAAATAATACATAAGACATTAGAAATGATACACAATTTTAAAAGTTGATAAGTATTCAACAATGGTTGTTATATTGCACATTGATATCTTCATTGTAGTTGCTCAGATTACTAGATGTAAGCATGTAAAATTGGTCAAAATAAAAATTTTAAGCATTAACACTTACCCCCCCAAATGGGGGGGGGTCCCTGGGGAGATGGCTCAATGGAATAAGTGCTTTCCTGGCGAGTGCAAGGGCCTGAGTTTAATCCCCGGTTCTGAAAAACAACAACAACAACAACAACAAAAACCAATAGTAGTGAAGTCATCATAGCTACTTGTTTATATACATACATAATTTTTCCCCTTCGGTTTTTTCCTTCCTTTTCTCCTTTCTCTCGTCTTAGTTGTTCTTCTGAGAAATTTCTTTCCCTTTTACAATATCTATTATATCTTTCACATTTTATTTACTTTTTAATTCTTTTTGTTGTGTGTGTGTGGTACTGGGAATCGAACTCAAGACCTTGTGCTAACCAGGCAGGTGCTTGTGCCACTGAGCTATATCCCTAGCCCCTACTTTAAAGTTCTAACACTAGGAAAACAATACATACATAATTTTTATTTTATTTGTTTATACGTGTGGATCTGATTTATTTTATTTCACTTATGAATGTAGCCTCTAGTTGTATCAATTTAGCTATAAAAGCCCTAAGTTTACCTTACTTTATAGCTAAGTAAGACTCCAATGTATAAAAAAAATCATATCTTTTGTATCCATGCTTCAGTTGATGGGCATTTGGGTTGTTTCCAAGATTTAGTTATGACACGTTGTGCAGCTGCAAACATGGTTCCACATATATTGCTGTGGTATGATGTTTTCAGTTCTTCTAGGAAAATATCCAGAAGGCGAATAGCTGAGTGAAATAGAGCTTCTAATCCCAGTTTTAGAGGAATTGCCACACGAATTTCCATGGAGTTTGTACAACCTACCAACAACGGAGAAAGGTTCCTTTGCCCCCGCAGCCTCTCCAGCATTTGTTGGTGGACGTCTTAATGGCAGTCATTCTTTGTGGGGTGAGATGGAATCTCAGTGTCATTTTAATTTGTATTTCTTGAATGGCCAGTGGTGTTGAACATATTCATATATTTATTTGCCATTTGTATATTTTCCTATGAGAGATGTGTATTCATCTCAGATGCCCATATTTGAATTGGGTCTTTTAATTTTGGGGCCTGACTTTTTTTAGTTCTTTGTATATTCTAGATAGAAGTTCTTTAACTGAGTGACTGTCAATTAAATTTTTTCCCAGTTTGTGAGTTGTATTTTCACTCTCTTATTTCTTTTGATGTGCAAATAGTGCTCCATAGCACACAATCATGATTACTGATTCTTTGAAGTATTTCCTGTGCAGTTTGGTTTGTGTTCATGAGCCCTCTGCCTACCCTATGTACTCAAGAAATCTACTTACTTTCTCTTATAGTAGATTTACTGTTTCTGCTTTAATGTTTAGATCTTTAATCCATTTTGACTTTAGTTTAGTACATGGTGATAGACATGGATCTAGTTTTAGTTTTTGCCACGTGGAAAGTCAGTTTTTCCAGCACCATTTATAAAAGAGACTGTCTTACTTGCACTGAATGTGTTTGGACCCTTTGTCAAAGATAAGGTGGCTGAGTGTGTCCATAGTTTTATCTGCATCTTCTAACCTGCTGCAATGATCTTCAGGTGTGGTTTTTGTTTTGTTTTGTTTTTGGCCAGGCCCATAATGGTTTTATCATAATAGCTTAGCAGTATAGTTTCAAGTTATGGATTGTAATACACCTTGCCTGGCGTTGGCCAGGATTGTCTTTGCTATTCTAGGTCTCTTCTGGTTCCAAATGAATTTTAGTAATGTTTCTCTTGGTTTGTGAGGCATGCTAATGGTATTTTGATTGGGATAGCATTAAATATGTATAACAGTTTTGGGAGTGTAGCTATTTTTACAATGTTGATTTTTTTCCTATCCAGGAGCAAGGAATATCTTTCCATTTTCTAAATTCCTCTTCGGTCTGTTTTTGCTGAGTATTGTAATTTTATTTTATATATCTTTCACTTCCTTTGTTAGATTAATTTCTAAGTATTTCAGTTTTTTGGATGCCATTGTGAAGGGTGTTGTTTTTTAATTTCTCTCTCAGTGAGTTTGTTGTTTGTGTAGAGTAATGCTATGGATTTTTGGGTGTTGACTTTGTATCCTGATATGCTGTTGCATTTGTTTATTAATTCTAGGGGTTTCTTGGTGGAATTTTTGGGGTCTTCTATATAAGGTATCATGTTTGCTGCAAATATTGACAATTTGCTTTTTCCTTTCCGGTCGCTACCACACCCAGTTTTGGGGCTGGCATGGTGTGCCTGGTGTTCCAGGGCCAGCACAGCATGCAGTACTGGGGATCAAACTTGGGTCTTTGTGTTCACCAGGCAGGCACCTAGGACTGCTGAGCTATCTCTCCCTCCCATGTGCATATATATTTATGATTATTATCACTTCCTCTTGAAGCTTTCCCCTAACAAGTGTATAGTGACCTTTTTTATCTCATTTGGTCATTCTTGGCTTGACGTTCAAATTTTCTGCAAAGAGAATAGCTACCCCTGCTTCTTCTTTTTTTTTTTTTAGTTCCTGGTATACAGAGTATTGTTTTCCCTTTGGATTTCTTTCTGAGTTAAACATGTTTCTTGCACACTGTATATTGTTGAGCTTTGTTTCTTGAACCACTCTGCCAATCTGTTTCTTTTAATTGGTGAATTGAGGCCATTTATAGTGGTGGTTATAACTCATATGTATTGGCTTATCTTTGCGGTGTTATGTTCCTGTTGTTGGATCTGTAATTTTCCTCTGTGTTTAATTACTTACCCTGCCTGGTGGTTTCTTTCTGTTGTTGTCCTTGAAATTGTGCTTATTTGTTATCTCTTCCTACAATATCTTTTTCTTTTTTGGGTTGGTTTGGTGAATTTCTTTAGTTCTTTATTATGGAAGTATTTTATTTCTCCATTAAATTTGAAAGATAGTTTTTCAAGGTACATCAGTCTGGGTTTGAAGGTGTTTTCTTTCGAGACTTCAAATACTTCACTTTAAGCTTGTCTTGACTTGATGGGTTTTGTTGAGAAATGTGCTGTGATTCTGATGGGCTTTCCTTTATATGTAATCTGGGGTTTTTTTTTCTCTTTAGCATCTTTTAATATGTTGTTCTTGTGCTCATTTTCTGTGATTTTGATTACTGTATATATGGGTGTTGATTTTTTTTGTTGATGCTAATTGGAGTTCTGTATGCCTCACTTATCTATATATCAGATTCTTTTCCCATGCTTGGGAAGTTTTCTGCTATCACTTTCCCAAATAGTGTTTTTTTACATCATTTGTGTTGACTCCTTCTTTTTCATTGACACCTGTCTCATCAGTCTTATGTTGTTTTTCTTTGCATAATCTTGTAGCTGCTGAATTATTATTTCTTGGTTTCTTGTTATTTTAAGGAGATCTTTCCCTTCCTGGATGCCAGCTGCAATGATGTCTTCAAGGTTTGAAAGTCTTATCTTCAGTTTCATTGAAATATTTTTGCTAGCTTTTAATGGAATTTTTAATTTCCTGCATATCTCTTTGATTCTGTTTCATGCATTCTGTTTTTTTCCTATATTATTCATTCAAGGTTTCCCTCCTTATTCTTATGCTCCTCTACTTTTTAAATCAATGTCTTCTTTATATGTGATTAGCAATTCTTTCACTATGGTATCATTTTTTTTTTAACCTGAGAGATTATTTCTGATTTGATTTCCTCTGTACCTGCATGGAGTTGTTTGTTTGCTTCATTTGCTATCATTTCAGAGATTTCAGGTGTGTGAGTTCCAGTATCTTCTATGTTGATGTCTCTTGGACTTGTTTTGGGTAGGCTGGATGCCTGAAATTGCATTTTGCTCCTTCGTGTTGTCACTTTCATTATAAATAATTCATAAAGAATTCTTTATTTTGACTTCTATGCCAATCTTTGTGAAATTTTCATACTATCAAGGTGACTGTAGGGAAAATCTGTTTCTTTAGGGATATCTTCTGTGTGTTGGAGATTCTTGATTTGTTTCTATCTTGAGATCCTGCCTTCCCAATTAATTAAGATTGGGATGTTGATTTCCATTTTGCACTGTCCTCTGTCTTTAGGTCTAGGGATGTGGTGAGATTATTACCCCAGCACTTCCCAATATTGTTATCTGAGGGAGAACCAGTGGTTAAAACAGATATACTAACTACAGTAGTACAACCAACAATTATAACATCCAGCAAAATTTGGTAACTATTCGTTTTGTACATTAGATCATAAAAGCAAAGTCTGTAGGGGTTTTTTGTTCTTTGCAAAGTCTGTAGTTATATGACAGAACAAATCATAAATTATGAGTTTGTATGCAAAGTTTTCCCCCTTATTAGAGTGCATTTACCCTGTGTTCCTCTGGCCAGGCTGATAGTCAGGCTCCAGGTCATTCACTTCATGCAGGGAGATCAGCCAGGCACCTGGAATCCTTTGGCCACAGTAGTTAACCAGAGTTCTGAGCACCAGCTGGTGGTCCTGCTGTGCAAGGAAACACCTTGGTACCTGGATTCTTCTGACCAAGTTAGTTACCCAGAGTTTAATTTCTCTTACTTTGGGAATAGTTATATTTTTCTTCATTATTTATTCTTACCTTCTCCATATAACCCATTTTAAAGATTTTAGTGTACTTTCTATTTCCAGCATATTTCTTATTAAACATCCTGAGAATGTTACAAATATTTAAAGATACTATAATTAGCAAATGTGTGTTGACTGTTGCTCAAGAATTGGGACTCTGAGATAGGTTACCATTTTTACAAGAATACTACATAAGTGAAGCACTTTCAGTGTTGTATCAGGGGCTTTTTGATCTTGCTTAATTTTTTTTCTAATTAATTCTATTGAGAAAAAAATAGCAATGAGACAGTTTCAAAACCTAACAGTAGGACAGCTTCAATAATCAATACATTGCAAATTGTTGTCTTCACAGTGGCCATCCATAGTACAAGATGCAGACATGACATCCTGTCCAAACATTACTAGTACAAATCCTTCTTCTTATTGAATTAAGAGAAAGTTATTGATGATGCTAACTGTCACTGTTTAAGTGTATGGTGTCCACTAAATTGCTCAATTTTAAAAGACTCTTTTCCTTATTCCTATAAGAAGTCAGTAATTCCTGGGTTGATACTTTAAGATGTTGTGACTTTTCTATTTCCCTTGGCTTTAGAATTTAGTGTTTTATGGATTGAATCTAAAATGTCCCTCAAAAGGCTGATGTGTTTAGAAGTGGAGCTTTTTTATGGTGATTGTATCATGGGGGCTTTAAGTTCATCAGTGCATTAATCTTTTGATGGATTCATAGTTTGGTAATGTTACAGGTGAGGGACACTTAAGGAGTAGAGTCTAGTTGAATGGCTTGGTCCTTGTGATACAATCTTGGGGACTTGGACACTTGTTTCTAGCTTTTTTTTCCTCTGGCATTTTCCATTTCTTTTGAAGACTGTGTAGGTCAAGAAGGCGCTATCTTTATCAGTTGATTAATCCACTGATGTACTCATAATTTAGTGATATTATTGGAAGATGACCAGAAATTAAGAAGTATAATCTAATTGAAGGAGTGGGTAATGGAGGTATGACTTTGGGGATGATCTTCCTCTGTGGCTTACCCACCTTCTTAGTTTTTGGCTATTTTAATGGTTCATACATTATGTCAACTTGAGAAGTTTAGAGGCTTAATTAAGTAACTCAGCAGTTATACTTCCTACAGTGTAGTGGGCAACTATTTAGAGTCAATATTAGGGTTCCAAAGCATTGCAACAAAGAATTAATCTGTAGAAAATTAATAAATAGCAAACAGTTTATGATTAGGAAGCATCATAAATGCTCAGGAGTGTAAGAGTCTCTTCTCTGATGTGAAAGAGAAGCAGATGAAAGCACAGAAATCCATTATTGTCAGGTGCAAGAGGGCGGCCAAAAGAGAAGCTCGAGAACCTTGAGGCAGAGACAGAGGTTGGAGCTTTTATCAGATTGGACTAGGGATGGAGTTTGCATGGGCAGTGCAATAACTCACCAGGTGCTGATTGAGTATCTCAGTTACTTTTTTCTCCTTGTTGGGAAATATACCAGACACCCAAAATTAAGAAAGGAAAAGTTTATTTAGCTCACACTTAGTGGAGGTTTCAGTCCGTACTCAGCCGACTCCAAGGTGAGAGACACAAGGCAGTGGGCAGCAGTTTATGGTGACAGAAAACAGCAAAGAGTAAAAGAAGGGAGAAACAGCAGCTGAAGCAGCTAGCAAGCCTCTCTCCCCTCCTTATGCAGATTATCTGCCCCAAGGCAGGTGTAGCACTTACACCCATTATCTTAGCATTGGATCAAGAATTAATCAGAAACTCTAGAAGCCGCCCTATGACTGTGTGAAGCTTTGGGAGAACAACTAGAGAGAAGCCATAATATTATGCTCTGGTCACCCAAAGACTCATGCATATCCCTTTATATAAAAGGTATTTTAGTCCATCCCTTAAGAGTTGCCAAAGTCCTAACAGTGTCAGCATTGCTGAAAAGTCCAAGTCTCAGTCTCCTCCAAGATCTAAGGCAAACTCTTAGCTGTGAGCCCCTGTAGAAATGAAAAGTTGAACACTTCTAACGTTCAATGGCACAGGATAAACATTACCATTCTAAAAGGTAGAAGAATAAGGGGAATCAAAGCATTGGGACCAAAGCAAGCCAAAAATCCAGAAGGACAAACTAAGTCTTGTATTTCCACATTTAACATCCACAGAAATCTGTGAGGAGTTATGAACTCCATGTGGCTCTAACCCTATGGAACTTCTGCTGGTTGTAAGTCCCATGTCTTCTCTCTCAGGCCTGATTTACTCCCTTCTTGCAGCTTTTTTTTTTCTATAGGGTTTCACTATACAGCTCAGACTTGTAATGATACCTCTGTCTTAGCCTTCCCAGACCTGGGATTACAGGTATACACCAGCATGCCCAAGTTTGGTGGCTAACATGGCTTGTCCAGGATTCAGGGGCTGGCATTGCATGTGGTACTTGGGATTGAACCTGGGTCATACATTTTCCAGGCAGGTGCTTAGATTGCTGAGCTACCTCCCCGGCCTGCAGCTTTTTTTTTTTTTTTTTTTTTTTTTTAAGATGATCCATGTTCCTGGCTTTTCCAAGCTTCTGGGGTTGCCACTGCATGTTGGACTTCTCACTCTACTTCACACCTCCCTCTCAGGGACACACTGCCTGGTCTCCCAGGCCTTCTTTTGAAATCTAGGTAGAAGCCTCCTTAACCTCATAACTATTGCATTCTATATGTGCATAAAACCAATGCCATGTGTATGATGCCAAGGCTGGAGCAGTAGGCAGGTTTTCTCCTCTCTTGGTGGTAGGGGTCGAGTGTCTGGATTACTGAGGAACAAATTCTCTGTACTAACACCATTCTGCAGCTTGGCATGGCTGGTTCCACTCTGGAACATGGTACTATGTGGCTTTCTCCTCAGAGTAGTTTTTCACTTTTTCAGTTTTGAAGCTGCAGAGTGGAGACTTACTGCTTCTTGTGATGCCCTCGAGCTGTCTTTTCTATTTTCTCTTTCCTTCTCAGCAATGGAGAGCCTCTCAACTCTATCTTTGCAGTTCACAGCTTTATTGGCACTTCCTTTCTGGCCAAATTCACATTTTAAATCATCCTGCTGAGATTTTTTCTCTTGATTCTCAAATCTATTCAAAAGCCCCCAACAATAGCCATGCCACTGCCTTGACATTCAACTGCCTTGAAATTTCTTTTGCCATAGTAATCAGTCCACAGTGCTTAATCTGTTTCAGGCAAAGTCTCTGGACATGAGAAAAATTCAGACAAACTTTCTGCCAAGCCAAACACACATCATCTGTAGTCCAACAACCAATGCAATCCTTCTTCCTAACAGAAACTTCCCCAGCCTGGTCTTTACAGGCAAGATTTCTGTCAGTCTTCTGGTCTTCTGATCCACAGCCAGAATCTTTTATACAGAACAGCTGAGGGTGTTATAGTATTTCTCTTGTAGGCAACATCTCTGAACACTTCCTGTCTGTTTCCATAAAACAATCCCAAAAACTTATAATCCACATGGCTTGGGTTAGTCACAGCAATAATCCCACTTCTCTGGTTTCAAATTCTTTCTCTTTCCTGGGACAGAATACCTGACATCAAAAATTAAGGAAAGAATGGTTTATTTAGCTCACACTTAGTAGAGGTTTCAGTCTATACTTGGCTGGCATAAAGGCAGAGTGGCACATGGCAGAGAACAGCAGTTCATGGTGCTGGCAAACAGCAAAGAGCAAAAGAAGGGAGGAGCACCAGTTGAGGCTGCTTGTAAACCTCTCTTCCCTCCTTACACTTGTATGCAGATTATTTGCCCCAGGGTAGATGTAGCCCTTACACCCATTATCATAGAATTGGATCAAGAATTATTCACAAACTCTAGGGCCAGCCAAATAGCTCAGCAGATTAAAGCACCTGCTTAGGTGGAGCACAGCAGCTGGGGTTAGATCCCCAGCTTGCTGTGCCGGCCCCACCCCCCAGGCACACTGAGATGGCGATTGAGACTGGTGTGGTCGCGTGCACTTGTAATCCCAGCTTTTGGGAGGCTGAAAACAAGAGGATCACTATGAGTCTGATCTGTGTAGTAAGACCCTGTAGACCCTGTACCAAATACATTTAAAAAAAAATCATCACAAACTCTAGAAGCCATCCCATGAAGTAGCTAGAGAGAGTGACTGCCCCTTTTAACAACAAAAAGGTAATGATGGGTCTGCGCCCATGCAGCAGTCCACTGGGTTTTCATGACAGCAGATTGGTGTGGTGAGGAAATCCCAGAATCAATGACAACAAGGTGCTCTAGACTGTCTTCTATTTGCTCCCTGAGGCTGAGCAGACAGAGGGTCATCGAGGTAGGGACTGGGGAAGTTTTCGGGATATTGAGTGTTGCCCATGTGAATGCTGGTACGAGGGGGTCTTGGCCAGAACAAGAAGCTCATTGGTGATCAAAGCTCATATTCTGGATTGGAGAATTCATTGTTTTGTTTTGTTTTATTTTTTGCTCCAAATGCCTTCAGGGCAGGTTTGGCTGGCTTGAGTTGTAGGGATCAAACCACAGCAACCTGAGCTTGACTGCTTTGTTGAAGCAGCCCCTTGAAGAACTGAGCTAAGGGGCAGGCCCCCAAATAAGGGGCAGGCCCTTGGAGAATTCTTGAAAAAGTTTTAAAAGAAAAGGTGCTGTGAATAACAAGAGAATGGTTATGGTAAGAGGAACTAGAATGGGAAGGACTATAGGGGCCCGTTGTCAAGAGGACCAGGAAGAGGAGCCAGTAGTGCCCAATGTGGGATTCCAGGGCAGGGGACCCATCCATGTACTATGCTGTCTAGCTGTTCTGAGAGATATTCTGCTGCTTAAAATGAGGGTTCATTGGGGCCGGGGAGATGGCTCAGTGGAATGAGCGCTTCCCTGGCAAGCACAAGGGCCTGAGTTCAATCCCCAGTTCCACCAAAAAAAAAAAAAAAAAAAAAAAAAAAATGAGGGTTCATTTTTGTGCCTCAGAACTCCTACAGTGTTTTATTTTTGAGAAGTAATATATAGAGTAAAAGGTTGAGTTTGGTTTGGAAGAGTGAGAGCCAGGGCCTTCAATAGGGCCTCTTGAAGTAGGTTGAGAAAGGAAGAATGTATAGAAGTGGTAGAGTCAAAGGGTTCAAAGAACCTTGAGGTTGGGCCAGGGAAGCAAAGTTAGTAATCCAAAGGCAAAAGAAGTGAGCTAGACCAAGGAAAGACAGATCTTATAGCTTTTTAGTAGGTACTTGGAGGTCTCAGAGGAGGGCTTTGTCATAGGCAGCAGTTGAGCAAATAGTGGGTGTGAGGGTAAATCCTCAATATTTGACTTTTAGTGAAGCTATTTGGGCTTTTATAGGTGAAATCCTATATCCACAACCAAAGAGACGGTTGAGAAGGGTAGCTATATGTTGTCTGACTAAGGCAGGGGAGGAGAAACAGAGAAGATCATCCATATACTGAAAAAGGGTGCTAGGTTTGAGACTGAGGGTCACCAGGTCAATAGCCAGTGCCAGACTAAAGAAGTGAGGACCATCCCTGAGTCCTGAGGCAGAACCATACATGTGAGCTGTAGGGAACAGAGGGTATCTGGGCCTGTTCTTGGGAAGGGGAAGAGGTCCTGTCAATCAGGTTGTAAGAGGATCGTGAAGGAGGTGTCTTTGAAGTCCAGGACCATAAAGTGGCTAGTAGAGGGGGGAATATGAAAGATTATGTAGGGGTTTGGCACTGTGGGGTCGATTGGTATGACCGCATTATTGATAACCTTGCAGTGTTGGACCAAACAGTAGGAGCCATCAGGTTTGAATACAGGAAGGAGTATTGTAAGGAAAATGGGCAGTTTTTCATTGGCTAGGAGACCATGGATTATAGATTTAAGTCCCTGTTAGTGTTTAGGGGCTATGGAATACTGAGAAACACAGAGGAAGGTCGAGGAATCACTGAGGTGAACTAGTATGGGGTAGCAGGAGTGGGAGTAGAAATGCTCCAAACTATAGGATCAGCCAGAGAAGGAAGTAGAGGAAGGGATTAAACTGGTGGTGTGCAGAGGTTCAATTTGGAGGATGAGTGTTATAAGAAGAGAGAAGGTAAAAGAGAAGTGGAGTTTCTGGGGAAAAAATCCTTTCTTAACAGCAGTCTGGGGCAAGTTGGGATAACTAGAAAACTATGAATAAAGAAAAGTATATAGAATTGGCAGAGGGGTGGTCCTGTATGGAGGGGTTGTGTAGCTTGGCTGTCAACTACCACAACAAGGACCCTGATTTGAGTGCAGCAGCATGAAAACTCAGGAAGAAAACTGTATGTGGCCCCCATGTTGATAAGAAGAGTGTTCTACCACAGATGTCCAGTGAGACTTGGGGCTCTGACAGAGATAGCTCAGTGGGGCCATCGATCCCAAACCCCATCATACTCTTCAGTGGTGATACCATACAGGTCAGTTAGTGATGAATCTGGCGGCTGTGGTAAGATATCCTGTGAGGGCAGGGAATTAGATGACTTACTCCCTCTCTGGCAGACAGGGAAGTTGTACTTCCAGTGACCCTCAAGCTTGCAGGTGGGACAAGGTCTCAGTGGTGCCTGCAGATTGGGGCAGGTTCATACCCAGTGTCCTTCCTTGCCCCACTTGAAGTGTGTTCGGAGAGGGGCTCAGGTGGTGCTATGTAGTCTAGGTTTGGCTCTGATAGGAACCCCAAGTGCCACAGCCAAGAATTAGCATTTAAGCCTAGCATGTTCTTGATCCTGTTTTAATCATTCCTTTCTATTGTTAAAGACATGGAAAGCCAGGGTAAATCAATCTTCCTGTGTGGTTTGAGGGCCAAGAACTATCTTCTTTAGTTTGGCATGGATGTCAGGAGTAGACTAGAAAATAAAGTGGGAGTTAATGAGGATTATTCCCTCAGGAGGTTCAGATCAACATTCGTATACTTTGTTAAGGCATCAGTAAGGCAAGAAAGAAATTCAGCAAGGTTTTCATCAGGGAGTTTCTGATAGTTTCATCAGGGAGTTCATGGAGTTTCTGATAGCTGGTGGACTTGTGTGAAATTTTCCTAAGTCCTGCAGTCAGGTGTAGGGATCCCTTGGTCTCACTGCAATTGATTCTACCCAGGGAGAAACGGCGGTAGCAATGAGAAAAGATAGCTGAGAAGACAAAGCTGGGCTAGGTGGTCCTACCAGAGATGTCCAGTGAGACTTGGGGCTCTGACAGAGATAGCTTGATGGGGCCAGGGACCTCAAGCCCCATCAGTGCCCTTCAGTGGTGAGACCATACAGGTCAGTTATTGACGAATCCGGTGGCTGTGGTGAGATAGTCTGCCTGATGGGCAAGACTAACTTGCTCCACAACAAAACTTACCTTTCTTTATACTTTTGCAAAGTTTGTAACACATGACACAAGGTTGCGTAGTGACTAATAGCTGACTAACCAAACAGGATGTTTATCTCAGGAGTGAGGTAGCTTGTTTGCTTTAGGCACTGAGGCCCAGTCCCACCTACACACATTTGATCAATTTCCTAGCTTCCTGCAGCTCCCAGCAATCAGGCAGCCAGCCATAGCAGCCAAGCAGGCTGAGCCAGTAGCCCTCCCCAGGTCTCAATGGGGGATCAGTGCCTAGAACCACAGCTGCCTCTGCAGGATGATTAAGGTCAGTGTAGTGTCTCTGTTAGCTTCCACCTGAGAGGCTTGCCAGAGCTATTTTGCTGGGAGACAAAGTAGAGATGAGGATAACAGAGATCCTTAAAGTGGCGAACATAGGAATTAATGACAAATTTGAGCTCCTTCATATAGCTATGGGGATCAGTTGAGGAGGAGTCTAACCTATGAGAAATCTGGGATAGATCAGAGAGGGTACAAGGGACATGAATGTGGACCAGCCTGTTCCCAGAGGAGGAGAAGGGATTAGGGCTGGGAAAGCAGTGGCTGAGTACAAGTGGGTGAGGAAAAATGCTCTAAGGGGGTGGAGGTGGGCGGGGTGAGACCAAGTAATGAGTGCAAGCAGGTTTCTGCAGTGTAGTGGTTATCATGTTCACCTCACACTGAGTAATGAGTGCAGGAAAAAATGGTGATGGAGGAGCAGAAGAGGCGGAGATGGAGGGTGAAGGGTGAGATGGAGATGACACAGGGATCTGGCTGAGGAGACTGAGGAGACAGGGCTTGAGGTGTGGGGAAGAAGCAGTCAGAGGAAGATTGTGGAGAGGGCCTGGAGAGGCATCAGATAGGGAATCAGGCAAGGGAGGTTGTGGTGGTGTGGAGCGAGCCAAAAGTATTACGGTCACCCTCGATCTTGAAGGAGAGAGGGGCATGCCCTGAGAGCAATAAAGGCCCTTACATAAGGGATCTCTGCCCATTTGCCATTGCAGTAGTAGAACGTGACCAGGTCCCAGAGAGTAATGATATTGAAAGTGCCCTCCTCGGGCCAGTGGCCATCATTATCAAGTTTATATTGAGCCCATACTGACTGGCAGTAACAGATCTGCTGTTTAGGCTTTATGATCTCCTGGAGACAGAAGGTATTTAAGTTATGTAGGAGACACCTGATTCTTGTGTGTTTTGCGCCTTGAAAATGAACAGTCCCATAGTGGCTGAATTGAAGGTGAAGCGAAAGGCTGCCGCTGGTACACAGCCACAATGAGAGCTGCCACTCCTCGAGGGGCATGCCAAAATGAGCAGTGTCCACCAGTCCAGTGAATCATCACTCAAAGGAAAGGGGGATGTTCCATTGTAGGCACAAGAAAATAAGAGAATGCGCTGGGATGAGGGCGAGTCCTGATGTGGGCTGTGGTTTATGAGAGGAAGAATGAGAAAAGTGAGGCAGGAATTCCCAGAACGAGAAGCGGCTTGCCTGTGAGGATTGAGGTGGATCAGTGTTGAATGCATGTTAGCAGTGGCAGAGGCAGAGACCACAGAGGCAGAGATGAAAGAGCAAGGTGGGGGCCTGTTGCTGGGAGAACCTCAAACCAGGAGCGGCCCCTGGAGCTAAACATCCTGATGATCCATGTCAGGGCACCAAAATTGTAAGGCCCCTTCCTGTGGAGCAAAAGAAAAGCAGGTGAAAGCAAAGAAATCCTCTCTTGCTGGGTGTGGGAAGGTGACTAAAACAGAAGCCGGAACCTTGAGGTGGAGACAGGGCTGTTGCTTTCAGAAGAATTCTCTGTCACCCTCATTATCCTGTTTTTGGTGAGAGGTATGGTATAACCTATAACCGCAGACAGTCTCGGAACTCAGAGTAGAAGGCCACTGATCATTGTATCATTCGTCACACAGAAATTTTCACCAAGTCCTCTTTTTAAATTAAGTTTATTGGTACATTTTAGGTATTTATAATGATTAGGTTCATTATAGGAAATTTGTACCTGTACAGGACATAACTTGATTTTTTTCTCCCTATTTCTCTACCTTTCCTTCAACTCCTCTTCCTTTTCCAATTTCCAAAAGCTTTATTTCCATATTTTCCTTATTTTTTTTAATCATCTCTTTGCTTTTCCCTTTCTTCCTTCCTTTTCCTCTCCCCTCTCCCTAGGTCTCCTCCCAATTGGATATTTTCTTCCTATTTCACAATAGCTATTATACATTTTGGTCCATATTTACACTTTTGGTTTCTCACCCAAGAAAAACAATGCAGTATTTAAATTTGTGTGTCTCATTTATTTCACTTAATAATGTCCTCAAATACATTAAAAAGGGAGGGTGGCTGGCAAGATAGCTCAGCGGACTAAGTGCCTGCTTAGGCAAGCACAGGGACTGGAGTTTGATTCCGGCACCCAATACTGTGCTGGCCCCACCCCTGGGCATGCTGAGCTGGCCATCGAGATCGGGCAGTAGAGTGCATGCCTGTAATCCCAGCACTGGGGAGGCTGACAACAGGAGGATCACTATGAGTCCAAGCTACATAGTAAGACCCTGTAGCAGCCAAATACATTTAAAAAAAAAAAAAGTATGCCTCAAGGTGCATTATTTATCTAGAAAATCTCCAGCTAATTCTTCTTTAGTTAGTTATGGTTAGTACTCCATTATGTTAAAAAACAAAAACAAAACCCACCACATGTTCTACATCCATCAGTTGATGGGCATCTGGGCTATTTCGAAGATTTAGCTGTTACAGGCTGTGCCACTGTAATGTGGGTGTGCATGTAGAACTGTGATATAATGCTTTTAATTCTCTTGGGATGATACCAAGAAGGGGAATAGCTGGGTCAAATGGAACCTGTAATGCCAGGTTTTTGAGCAATCTCCACACTGATTTCCACAGTGGTCGCACCAGTTTATACTTGACCAGCAGTGGAGGAGGGCTCCTTTCCCCAGACCGCCCCTCCAACATTTATTAGTTATTCCTTGATAATAGACATTCTTGATAGAATCTTTCAGTCTGATGCCTCCTCTTCTTCCTAGGGCTGATATCCTTTAATGGTGTGTTTGTACTGTAACAGAAAATACTCTCCACCCCCTACCGCCAGTATACTTTGGTTTTGTTAGTTGCCCAGGTAATAATTTCTGTTTGAGTGCTAGTTCATTCTGTTTGTTAGAAATGGCTGGTCACTGTGATGCACATTGTATAAGCCACTCCCCAGCTGCTGAGCCATTCTGCCTTCGCACTTCCTGCTTGCTTATCCCATGTGAGCCCTAGACCACCAGGGAGCAGGGCCTGATATTCTGGGAATGATCTCAATCAGTACCCATCTGCAAAAATTGATCTACCTTCAAATCCTCAGGATTATTTCAGTGTGTCTGCTTGCCATTGCAGTATGGAGGACACAGCCTGGGGTAGAGGAGTTGTTTGCTCTTCACTGTGCAGCTTTTATGCACCTGCTCTTAGGTTCAGCCTGTGTCTCATGTACCTTTTATGCATCTTGATGCCTCGAGTTTCTAAGGTTGTCTACAGCTCTGGAGTAACCTGCCCTGCTTTCTGATTTTAATGTTGAGTCAGGAAATGCATAAGCTGTGCCGGTGCTAAGTATTCATGTGACATAATTTTTTTCTGTTTGAGATAGGGTCTTACTATGTAGTCCAGTCTGGCCTCTAACTTGCTGTGTCACCTAGGCTGGCCTCGAGCTCATGGTCTTCCAGCTCCAGTCTCCCCAGTGCTGTGGCTACAGGCATGTGCTACCATACCTAGCTGGCATGGTATAATTAACTTTTCTGATCTTTTCCTAAATGTAAGGTATACTAATACCTGTATTAAAAAGTTCCTGTAATTAGACATACTACATATTTTATGACATAATTTTTCTGAATAAATGTTTATTTATTTGCATGGATGATCTTTTTATGTATAAAATTAAATCACATAAGTATAAACATTCTTAATTATACTGTTATTTAAAAACTGAGTTTTTAAATTTCAAATAATCTAGAAAAATAAGAACAACTGATTTTATCATTGAATACAAATCCAAATATATTTTTAATCTATTAGTATGTTACTGTTAAAATTAGAATTGTCTCAGATCCAACACATTGGTTCCAGTTACTGTTATTGGTTACCTATCAAAATGTAAGTAAAAATAATTTCACAGTGAACATCATGAGTTCATCTCTAGCAAGACTTAGAAGGAGAAGGACCTGCTTCTTATGCAACATTGAGAAATGCTATATGAGTAAGACATTTAATGCTGCATTTTAAAAATCCTCTTTTACCAAAGACTGCTTTTAAATTTTGTTATGACTTGTATCTATATGTCCCCCCTAAAGCCTCATGTGTTCGTAGATGAGGGTTCTTGCAGTGGCTGTTCTAGCTTGTGTGAATGTGGATTAAATGGATGATAACTAAATTAGTCCACTTATTGGTTTAGTATAGTTCTAGAGGCACATGATGGGAAGGCCCTTCCTGCATGTGGGAGGCACCACGCATTGGGCTGGTAGCTTGGATAGGATAAAAGGGAAGGGGAGGCTCGTGGCTTGCTGCTTCCTGCCTGCCATAGAGGATTTCTCTTCTTTGAGGCCCCTCTGCTGTGCCACATGGCCTTTGAGCCAGCTGACTGTGGACTGAAACCTCTACAAACTGTGAGCCAAAGTAAATCTTTCCTCCTTTAACTTTGGGTGTTGGGTATTTTGTGTCAGCAATAAAAAAAAAATAAGACTTTAGGATTTAAAACTGTAGAGACTGGGCGTGGTGGCGCACGCCTGTAATCCCAGCAGTTGGGAGGCTGTAAACAGGAGAATCACTATGTGTCCGATCTCTGCAGTGAGACCCTGTAGACCCTGTCCTAAAATACAAAAAAAAAAAAAAAAAAAAAAAAAAAAAAAAGATTTAAACTGTAAAGATAGTGTTTGCTTGTTTTAAGTTCAATTAAATTAATGATACAAATTAATACCTAATGTCTTATTTTGATTTTTTTTTTCTTTCAAGTACATTTGAAGACACAGTATTACAAAAGCTATACTCATTAAATATTATTAATATTACCCGTGTGGAGCTGTTGTCTTCCTAGAACTTACAGTGAAACTATGAGTACAGGATGTAGAGCATTCGGTTATACTGAGCCAACTAACATGTAATCGAGAGTCTTCTACCTGCCCGCCACAAATTTTCACAGTAGCTTTCCCAGCACTAGAGATGGAACCCAGGGCCTGCACACTGAGCTACATCCCCAATTGGTTTTTACTTTTTATTTTGAGGTGGGGTTTTGCTAAGTTGCCCAAGCTAGACTCAAACTTTGGAATCTTCCTGCTTCAGCCTCCCAGAGTGCTGGGATTAATAGCATGTGCCACCATGCATGACTTCACAGTAATTTTAAATTGTATTCTCTGAATGAGTTCTTTGGATTTATGGTAGGAATAAGATAAGGGGTTGAAAATAAGATGAAATAGCTATCCAGCCCCTTATTTCCTCTTTTATTGACTCAATAACTTAGATTCTCTTTGAACCAAGTGTTTTCATATAAAATGTTTTTATTTGAAAACCTTGGGCTGTCCAGATAGCTCAGCGGACTAAAGCACCTGCTTAGGCAGAGTGCAGTGGCTGGGGTTCAATCCCTGCCGTGCCATGCTGGCCCTGACCGCAGGGCGTGCTGAGACAGCAGTTGAGACTGGGCGTGGTGGCAGGCTTCTGTAATCCCAGCGCTTGGGAGGCTGAAAGTAGGAGAATTACAAGTCTGTTGTACATAGTAAGACACTGTAGGCCCTGTATTAAAATTAAAAAAAAAAAAGAAAACTTCTAGTTAATAATATTGATAGGTTCAAACCATAAGATTAAAAATAGTCATACATGAGGTAGTTTATATATATATATATTTTTTATTTTTTTAATTTTATTTTATTTTTTTTTTCCCCAGAACCGGGGATTGAACTCAGGCCCTTGTGCTTGCCAGGTTTTTCTTTTCTTTTCTTTTTTGTTTTAATATCTAAATAAACCTTTTCTTGTACTCTCAGTGTTCATTTGTTTAATTATTCATACACACACAGGACCTTGACTCAGAGCTACATCTGTATCATATATCACACATGTATCCATTATTTTTAATAGGGTCACTGCTTGCCGGACCTCCAGAATTCTGAGATTAGATGTGTGTACTTCTTGAGATTCTTTATTAACAAAATGTAACTGGGAATGGATGAGATCAAAGTAAGATCAATGTAAGAGAATGATGATAGGAATTTAATATTATATAATTGAAAGATTAGAGCAAAATTAAGCTTTTTTATTGTTACACTCCACTCAGATAAGACTGTTCATTAAATTAAATAATTGAAATTAATTCAATTCATTATATTTATAATGTATAATATATTTAAACATGTTATATATCACAAAGTTCTAGTTATATCCTGTAATTAAGACCAATATTATATTGATCACATAATATTTAGTAATTGGGAATAAACTGAGTGGTTAAAAGCTCATAAATTCTCCCTTAAAAGCCTGAAACAAATTATCATGCACATGCCAACAGTAGAGAACATATGTATATCTATATGTGTGTGTATATATATCGCCAAATTTATTAACAAGAATAGAATCTTATCCCATTAATGTTAATTTCCTAATAGCATTAACAGTATAATTCTTTCAAAAATACTATTATTATATAAATTTATAGAGTTTAGTGTGATAATTACATATAGTCAGTATATAATGATCAAATAAAGGTATTTATCACTTCCATCTCCTTAAACATTTTTTGAAATGTTTCGTGTAAAAATTACTCATATTTTGGGGATATAATGTGGTATTTGTATACAATATGTACTGATCAAATCAGAGCAGTTAATATTTCTGTCTCCTTATAGTTTTGTGTTTGTCTAGTTTTGTTGTTGTTGTTGTTGTTTTGGTTTGGTTTTTTATTTTGAGACAGAGTCTTGCTGTGCAGCTCAGGCTGGGCTTGAGTTCACCTGTAGCCCAGGCAGGTCTCAAATGTACAACGATCTTCTAGTCTTAGCCTCCTGAGTGCTAGGATTACAGGCATGCACCACCATGCCCAGCTCTCTATCTAGTTATCAATAACATATATAATAAGTATCAGGGTTCTCTAGAGGAATATAAACAATAGAAAATCTATGTTTAGTAATACAAAGGGATTTACTAGGTAGGCTTACTAGCCAGAGGTGGAAGGGTCTGCAGTGGCCATCTACAGTCAGAGGCAGAAGAATCCATAGTGGCTGTCTGTATGCTGGAGCTGGATTATCTGGAGCCTGCTCAGCCCAAGCAGATGGAAGCCTGAGAACAGAGGGATCAGGGTGCAGCATACGTCAGTGTCAAATGCCTGGAAGCTCAGTGTAGAGCACAAGTGTGTGTATGCACTAGAAGGCTGAGAAAACTGGACAGCTACTTTTCAGAGCCAGTGCTGATGACCAGAGCTCTTCTAACAGACGCATACTTCGTGCTGCCCTCCCTGTTTTGTTCCACACAGGCTCCACCCATTGATTGATTGGTGTCACTTAGGTCTTGCTGAGTCTATCTCAAGTTTATTGACCTGAATGCTGATCATCCAAAACAGTGCTCTACTCATCTACTAGGCATTTCTCAATGCATTCAAACTGGTATATCATGATTAACCTTCACAATAGGTTATTTTTAAATTAAGTTTCTATTACAACATGTTTGCAAGTACATACACAATAACTACATTCACCATGGGGAGTTGGTACATGTACATGAGACATCTTAATTATTTTTATGTCCTCTTACTTCCCTTCCTTCATCTCTTAGTTCCTATTATAATAGGTTATTATGAATTATAGTCCCTTTTCCTTGTGCTTTAGAACATGTGCCCCCCACCTCCTGGGCAATACACCAATATCATTTTGTGTCTTATTAGGAACTAGACTACATGGCAGGAGGAGATTGGCAGGCAAGTGCTTTATCATATAGCTTTATCCATATCTACAGTGTCTCCCCAGTGGATTGCTTCAGTTCCACTGGAGCTCCTCAGGTAGAGCTGGACATGTGAGATCAGCTGCATTATATCCTCAAAGCAAGTGGACCTCACTATGCAGTGTGCATGTAAAGGACCTTGGGGTTGTACCCAATTGAGCAGAATAATGACTGATGAGGGCTGAGGTAGTGATGCTAGCACTGGGGAACAGCTGCAAATACAGATTAAGATTAGTAAAGGTTTGACTAGAAAGAGACCATAATAGGCAAGGAACAATTAAGTTGCATGTAGTAGCGGACTTTATAGTGGCAAGTGAGTTGGTGTGCTTCAATTTTACAGCTCCATCTGGTCACAGCTTTTAAGTCAGAATCCAACACTTATTTTGGTCCACATGTAACCCAGTCACTTCCATTTGTGTCATTTTCCCACACTGCACACTTGTCTCAGTCCCATTTTGGGTAACCCCACAAGCTAATTCATGCCAAGCTTAGTACAAAACAATCATCACTGGACAGCTTTTAATAAAGTGAGGTAGACTCCATGGTAAGACAGCAGAAGACTCTAAGAGACTGCCAGGGGGAAGGCTGCATAAAAAAACAGAGTCTTACTGAAATTACAGTTCATTGCAACAGGTGAGTCACATTTTCTCAGCATGCTTTGTTTGTGCAACAACTAGCTATCCAATGAAGTCATGCAAACTTCAAAAGTGCCTTACCACATACAGACCAAGCACTCTGCATTAAAAGAAAAGCCTTTTTAAAGGAAAAAAGTGGGGCCAGGGAAATGGCTCAGTAGAGTAAGTGCTTCCTTGGCAAGCACAAGGGTCTGAGTTCAATCCCCGGTGGTTCCGCCAAAAAAATAAATAATTTTTTTTAAAAAAGGAAAAAAGTGAATACAAGAAATAGAGGCAGTTACTGAAAGTCATATTTTATCAAATACATCTGCACTGAGAGGTTCATTCTTGGTGACTGCTGCATTGCTAAAGCTAAGCTTTACTTTTGAAGAGCTGATCTTGTCTGCTGCTAAGGATATATGTCCTCAACTTTCAGGAGAGCTTTGAAACAAAAGGTCTGGTACATGTTCCTCTTTTGGCTAGCACCATAGCTACATGGAGTGAGGAAATCACAGGACATTGAGGCACAGCTGTCAGAGGATTCCTGAGTCACCATGTCGGGTGGTTCATGTTTACGAGTTTATTGATGCTGACAACAAGGCAGTGATGTTTGTTTTTGTGAAATATATTTTTAGGAGAATGGCATGAGGGTATGTTGTCTGTACTTTTATTTCCATCCCACCCCACAGCTGCAGAACTATTCAAATCTGTGAATGATTATATCAGGAAAAATGAGTTGGCCTTTTTGTGCCACTCTAGTCACAGACATGGTGGCTGCCATGACTCGTTGCCTTTATGGTCTTACTACTGGAGTCAAAGAGGTTGCTTCTGAAAGTGAGTCTGTGCACTCTGTTGATCTACAGAGAAATTCTGGCTAGCCAGGAAAATTGCCTGAACTTAGCATTTTTCAGGTTTTGGTTAAAATGTTAAAAATACATTAAAGTCCACACTCTTCACTCACATCTGCCCTCACATCTCCAAGAGATGTACAGAGAGCACATGTCTCCTTGTATGCACAGAGGTGAGACGGCTTCTGGAAGAAGATCACTGACCAGAATTGTTGAGCGCTGAGGGTCTCTGAGACTGTTTTGAAGGTCTCTCAGGATAGTCTTCTCTTAGCAAAGCAGTCACCAGTAGCAGTACATTTCAGTGACAGAAATTGGTTACAAAACTTGATTACTGGGGCTGGGGAGATGACTCAGTGGAATAAGTGCTTGCCTGGCAAGCACAAGGGCCTGAGTTCAATCCCCGGTTCCACAAAAAAAAAAAAAAAACTTGATTACTCCTGTGGCATAGCCAACCTGTGCACAGTGATTTCAGCCTCACTTCAGGGGAGAACAGCTGCTATGTTCAAGTCTGCAGAGAAAGCAGCTGCATTGAAAGCCAAACTGGAATTATGGGGGCAGGGAGTAAAAATCGGCATGTTTGAGAGCCTAAGTCAAGGCTTTCTTCCTCTTGGCTTGTACTTGATTACCTATTGCAGCTTTCAAAGGAGTTCGAACATAACTTCCCAACTGCAAAAGAGCCCTGAACTGGGAAGGAATGGCTCTGTGACACGTTTATGAATAGGCCAGGTGAATTGACTCTGTTCTTGCTGGAAGATACAGAGTTTTCCAGTGACAGTAGGCAGGAAAGTATGTTTGAGACAACTTCAAATGTCCAAACCTTCTGGATTAAAGTCAAGGGGGTGTATCCTGAGATTGCCACAAAAGTTCTAAAAAACCTGCTTCCATTTCCAGTGTTCTATCTTTCTGAAGCAAGATTTTCTGTAGTGACAGTAACCAAGATGTGATTCTGGAGTAGACTTCTGTAGCAATGGACATGAACAATACACTTTAGATGTCACTGTCTCCCATTCCTTTCAGATGGGACCATCTTATTGCAGGAAAGCAAGCTTGGCTCTCCCACTGAGTCTGCATTGTGCTGAGTTGTACAATCATTTCATTATATGTTACAATAATATTAGATATAAAGCACATAATATATGTAACAAATTTGAATCATCCCTAGGCAACCTCCCCTTCCTCTGGCCCATGGAAAAAGTTGTCTTCCTAGAAACTGGTCCTTCATGCTCAAAATGTTGGAGACTACTGCTGGGGACACTAGATCTCACTACTGTCTGTACAGGAGCATCTGTTATCCAGCCTGTTACCTGCCCTCTGCAACACACCTCTCAGCCTCTATAATAGTAGTGAAAAGTATTCTTAATAATCCCAGCACTACATACTCAACAGACTTGATTCTCCTGTAATTTCCATTCATTCTATTTTGGGGAGTCCTCACATGACATCATTCAGTCAGTCACTTAAGGCTGCTACCCCCTTTTGATCTGCTTCAAACTACTCTGCTGCCACCCTAGACACATTGTCAGCATTATTCCTGCTGACCCTCACCACACTGGCATTCAGGGCTGAGACATAACAGCTCCATTCTTTTGCAGGAGAAAGTGAATGGTCTTTCTGCATCTTGTTAGTCTTGGGAGTTGGTTGTCACAGTGTGTAAGAATTATGGAAATCTGAGAAAGATATTTCTCAAAAGAAAGGGAAAATGTATATTGTTGCTAGATGAGATTGAACCTTTTTTTTAAGACGGTCCCACTGCATTCCCCAGATTAGCTTTAAACTCATGATCTTTCTGCCTCAGTTTACTGGTAATGGGGATTAGAGGTATCTGCTACCATGCCTGATTTCTGGGCTTCCTCTTTTAGGGCAGTTGTCCATTTGTTCTTGCTGGTTTTGGATTTCTCTGTATCAGTATTTCTAGTTTTACATGGTGGTTGGATTTCTTCTTCTTTTTTTCCCTTTTTTAAATTTTTTAATACATTGCAAATTGAGAATAAATTATTTACAAACATAAATGAATATAACAATAAAAATTGTCCGAAATAAAAATGAAGAATTTACACATCAGTCATTATAGTTTACTGTATCAAAACCAAGAAACTTGTATTCATGTAATTAGAATTCTCAAAGTAGAAAGGGGTAGGCAATAAATATTTAAAGATTTAAAATTTCTAAATTTAGTTCAACTTATAATACTGCATTTCCAAGAAAAATGAACCTTTTTGCACAAGAAATTTAAATAAAATCATACCGAGATACACAAAAATGAAATTATCCAAAACTTATTGTAAAGAAAAAATCATTAACGCATATACATAAAAAATTAGCTATGGAGGAACAAAATTAAATAGCATCTTATTCCACATTAGTAAGAAAAAAAAGGATTGAGTGTGTAGGAAACTAGACTAATTAAAGGACTGAAAGAAAAAAGATCTGTCCTCTTTGAATTTTATACTTAGCAAACATACCTCAGAAAACTAAAAGTAAGAAAAGTTCCTAATACTAGGAGAAGATATCATACGATGTCTTTTAAATAAATTGTAAGTCAAAGATATAGTATAAATCTTAGAACTAAAATTAAGGTTAAGCAATATTCAGAAAATTATATACTAATTAATTAA
>NW_004524707.1:5512702-5543474 GCF_000260255.1 Octodon degus
GGAGAGGTGTCAGGTTCGAACTCCAGCAACCTGAGTCTGACAGCTTTGTGGAAGCAGCCACTTAAAGGCCTGAGCTAGGGCCAGGCCCCCAAGAAATTATTTCTGATCTGATTTCTTCTATACCTTTCTGCAGTTGTTTGTTTACTTCCAACGCTATTATTTCAAAAATTTCTGGGGTTTGATTTCCAGTTTCCTCCATGCTAGTGTCTTCTGCATTTGTACTGGGTGGACTTGGGGCCTGAGACTGCATTTTGTTCCTTCTCTTTGTCATTTTATATACCACTGTCTTCTGACCTTTGGTGTAGAGCTTAGATAGAATTATTACCTTAGCACCAGGTCCAGATCTATGAAGTTCTGATTCCTCCAGGTGGGTGTGGCTTGGATCTGGCTGCTGTGCTCCACTTTTTTATGCTGCAGCCATTAGAGTTGAACCCTTTGTGTCTCTCTGGCAAGATGTTCTGTTTCTGAATCAGCTGGGTGGGTCTTGCCTCTAGCCTCAGGGAGTTCTGCTGATGGGTTCCACACTGGGCCTGCGCTCTGGGTTGAATGAGGATCCAGTGGGCCCCGGGTGGTCTCACTAACACGCCGGGCCTGCACTCTGGGTCTATTCAGGATCTGGCAGCCCCAGGCAGTCTCACTCACATGCCAGGCCTGTGCTCTGGGTCTGTTCAGGATCTGCAGGCCCCGGGTTGTCTCACTCACACGCCGCGCCTGCACTCTGGTGGTTGGATTTCTATACTATCTGTTTTACACTATTTTCTTTTATAACACTTAATGAACAAATTTGGTCAATAGTGTTACCTATCAGCTCCTAATTAAATTCAGATCTTAACTGATGAAGACAGTATTTAGGCACTCTGACACTCTGAGCTTGCTTTAAGTTTTCCGTTTCTAGAAGAAAACTGAACAGATATGTTCTGTGTACCTGAATTAGATTAGATTTTTCTGTCTTCACTGAGTGGACTTCATACCTTGACTGTATTTCCCAAAGGCCTGCTATTTAATCTTTTTTTCATTATCTCAGATACCCTTGAATCCTTTCTGTCTATCCCATTAATTTCATTCTTCCTATTACTACACCTTGGCATTAATGGACTGTCGTTGTAGAGGATATTGTGTTGGGGTGTCTGCAATATTGAGTAGGACTAATATGAAATTTTCATAATTGAGTTGGATTGTGTGAGCAATGATGTTCACATCTCAGGGTTTCCTTAAATGTGAAGCTTCTAGAAGAAAAAATAACAGAACGTATACATTTATTCTCATGAGAATTTTAATTAGAGACTAATATTTTGTCATTGTATTTCAGGTTATTTGTAACATGATGTTTTTAGTTGCCTGAAAAGCAGACCTTTGTAGACTGTCACCCAGTTGTCTTTTGAGATTCTTCAGAAAGCAAACATCTACTGTGAAGGTGACAGTGACCAGAGTGTGGTACAGTGTATACTCACTGCCATATTGACATGGTTAGTTAATAAGCCTCATTTTAAGTTTGATAGACTGAAACTTTTTCGAGATCTGGACCGTTTCTAGACTTAATATTAGATGTGGAAACTTAGTAATGGATTTAGATTTTAAAAATTTCTAACTTTACTGATGCAAAACTATAACCTGAATTTGTGTGAAAAACATCCCAGTTTACAATATACCTTAGAGCTTTGATTTTGTAATTTCATGTAAATTTTGGTTGTTGGTAAAATTTCATATAATAAATGGCTACGTTACAGGCTTTGCTATTTGAATCTTATGCTGCTTTGTGTTTTTCACGATTTATAATTAATTTTCTAAGATTTCTGTAGTTGTTTCATTTTTCAATTATCTATTTTTTCAGTAATATAAAGATCTAGAGTGACTTTGAATTTTTGGCATTCTTTTGTAGAAAGTATCAATTTGTCACATAAAAGGAAAAATTAGATATACTTTATTCATGTTAAAGTCACACGTTAGCTTTTTAAAAGGAGCTTTGACTTAGGGTTGCAAGCCTGAGGATATTGATTTGAATTATGCATGACTGTCTGGTGTGCAGTTGCATTAGCCTGCTGGATGGATAATGTAAACATGTTCTGAATTTTTATGAGTGGCAGGTTAAAAATAGAACTAATAACCAACTGCATATTTGGAAATTTGATTCTTACAGTGTAAAACTATACAGGGCTGATATCTGCAAATGTAATAACTTGTTTTATAATTGACAATGTAGAAGATAGCATCTAGGAAGAATTCTAGGTCATTGGGCTTTTTTTCCCAATTTGTTCAAATTTTGATATACAAAACAAAACAATAGCATGCAGTGAATAAAGATTATTTGCAGATTGTTAATTGATTTTTTAGGTCAACTATTTTCAGTATATATTTTAATCAGTAGGCTGGAAGGTTTTTGGTGGCACCTTGCCATCAGCATATTCATTTGTCAATTCTGTAATTACAGTGGGAATAACTGTTGTACTTTACATATGAAATGGAATATTCTCACAAAAGCTTATGCCTTTCACTATCATTTCAAACTATGAAAAAATTCTCAGTACAGTCTGTATGTGTGGTACATTTTAGTTTATATTTCCAGCTATATATTTGCCCTAAAATTATAATAGTTACTGAATTTAATTATGAAATAGCAAGTGGTAGTTTATTATATGCAAGAATTATATGCTTGTATGATAAAAGTTCATGTGCCTTTATCATATATGATTTGTATACGTATTTGGAAGTTAGTAAATTTGAACTATTTCTCTTTTGCATTGATAGTACTATATGTATATATATATATATTTTTTGTCTATTCCTAAGAGCTGCTGAATGGTAAGGATATTAGTCTTTGTTCTATGTAATAAATATTTTTAGCTGGTCTTTATATTAATAGTGGTGATTTTATAGATCCAGAATTCACATATTAGGCAGCCTTTTAACATTTTTTAATTTATGGTTTCTGGAGTTTATATAACGTTTAGAACTTTCCTGTTTTGAGGTTTGGAAAAATATGTTTATTTTCTTCTAGTATATTTATGTTTTTAGTTTTTTATCTGTATTCAGACCTACAACTAAAGTATTTTCTTTCAAGGACTGAAATGGAGATCTAGTTTTCTTTTCCATATTGTCAACCATATATTACTGTTATTTACTGAAAAATCTAATTTATTAACTTACATGAAATATATTTGCTGTGTGCTCAATTCTTATTTGAACTTGCATATATTTCTAAACTTGGTTCTAGTTAATTTCTTTATCAAAGTTTAATATTGTAATATTAGATCATTTTTTATTAAAATTATCATGGCTACTCTTGTATGTTAATATTTTCAGAGGAACTTTTGAGCCATGCTAGTCCTATTTTGATAGAGAACACAGTGAACCTACATTGGTGGGGTTTTTTATTACTTTTTAATGCTGACTTTAGCTACCAACATGAATTTCTTCAGTGCCCCTCCTTTCCATTTCAAAACATCTCATTATTTTTCAAAACATATTTTTATCCATCATCTGTACTTGGTATTTCTGTTGTCAAGAAACTCTCCAGCTCTGCCGGTTTTGTCATTGCTGCCAGCGGGCTTGCCTGCAGTCCCGTGTCCCTTCATGGGGCGTGCTCAGCGCTTGCTCTTCACACCTTGCTTCATCTGCACTGCAGCCCTTCTGGGCTTCCTCTGTGAGGAGGAAGTAGCTTCCCTTTGGTTTGCTTCTTGGGAATTTTTGAGTATGTTTTTAAAACTCAATTTAGGTGTAAGAGCACATCTTAATCTTTTAGTCACTGTGTACTGACATGTTCATTTCTTGTTAGTTCTTTTTAATGGCTAGTCAATGCCTCCATACCTTGTCTGGTTTTTTTTCCAAATCACTTGAAAGCTAGAATTTAATTCTCTCATTCTAGTGAAAATTTCTCAATCTAATTTTTTATTGGGTAAAATTTACATAGCATAAAATTTACCTCATATAATAGCAGGACTTCATGTAAATGGAAATACAATATATTTGGCTTTGTGCGTAAATAAAAAAACTTCGAAGTTTATGTATGTTAGGGCAGAATCATGTTATATCAGTTTCACTTTTTTCAAATATTGTTTCTTTTAAATGTAAAACAAATATATAAAAAATAAGTTACTTCTTTCTTGAGATAGGGCCTTGTTATGTAGTCCAGGCTGTCCTTGAACTTACTGTGTAGCCCAGGCTGGCCTGCATGTCGTGGTTGTCCTTTTTGAGCCTCTCAAATGCAGGGATTACAGGCATGTGCCACTGTACCTGGTGTCTTAGCCATTTTTAAGCGTCCAATTTTTTGGTACCAAGAACATTCACACTGTTGTGCAGCAGACACCGTCATACATTTTCAGAGCTTGTTTTTAATCACCCCAAACAGAAACTCTTTTAACAATTCAAAAAGAAATCATTTTCTTTCTTTGCCCAGCTCCTAGTAGCTACTCTTCTCCTACCTTCCTGAATGGTCACCTACACTAAATAATACATATGAATGGAACCATGCAATATTTGTCCTTCTAGGTCTGGTTCTTTTCCCTCAGCGTAATGCGTCGAGGCTCATGCTTGGTGTGCCACGTAACAAGTCTCAGTTCTTTCTATAGCTGAACCACAGTCCCTGCGTGTATGTACCTGGCTTTTGCTTATCCAGTAATCCAATGGGTTAGTGGGTTGCTTCTGTCCAAACACTGCTGTGAGCAGTACTGCTGTGAACATTAAGTTGCTGCTTCCCAGTTCTTGGGTGTTTGCCTAGGGATGGGACTTCTGGGTCCTCGCTGTCCCCAACTCTTTGCAGAATAGCTAAGCTTTTCCACATTGCCCAAACAACTTTCCATTCCCACCAGCGATGCGTCAGGGCCCAGTTTCTTCACAGTGTCACCACTGCCTCACCACCACTGTGCGTGCCAGATTTTGCCATTGCTTGGTGTGTCTCATAGTGCCTGCCTTTGTGGCTTTGATTTTCTTCTCCCTGGTGACTAAGGGTTAGAATACCTTTTCATGTGCTTATTGTCAACTTCTGTATCTTTGGAGAAGTGTCTATTCAAGATTAGTGCTTGGGTTTTATTCTTTTATTTACTTTTGTTTTTTTATTACTCACTTTTTAATTATACCAGTTTTGAATTGTTTGATATTTTCTTCTGTAGGTTATCTTTTCATTGTCTTAATGGTGCACTTTGATGTCCATAATTGTTTAATTTTTTTTTCTCCGAATGCCTTGAGGGCAGGTTTGGCTGGCTTGAGTTGTGGGGATCAAACCACAGCAACCTGAGCCTGACTGCTTTGTTGAAGCAGCCACTTAAAGAACTGAGCTAAGGGGCAGGCCCAATTGTTTAATTTTTTAAAAAAATATATTTGGTACTACATAGTGTCTTACTATGCAGCTCAGACTTGTGGTGATCCTCCTGTTTTCGGCCTCCCCAGTACTGGGATTACAGGCGTGCACCATCATGCCAGTCTCTGTTGCTGGCTTAGTGCTTCTGGGGGTGGGGGCCAGTGCAGCATGTGGTGGTGGGGATTGAACCATGGTCCCTGCTCTTGCCTTAGCAGGTGCTTAGTCCGCTGAGCTATCTTGCCAGCCCCATAACTGTAATTTTGATAAAGTCCAGTTTATCTTTTTTTTTTTTTTTTGTCTGTGCTTTGTACAGTGCTGTAGCTGAGAAATAACTAAGTTCAGGGTAATGAAGTTTCCCGTTTCCATCTAAGAGTTTTTTAAATGTAAAATTCTCATATTTAGATCTTTGATCTATTTAAATTAATTTTTGCATATTCTGTAAGGTCAGTGTATCTTTTGCATGTTGATAACTGCTTGTTTTAACATTTATTGAAGACTGTTTTCCCTCATTTAGTGGTCTCTGCACTAGTCAGAACGAACTACTTCTGTGTTTTGTTTCTGAAGTCTCGAGACTATTGCATTGACCTCTGTGTCTATCCTTACGTTATCCGTGCTGATGAAAATTACTTGCAGTAAGTTTAAATCCTCCTTCTTTGTTCTTCTTGATGATTGTTTCAGCTACTCTGGGTATTCTTACAATTACAGATTTTAGGATCAGCTGGACAATTTCTGCAAGGAATTTATGTGAGGTTATTATGGAGATTATTGTAATCTGTAAATGAGTTTATAGAAGAGTCATTTTAACACCACTAAGTCCTTGAGTCCCTAAATACAAGATGTAAACATTGTTTTGATCTTCCTTAATGTCTTTCAGTAATGTTACAGTTTTGCATATATTTTCATAGTTCACTTACGTCAGGACATATATAAGATTTCAGTCTTTGTGAGGCTGAATAGTAATTTGTTGTGTGACTACAGTATACTTTGTTCATGTGTTCATCTGTGGATGGGTGTCAGGATGCTTCCATGTCTCGTGTGAATAGCGCCGCTGTGATCGCTGCTATGGCAGGATCTGTTTGAGCCTGTGTTCTGGTGTGTGGGGTGCACCCCTACATGTGAACCTGCTTGGCTCTCGCAGCTTCTGCTTTGTGCATTTAGTGTACCGTCATCGGGGCACATGTTTTTATAATTGTTGCATCTTTTAACAGCTTTAAGTATGTCCCTGTATAGTAACTCTTTCTGTTTTAAGGTTTGTTATTCTGATGCAGTGTAGCCACCCTTGCTCTCTTGTGACTGTTTGCTGAATTACCTTTCCCCAGCCTTTCACTGTAGGCACACTATGGGCATAGTGAGGGCTTGGCCTCAGACCACTGGGGTAAGGCATGTGTGCTGACAGGGCCAGACAGGCCACACTTCCTGACATAGGGGTAGTCAGATTTAACTTATGCTACTTTGTTATGTAAGTTTGCAGTAACATTATGTGTAAAAAATATTATACATATTCATTTTAAAATACTTTATCACTAAAAAAGATACGTATTTTCTGAACTGTTAATAGATTGTCTTGATTCAGGGTTACCACAAATTTTCAATATATTTAACAAATGCATTTTCTGTGACGTACAGTAAAATTAGGTATGTCTGCATTTGTACAGTTTCCGTTGAAGTGTGCTCCTAAAGGCAGATATAAGTAGGTCTTGGTTTTTGTTTTGTTTTATTCACATACTTATTTTTTTGGTTTGTCTTGGTATCGATGGTGTGCTGGATCAGCCCTGAGGACTGCTAGCACATGCTATACAGGTGCCCCATCACTGAGGTGCAACCCTAGCTCATTTAGATCACGTCTTTCTTCTGCCTCATCCACCTCCTTCTCCTCCTCTGCTGCCTCTTCTTCATTCTTTTACTCTTCCTCTTATTCCTCTTCTTCCTATTTCTCTTCAACTTAGTGTATGTTTGAAGTGTGTAATGTTTTATATTCCTTATAGGGAGTTAGTATGTGCACATAATACATTTTAATTCTTTTGTTTAATCTCCTTCCCACATCCATGTCTTTCTTGATCACCTCTTTACTTCTCTTTTCTTTTTTCTTTGCTTTTGTTCTCAGTACTGAGGCTTGAACCAGGGCCTACACATGTTAGGCAAGCACGCTACTCCTGAGTTACATACCCAGCCATTTTCATTTTTACTTTGAGACAGAGTCTGACTGTTGGCTAGACTGGCTTCTAACTCTGCCTCAGTCTCACTCTCACCTGGGATTACAGAGAGATTTGTACCACTGTGTCCAGCCTGCATTAAAGATTTTAAACATCCAGTGTGAGAATTTCTATAGTTGATTGCTGAGCCCGTTCACACTTCGTTATTGATATGATTGGGTTTGTATGTCCTTCCCCCTCTCCATCTCAAGTCATTTTGATTTTGTTCCTCCTCCTTTCCTACTTTTTTGCCCTTTATGGAGACATTTTGTAATGTAGCATTTGGAATTCTTTACTTACATTTTCACTTTAAAAAATTGGTTTTAATCATTGCCTTACTTTAAAAAAAAGATTTACTATATACATTGTATCTAACTAAGCTACATATATGTCTAGCTTAATTCTAGATTGTATAGAAATATTGCCGTGGCATGGCTGTACTCCTTTTCATTGTTTTTATTGTATCACTGTTAGATTTATTAATGTTACAAAACAAACATTTGCTATCCATCCGTGATCCGCTTCCATTGCTCTCTCCTTTGGCCCCACACCTCTTTGTTCTCACTTGCCTCCTCTGTGCAGTTGCTAGCAGTTGCATTCCACATACATTACATATCTGTGTGCTGTAGAAACAGCAGCTTATTAAATGCACATTGTTTTATGTTACTGCTTTTTATCTGTTTATAGAAAGTAGGGGGAAAGCATGCATTTTATAGCCTTTTAAAAGTAATTATCTCATCCTTGCACGTTTTTCCTGATGGACTTGAATTATTATGAAGTCACTTGTTTTCAGCCTCAACAACTTCATTTTTATTTCTTTCAATTTGTGTATGTGTGTGCAGTACGCAGTGATCACATTCCTCGTGGGAAGTTGCTGCATGTACTAACACAGCTCCTTCCTTTTCTTTCACCCCTCTCCCCACCACTTGGTGCCGTCCCCATTTGGAAAACATCTTTCTCACTATTCCCATTCCAGTAGTTCCTCCACGTTGTCTTTACACAGAAAAAAGTACACCTTGGATGCAGCTGCTGGCACTTGCAGATGAGACACATTATGGACTGAGGCTGGGGGAGTTTTGTGCGATTTGTGGGCATCTTCAAAATGGGTGGTGTGGTGATATAGGAATGATGTAGGAGAAATATCATAACTCCCTAACTGCTAGATGCCGGAGATGCTAAGTTTGTATTCCCCAAAATTGAAGAATGATTTCTAAGGAACAGTGCAGGTTAAGGGAAGGCAAGTTCATTGAGAGAGCGACACTCCTGAGAGGCAGGAAGGGGCCTGAGTGGTGGCCAGAGAGCCCGCATCACAGAGAAAGAGCAGAGTCACAAGGTGGGAGCGACGTGGATTGAAGCTGTGATCAATAAGATTACAGGTATAGCTGCCTAGGTAATACTGATCTGATGGGGAGGAAGTCACAGGGCAAGTGTACGTAGAAAGAACAAAGAACTTAGCAGGAAGGGTTGGGCCCAAGAGTCTTAGTTACCCATTGAAGCAACTGATGTCTAGCTAGACTTTATTGGACCAGGTATCGCCACTTACCTTTGAGAAAGATGTAGGCCTGGTTATTCCATCTTTATCTTGAGGCTTGGACTCCAGCGGGATGCACCTCTGGCCACAGCTGTGTTCTCATTGTTATCATCTTTTATATTGAATGTCTCAAGGCCCAGCCCTGTCTGACTGCCTATAATATTTCCAACTAACTTAGCTGGCTATTGTAGTAGGATACATAAACCCACTGTCTCTCTGGTTACAGGTTGTTTAGTGAGCTATGTTAGAATTTAAGGCCTTTGCATGTGTTTGAAGTTTAAAAATGTAGCACTTAATTAGAAGTGCTTCTTTTCTGAGAATGAAAGTTTGTAAGAGGAAAAGGTCCAACTTACTCATAGGTAAGAAGTATGAACATGATTTCTAGGCTTATTTTGCTGTGTCTTAAAGATCTTTGGGATTTTGATAGGAGTTTTCTAAAAGGAAGAAATAAGCATTGGAACCTTGGATAATTTTGATCAAATCCTGAAACTGCAGGTTTCTTAAAAGTACAATTTTAAAATTATGATTTATCTTGTCGCATTTCTACCTGTCTTTATTTCTTCCATCTAACTGAATCCTACTGAGTATGCTTCTTCTTGTTTTCCAGAGAATGTCTCCAATGTTTTCCTTTGATGCTGTTGGCAGTGTTGGGAAGGTATTTATTGAATTAAGGAGATTGTTTCTGTCCCTAGCCTGCTAAACCATTTTTGTCATAAATTTATGTTTAATCTTTTGTTCTATCTGATCTTTGACATTACATGGTTTTTATATTTTAATGTCTGTTATGGTTTATACTAAAAGATAGTCATTTGGTATACCACCGTGGCTTTCCTGAATGAAGTAAAACCAGATTTGTCATGCTAGATTCGGTTTACTCTTTTGTTACCTTTAAGAGTTTTGCAACTACATTTCTAAAGGAGCTTGCTGTAAAACTTCCTTTCATATTATTCTTGCTTGAGCTTAAGAACCAAGTTTTTAATAATCATAAAATAAGTTTTGAATTATTTCTTTTTTATTTCCTTAGAACATTATGTAACATTGAGAGTCTGTTCTCATAATGTTTGGTAGAATCAGCCTGTAAAATTATTTGTACCTAATGATGTTTTCTGGAGATAGACTTTTATTGATGGTACTGAACTATTGTAGGTGGAATTTGGGTTCTCTTTTTATTCGTGAGTCAGTTTTGTTAAATTATATTTTTCCCAGAAATTCTTTATTTGTAAGTTCTCAGAATTATGATTACAAAGTTCTTAAAGCATTCTTTTTCTTTGCCTGGTTTTAGATTTGTCAGTCATCTCTACTGAATTGTGATTTTTTTTTAATTTAATAAATATTTATTTCTCAAATATGTGTTCATTTTACCAAGTCTTACATTGGGTACGAAATAGTGCAAGTTAGTCTTCTGCTGCTGCCGTCTCTGTAATCTTCATCTAAATCACATAGAAGGAGAAAATAATCCTGAGTTTGAGACCAAGGGGTTTTTTTTCTCTGAATTGTGATTTTTAAGAATTTCATACTTCTGTCTTTATTACTCCCATTTTACTAGGTTTTTTTTAGATTCATATTTTCTTTACCTTGACTATAGTTTTCAGTCTTTTTAAACATATTTCATATTGCACCTTCCTCTTTACGATTTTAATTGAATTCCATGATATTAATGTGCAATAATGAAATATTTTCCCTTTTATTATTATTGTTTGCCATGCATAAGAATACATCCATTGTAGGGACTTGGTGTGCATCCCTGTTGCATACTGATTCTTTTTACTTCCTCCTTCCCTCTCCTCCTGTCCTTCTTTCCACTCCAAAATCCCCTTCCCATCTCCAGTAGCTTGTCTTCTGTTTCTTGTCGTCTGTTTTGCTCTTTAAATTATTTATGTTTTGGATTTCTCATATAAGAGAAACCATGTGATATTTCAGTTTGTGTGCCTAATGAATTTCACTTACCATATGGTCTCTGGGTCTCCATTTTCCTACAGATGACTTGAGTTTATCTTTCTTCATGGCAGCCTGGTTCTCCATTGTGTAAGCACCACATTTTCCATATCCATTCCTCTGTTCGTGGGCATGTAGGTTGCTTCCAAGACTTAGTTATTATGCGTTATCCTGCTATCAGCATGAATGTGCATGCAGCACTCTAATGATAAGCTGTCTCTCATGGGGCGATATTTTAATTTGCATTTGTTCTTTTAATATTCCTACTCCCTGTCATTATTTTTTTTCAGTTCCTGAGTTTGATCTTAAAAAATTCAGAAGTGCTGAAGGTGCTTTTCCATTATGAGTTAACTATATTGCGACCGGATAACAAGAATATCATAAAGCCAGAGCTAGCCATTTCTTAAGACTGGTCCGTGTATTTGTGCATACAGGTGTACATCCAGGAGTAGCTGTTCAATGGGTCTGGGGAAAGGAGCGCTTATTCTTTAATTCTTGATTACAAGGTTCTGTGACTGTCCTTTAGTCAAGATTATACAGCACATTGCACTTAAATATATTCTTCCTAAACATTTTTCACCTTTACATTTTAATTATTGGAAGACATATGTTGAACCTCCCATGTGACTGTGGATTTCTTTTTTCTTTTTCTTTTTTTTTTTTTTATGGAACCAGGGATTGAACTCAGGGCCTTGCGCTTGCCAGGTGAGCGCTTATTCCACTGAGCCATCTCCCCAGCCCCATGACTGTGGATTTCTAAATCTAACTTTTTAATAAAATTATATCTTTCTGGCAAGTCATTTGTAATTGTGTGGCTTTTTAGAAATTGATATTTATCAAGTACTATATATATTTTTCCGACCTGGACTGGTTCACCCCTCCTTAGACAACCTGGTGGTCCCCTGCTCCCGGGAGGTCACCATATTGATGCTGAACTTAGTGCAGACGCCCAATTGGCATAGCGCACTGCAGCCCAGAACTCCTGAACTCAAGCAATCCTCCCACCTCAGCCTCCCAAGCAGCTGGTACTACAGGTGCGTGCCACCATGCCCAGCACTGTATATATTTTTGATACTTTATTTTTTAACCTTTCCTTATTCTTAGTTTGAAACTATTTCTTGAATGTTTAGTTTTCATATACATAGTATTACACTATTTTTAATCATTATGTTTGAAATAATTTCAACTATACTATGTGTATATATTTTCTGATTCTTTTCTTCCTTGCTGCCTTTTCATGATATCATTCCTGGGCATCATGAAGTATGCAGAACTTTCTGATGGTTTCCACACTTGATGGCATCTGGGTTTCTAAACTATTCACAGGGAAGATTTCATTTTGAATAGCTTTGGGGATTTTAGGCACATTGAAGCAAAACATTGTTCACATGAAAGTTGAATTCACTAATAGTACCTAGCGTAAGAATAATATAAAAAGTCTTAAAAGCATACACTGCTTGGCGTAAGCCTCAGAGCCTCAGGAGGGAAGACTTAGGATTTCATCTTCTCACTGCAACATGCCACCATCGCCTTTTGTACTTTGTAGTCACTGGTGCTTAGCTGTTAAAATGCGAAGACAATCCTGAAAGCTCATGTAGTGTTGTGGTTTGTGTCTGGCTGACCCCCTAAAGCCTCATGCAGTCATAGGGCAGACTTCTAGAGTGTGTGATTAACTCATGATCCACTGGGATTATGGGTGTGAGTGCTGCTGGGATTATGAGTATGAGGGCTACTCCCAGGCTGAGGCAGATAGCCTGAATAAAACTTTTGTAGCCATTGTTGCTGCGACTTCTCCATTTTGCTCTGGCTCTTTGCTGCCGCCATGAACTGCTGCCCTCTGCCATGTGCCACTCTGCCTTGGAGCCAGCTCAGTATGGACTGAAACCTCCAGAAATTGTGAGCTAAATAAACCTTTCCTTCCTTCATTTTGGGTGTCAGGTATTTGTCCCAGCAATGAGAGAAGAGTAACTGAAATACATACCAGGCAGGAAGGCCTGCACCTTAGATATTAAATTGTACAAGTGTTAGAGTAAGTGAACTTTCAAATAATTAATGCATTATTCTGTTTCACCTTCCAAATGGAACAGTTAAATGTGATGTATTCATAGTAGTTAAAATTGTAAGGATCTTAGTAATCTGGCTCATGCTCTGCGTTGTTATAGATACAAGGTCAGAATACTTAAATGCTCATTTAGCTACTTAGTAGCAGACCATGAATTTAAACTCAAGTTTCCTCACTCTGATTTGTGTTTCCGATTGATTTTCTTCATCCTGAGTATAAAAGCTTTATGAATGAGGCCTGTGGATTTCCGTAACTTGCATAATGCTTAGAACAAAGTAGGCACTAAAATAAATGTCTGTTGTTTGCAAGCAGCAGTAGGAGGCTGTGACAGGCAGTGTGAGTTCTCGGCACAGGGCATGGCCATCCGGGGTGCAGAGCCCTCGCTGCAGCCGCACACACGTCCCAGTGTGAGTCCTTGCGCCACGCCCCAAGCTGCTCTTCACGGAAGGAGACACTGGGGCTCCAGTGATAATATGTGGAAGGAGAAGATGTAGTCAAGTAAATTTCCCACTAATTAATTCTAAAAGAGTAATTCAACTTTTGTGGTGTCGCAACTGGTGCTGTACAGTCCTTTTTATTTATTTATTTATTTTTATTTTTTGAAAGTAAGAGATTTTTATTTTTTTTTAACTACAAGCCAATTTTATTTAAATCTACAGTCCTTTTTAGTAAGGAAAAATAGATACATTAGGCTTTTCTTGTGAGTCTCCTTATAAGAATGGAAAGATTTATTTTTTCTTGCACAACTATTTCTTTTTTAAGATGAGCAGTCCTTTTTCCTGTATTTTTATGGTGTCTACTTAGAAACTTAATCATCCTTTGGTAATTACCAAAGATGCTTTCTGCCTCTACAGATGAAGAAGTTGAGGCATAATGAGATTTGACTTGGAATCTCCATGGAGAATTTGTTGAATCAGACTGACTTTGTGAACTTAAATATCTGTGTATAAATTCAAGAGCTTTCCTCTAGTTAACCATATGTTCATATATTGGATAATGTTTTCATTTTACCTGAACTGTATGACCAATTATAGAAGCATTAATATGTATTACTAAATTGATGTTTCTCAGTAATCAAATTTAAAATAATTAAATATTCATTAAAAGGGCATATTTGAGCACAGGGACTGGGGTTCGATCCCCAGTACCACATTCTGTGCCAGGCCCCCCCGCAGGGCTCACTGAGCCTGTGATGGAGTCTGGGTGTGGTGGCACATGTCTATAATCCCAGCTACCTGGGAAGGCTAAAAATCAGAGTATAACTGGGAGTCTGAACTGCGTAGTGAGACCCTGTTAGAAAAATATATTAAAAAGGGCATATTTGGGTAATCTCATGCTTGTGAATTGTCACATCATGTGAAGAGACCGAAGCATCTGATTTATGTTTGTTTTACAGCTGAAATTATGTATCTTTAACACAAAGTCAGCTTTGCCACCCCATACATATTTATGCTATTTTTAAAAGTATGTCACAAAAAGAAATACTGAAAATACTTTTTATAGTAAACAAGTTTGATACTTAATTCCTAATATTTTAAGAAAGATTTGGCCAAAAATGTTGAATCTTTACAAAAATATTTGATAGACACAGTAAGAAAGAAGAAAGTAGGATAGATAGTGATGGTGTCTGACCTAGTATAAATAACTTTAACTAATAATTTTATTTTGCAGTTGTAGAAAAAATTCTATACCATCTTGAAATGATATTTTTGTTGTAAACCAATACTTCACCCTGATCAACCTTTATGTTCTTATAAATGAGATCTTCTGAAATTGTTAATGGGTTATAACCCATTAAATGAATATAATATAAGACGAGTATATCTGAGAGATTATCTTTAATATAGTTTTCATTACTGAAGATTTTAGAACACAAAGTTTATTTTGACCTTCAGATGTCACTCTTGATTGTCATATAATCTTATTTTAATGTTTATACCTCTCTTGATTATATTTTCTACCCAGTGACTTGATGTTATTTAGGATTTTAGAAAATAATTTACTGAGATGCCAATTTGCCAGTATCATCTACTCATTCCATTCTATCTATGTTCTGTTTTTTAAAGCATGAGTAGTGGTGCTGACAATTACACATTCATAGTGTCTAGGTGGCTTGATTCCTGCCGTGTCAGTTGTCTTGTGTTTGGTGAGACACATAAAGCACTTGTGGGAGAATGCTCGTCATTGGTATCCATGGTAACGTCAGAGCTACGTTGGAACTCAGAGGCATGGAGTATGCCACAGTAATAGGTCTCATTATAAGGGCAAAATACATAAAAGGTCTGGGCATATGCTTTTAATTAGTTTCCAAAAATAGCAAGAAGCGGCAAAGATTCACTGAAGTAATGTTTCTCTGTTAAATAGGATGGCCATCATCACAGGTGCAATGAATGGTGATGCGTTTGCTTATTAAAGTAAGGGGGGGTGCACTCTGAGCGCCGCAGAGGGGCAGTTGGAGTTTCAGGATGGACGTAGGAATGCACATTGGTAAGAGGAAGACCTTTTTAATAGAAATGTATAAATGGACCCTTTTTGTAGTAATGTAGAATTTGCTCATTTGTCATGTTTAACTCTCATCACTACAGCATAATTTATTCACAACAGCACTCTTTAGGCCTTTCTTTGTAGGTTCTGAGCTAACCAAAAATGTACTATCTGTCTACACAACAGGCAGGAATGAGTCCATGAATTTTTGTTTTAAATGCAAATACGACAGTAGCCAAAATTCTTATTGTTTGGGTATATTGAATTTTCAATCCTTTTTGAAACATATTATATTTGAATGAGTTAAAACAGGATTTAGGAAAATAAGAGTAGAATAATTAAGTATTTTCTGTTAGAGAATTATGATAGATAAAAGATTAATAACTCTTTTAAGAGAAAATTCTTTAAAGATTTTCTTTTGAATTGCAATCTGTAAAGAATAATCTTGTATTGCATTGCAGTTCAACACATTATTTCTTCTTGTTGCTATAGAAACTAATTCTGGTGCAGCTGTGATTGCTAATCAAAATTCTAACATTATACAACCTTTTCCCCCATAATGCTTCATTTTATTTTTAGTTATAAAATCATAAATCTCAATGGTGAGTTCACAACAATAGTCAAAACTTTAATGCAAAGATATTAAAATTTGAGCCCTTTCCTTTGAAAATAAAGAGATATTCTTATTAAATAGTTTCAATCTGAATAACAAGAAAACAATGCATTTTGCTGACTTACAAAGGTCAATAATTGCTGTATTACATCAACACTGTGAAGCACTTAAGTGTTTCATAATCATAAATTGCTACTATTTCATCCATTTATTTTTGCAGTGTCTGGTTATTTGTTGTTATCAAAATGAAAAAAAAAAAAAAGTCCTTAGCATGCCTGAAGCCTCTTAACACAGAATGCAGATGCCTCTTCCTTTTTGTTTTATCTTCAGCTTTGTGAGAGCACATCCTTCGGTAATGTAGTAAGCAAAAGCCGGGATTGATATATACACTCCAACAGCCTGCCCTGTTCCCTTCCTCAGAGTTACCTTTTTGTGTCTGAGAATATTGGTTCTTTTCCATTTCATAAAACAACGGGGCCAGCGAGGTAGTTCAGCAGACTAAGCGCCTGCTTAGGCAAGTGCATGGACCAGGGTTCCATCCCTGGCACCTACCCTAGCCCCGCCTCCAGGTGCACTGAGCTAGCCACTGAGACCAAGCATGCGGGCACACATCTGTAATCCCAGCACTGGGGAGACTGAAAACAGGAGGATCACTACAAGTCTGAGCTGCGTAATGAGACCCCATACCAAATACATTAAAAAAAATTCTCATCCATTATTTATAGAAATAAATGTTCTTTCTGCACACACATGTACACACACAGCCCTTAATGAGCTTAAGCAGACTCTAAAAGTCAATCTGTGGTATGACATGTGCTATAATATCAGTTACAGTACATTGTTTGCCTATGCCATTGCTTACAAAATGTTATTTTTTGGTTTACTATATTGAGTAAGGCAAATAAATATGAAACCTATAATTGCAAATTATTGATTAGTTTTAATGAAAACCCAGACATGGTAAAATCACAATCTTTTATGTCAGTAGAAATAAAAACAAATGGGCAAAGTAGATGTACATAATATAATTGTTAACCTTTTTATTTACTGTTAGGCACATTTTATTTACTGACTGAGAAGAGTATTTAAAATTCTAGAAGCACATAAATTATTAACTTGAGAAAATATAACATTCCTCTGAAGGACCTGGAAATAAAGCAGGTCGATTTTATTAAGTGTGCATATTTGATGTAACTTGCTACTGTAAACTCTTGGCTTTCCTATGCCTCAAAGATAACTGGAAATGCACTCCTCAAGCATGAGAATTCTAATTAGTTTATGGAAATCTTTCTGATTTGTATTTTATACTAGGCTTAATTGAATCTTTAATGATAATTTGGGGTCATGAGTAATAACTGGTTATGAAGTAGAAACAAGCACATTAAGATGCTCATGCTACTGTAGATTACACGACATATATTGATAAATGGCTTTTGATGTGAGCAGTAATCCTGTATCATACATTTTTAAAGTGTACATTTGATTACTTTTTCAAAAGCTTTTTTTCTATTGAGAAAAATCTAAGTCTAACTCACTTAACTTTTTTGATCTGCACTTACCTCATAGAATCATATTACTGTAATAATTCTAATAGCTATTACCATGAACTTTCTGTGAAATCTTATTTCAGTTAATCTTTAAAATTCCCTATCATGTTGTTCTAGTTCACTAATTTACAGATGAACCAGTGAAGCTGTCAGAAATATAGAGAAGTTGCCAGTAGTCACAGAACTAGAAATTGAGAGAAATGGAAGCAGGCAGTGTCATATCCAAGCTCAGTCTTAGTCCCTCTTACATAATACAGTTTATAATCTGGGAATAAGGTATTAACATAAATGCAGTCATCTCTGCCAACCTGTGTCTACTGGCCTGTCCCTTATGCTGCTCCTTATTAATGGTGGGAAAATTACTTCATGCTTTCATAAATATCTCTTAGGAACTTCACAGTTAACTTTGATCCAAGTTTTATAAATTCTTTTAAGAAGACACTCCAGAAGGCAGTACATTTCTTCTCTCTATAATGTTTCCTTTGTACAGACTTATGACAAATTTGATATTCTCATGGGACTTGAACTTAGTTTCAAATATTGTACACTATTGTGTTTTATGTAATTTCCTTTCCTATAAGTTTATCCCTTTAGTGAACAACTTTAAACTTTTTGGTAACTGGGCTCCATCTTATTTTATGTTGCCTGAAATTGGCACATACATGGTGCTTTATCTTTTCAGACCTTATGTTGTAGTCTGGGAATATTAGGAGCCATAGTCTCACACAAGTAGGAGAAATGTATATTTTAAGAGCTGTTCCAGTTGATACATTGTGTCAACTTGAGAGGTTTGGCTATTTAACTGTGTGACTCATCAGGGTGCCAGAGTCCTCACTTTGTAGGACCTAGCCGTCTGCAAGAGGAAAGTTCTGCACCCACCTTGAGGTCCAGGGTAGCTTGCTTGCAACATGAGGGAGAAGCGACTTGCTTCTCCCTCTTTTCCTTGTGCTGCTTTTGCTTTCTTCTCCCACCTTGAACTATTGCCCCTGTGCCATGTCACACTGCTTTGGAGCCAGCCAAGTATGGCCTGAAGCCTCCACTAAGATTAAGCTACACAAACTTTTCCTTCCTTAATTTTAGATGTCAAGTATTTTGTCTCAGCAATGAGAGAAAAGTAACTAAGACAGAATTTGGACCAGGAAAGTGGGATCATTGCGTGACTACCTGACTGTGGGGGTCAAGAGCCTTTGGGAATCACTTGTGGAAAGACTTTGGAAAGGTTCAGAGATATCACCCAAAACAGTAGAGCTGAAACATCTTAGGCTACTCTGTATGGGAGATTCTTCTCAGAGCTCAGAAGACTAGAAAGCTGATAGAAAGCCTGCTGGTAAAGATAGGGATTGGGAGGCTTTTTGTTGGTAAGGACTGCTTTGGCTGTTAGATTCCATCCAGATGATGTGAGCTATGACTTGACAAAAAGTTTGCATTTTGCTTATGTCCAGGGATTTTGCCTGAGACTGAGATTAAGAGCAGTGGACTAATGAATCTGGCAGAAGAAATTTCATGGCAGTTGAATGTTGAGGCTGTGGCATGACTATTGTGGACTTCTAGCGAGATTTATGTTTGGAATTCAGAGCACAGATGCCAGCAGAATGATTTAAAATGTTGTACGGTTAGCCAGAAAGCAAGCTCTCCAGTGAAGTGCTAAACTGCAAAGATAGAGCTGAGATCTCAATTGCTGACAGTAAACAAGAGACTATAAAAGATGGCCTGAGGGCATCATGAGAAGCAGAAATTCTCCACCCTTCGTAGTCGCAAAACTGCAAAAGTGAAAGACTTTGCTTTGAGGAAAAAGGCGCAGACCACCATGTTCCAGAATGGCAGCAAAACGGAAAATTTGTTCTTCAGAATTGGATGCAGACATCCAGCAGAAAAGTATAAAAAGGAAATATAAGAAGTGAAGCCATGCTGTTATGTTGAGCTGCAGGGGACTCAGGTCAACAATTTCTGACATTGCCAGTCAAGCGGAAGACCCAATACTATTAAGGGCTACTGTACCCCTAGAATATTTTGCTGAGTTTACACACCTATAATATTCAAATAACAGAACTTAACAAAAAAGGGAATACAGATGAATGTCCATTTTGTATCTGTGTATTCAAAGTGGTTAGGATAGATATATAGTTACATTCTCTTAATGAATAGAGGGATTTGTTCTAATGGTGTTTGTAAATAGGATATCATGTCCGCATCTTGTACAGCAATTAACCACTAGGAAGAATGTATGCAATGTGTTAATTATTGAAACCGTCCTACCAATTTGGTTTGAAACTATCTCATTGCTATTTGTTTCTCAATAAAATTATGGAAAGAAAAAAAAAAAAAGAATTTGATGCAGAGTGCCCAGAAATCCAGGCACTGACCCCTACAGCCAAGAGAGAAGAAAGCCTGGCTACTGTTCCAGCTGACAGCGGACCTTGGCATCATCCACATGGTGCTAATTTTAGATATATGCAAAGTGCAAGAGTTATGAGGTTAGGAAGGCTTCCATCCTGATTTGAGAACACCTGTGAAGGCAGGCAGTGTGCCCCTGAGAGGGCATTGTGTAAAGCTGTGAGGGTGAAGTCAAAGGTGTAATGGACAGCCTGGAAGTTTGGATAACGTGGTAATGTGGATCATCTAAAGAAATTTGCAAGAAGGGAGCAAAGCCACCCTAAAAGGGAAGCCATGGGCACTACCACCACCAGAAGTATGGTCGGGGTGGAGCTACTCAAGTCCGTTGGAGCTCATAACATGCCACAGATTGCCTCACATATTTGCCCTGCTGGATTTTGGACTTGCTTTGGTCCCAATCCTTTGTGTTCCCATTTGTAATATTTGCAATGGAAATATTTATCTTGTGCCATTGAATGCAGAGTTTCTGTCTTTTCATTTGTACAGGCTCTCAGCTATGAGTTTGCCTTAAATTTTTTTGTTTTTAATTTTTTATTAGTTTCAGTGGGAAAGAAATAGCAATGAGACAGTTCCAAAACAGGTTAGTAGGGCAGTTACAATAATTAATACATTGCATATTATTGTATTCATAGTAGTTATTCATAGTACAAGATGCAGACATGCTATCTTGTCTAAATACTATTAGTACAAATCTTTCTTCTCATTGAACTAAGAGAAAAGAGCTGTATATCTATGCTATTTTGTATATGCATATATATATAGATATAGATACAGATATAGATATAGATACTTTTTTTTGTATTTTTTTAGGGAAGGGTCCACAGGGTGTTCAGTCTCACTACTAGATTGGACTCGTAGTGATCTGCTTGTTTACAGCCTCACAACAGCTGGGATTACAGGTGCATGCCACCATGCCCAGTCTCTTATATACTTTTTTTCACTAAAAATGGTCCTTCATTTATATCCCCCCTTTTTTTTGTTTTGTTTTGTTAGAGATGGGTGTTCTATTGCAATTGAAATATTGTAGGTGCGTGAATTCAGCAAAATAACCCAATGTAGTCTCATAGTCCATTATGTAGTGGGTTAAATTTAGAGGAGACTTGGGACTTGAATTTTTCCAGCAATACTGAAACTTTTAGTTGTCCATTTCTGGCAACTCTTAGAAATGGACTAACTGCCTTTTGAATAAAGGGATGTGCATGAGGCATAATGTTATGGTTCTAATGTAATATAATGTTAATAGACTCAATGCTAGTTCTTAAGGATTGTTAAACCTGTGTTACAATGTTCAAGTTGTGAAATGATAAGGATAAGCGTTTCTTCTATCTGGAGTCCAGCTTAAAGAAATGTATCTAGTTGACAAGTTGACAAGGAATGAATTACCATGACTGATACATTGTGTCAACTTAAGAAGTTTAGAAGCTTAACTGTGTGACTCATCTGGGGGCGAGAGTCCTCTATCTGTAAGCATCCTGAGCTGGGCAAGAGGAGGGCCCAGAGACAGAGCGAGTACCATGCCTGCCCTGTGGGGGAGGAGCAGCCTGCTTACAGTAGAAGGGAGAGGAGGCTTTCTTTTCCTCCCTTTGCTCTTGTTGATTTTGCTGTCTTCTGCCTCCTTGAAATGTTGCCCCTGTACTGTGCCACCCTGCTTTGTAGCCAGCTGATTATGGACTGAAACCTCTACAAATTGTGAGCTAAATAAACCTGGCTTCCTTAATTTGAGTCTTAGCAAAAGAAAAATAACCAAGGCAAGAGTTTTACTCAAATACAATTCTCATGCTATGATATTACTCATTTAAAATGATGCAATTCAATGGTTTAACATATTTACAAAATTGTACAATCATCAGAGCATTTTCATTATCCTTAGAAGAAATCTTGCGGTCACTAGTGTTCACTCCCCAGTACTACCAGCCAGCCCCCAGGGAGCTACTCATTTCATTTCTGTCTGTTCTCCTGCTCTGTGTCTTTCATATAAAGGAAATAATAAAACATATGGCCTGTTGTGACTGATTGCTGGCACTGAGCAGTGTTTTGAAAGCTCTTCATGTAGTAGTGTGAGCACTGCTTGTTTTCCTCGCCACTGCACACTGTTCCTCAATACCACTGGGTGGATATGGGTTCTTTCTGCTCTTTGGCACTTAGGAATAATGCTGTGTATGTTTGTGTACAAATCATTCTGTTGTTGGACATTTTAACTTCTCTCCAGTAGATACAAATGTGAGAGAGGAATTGTTGGATTGTACTTTAACTCCAAGTTTAAAATTTTGAGAAACTATCCACTTCTTTTTCCAGAAGGGTTCTTGGAGTGTTGAGTGTACGTACTCCTCAGTGGTGATGAAGCTTCCTGTTTTTCCACACCTTGTCAACACTTACAGTCTCTTAGGTGTGAGCACTGTATACAGTGAATGTTTACATTTCAAAAATTGTAATACAATAAAAAACATGTTGCCAGTAATCTCTTGAAAATACTCCCCCTCACTTTGAATGTATTTATCTCATCATTCTTGCCATGTTCTAAACCAGTTGTAGAAGTCCTCTCTCATGAATATCTTTAGGAGGTGAGATAAAAAATATAGTAAATACTGTTGCCAAGTGCTGTCCAACAAAAAGGCAGGCTTGCAAAATCATTGCAGTGCATCTTCATCCAGATTTGGTACCAGCAACTTCTGGTTCTTCTGCAGTGTCAAAATGACATGAAAAGTAAGTTCATGACATCGAGGCAGCCACAACAGCTCCACTAGACATGAAAGAGGGTTTTCTAGAACTGCTTCAGAAAGTAGCACGGAATCTGTGGCCATACCATCTTGAATGTGTCTGATCTCATCAGAAAGTAGCAAGAATGAAGGGGGCTAGGTGTCTTTAAAGCAAGGGGGAATACTTTTAGGGAGATTAAAGGCAATGTGTCTTTTACTGTAACCAAATTTTTTTTTGGAAATCTAACATTCAGCTTAGATTTTAATAACATCTTACCTATTAGAGTGATCAGAGTAGATAATACTGTCTTTTTACAGATTTTAAAGGGAATTCTTTCAGGGTTTTCCCCCCATTTTATAGGATACTGACTGTGGCTTTGTTATATGCATATATGGCTTTTATTATTTTTGGGTTAGGTTCTTTTGTATCTGTTTTCAGTTAGGTTTATCATAAAGGGGTGTTGGATTTTTTCCAAAGGTTTGTTTTTGTTTTTGTTTTTGTTTTGTGGAACTGGGGATTGAACTCAGGCCCTTGCGCTTGGCAGGCACTTATTCCACTGAACCATCTCCCCAGCCCCTTAGGTGTTGGATTTTTTATCAAAGGCTTTAAAGCATGTATTAAAATGGTCAAAAGAAGGGCTGGCGAGATAGCTTAACAGACCAAGCACCTGCTTAGGCAAGTGCAGGGACCAAGGCTCAGTCCCTGGCACCATATGCTGCACCAGCCCCACCTGTGGGCACACTGACCAGCCACCAAAACCATGCATGGTGGCATGCGCCTGTAATCCCAGAACTGGGGAGGCTGAAAATAGGATCATTATAAGTCCAAGCTGTGTAGTGAGACCCTGTACTAAATACATTTTAAAAAAGAAAAGATGAAATAATTTTTATCCTTGAGTCTGTTTATATGGTATATAATGCTAACTGATTTATGTATGTTGAAACATCTTTACATTGCTCAGAAAAATCCATTCAGTAGTGATGTATAAAATTAGTAGGATTTTTAAATTGTTAGTGAGAATCTTATTGTGCATTTTTGCATCTCTCTTTGTTGAGAATGTCTGCGGTTTTCTTTTTTTGTTGAGACCCTATATAATGTTGGCATCAGGGTGAGGTTAGCTTCATAGAATCAACTTGGGAGGACATTTTTCCTTTCTGTTATATGCAATAACAGTATTGATGTTAGTTCTTTTCTAAAGGTCTGATAGAATTCAGCTGTAGATCCATTTGGCCCTGGGCTTTTCCTGTTCAGAAGAGTTTTAATCCTGCTTCAGTACCACTGCTTATTCTTGATATGTTTAGATTTTAATATCTTCTTGGCTCAATTTAGATAGGTCGTGTACATCCAGTAATTTATCTATTTCTTTCAGAGTCGCTGATTTATTGGAATGTTAATTTTGAAAATAATATCTATTAATTTTCTGAATATCAGTGGTGTGGTATAATTTTACCTTTTTTCCCCTAATTTTACTAGTTTGGGACTTCTGTCTATTGGGAAATTTGGCTAAGGGCTGATAATCCTTGTTTAGCCTTTCAAAGACTCCACTCTTTCACTCATTAACCCTTTTGTCTGTTTTAGTTGCATTATTTTGCACTCCTTTGACTTTTTTTCTTCTGAAGGAAAACAGTGCTTACACAGAAATTTGTAACAGTCATCGTTTACAGTAAATGAGAGAAAATTTAAAGTTAAATCATGTGAGTGTTTATCTCTGAAACTAGAAAATCAACAATGAGCATTAACACATGAAATAAGAAAGAGTAGAAATAATTAGTGAAATAAAGGAATAAACAAAAGAGAAAATCACTAAAAAAAACCAAGAGTTGGTCTTCAGAAAACTTAGAATTTCTAAACCTCTTACTTGGTTGATCCCAGGACATTCAGGACCACACACTGCTGACCAGCCTTAGGAATGGAATGGGCCTGTTGCTGCAGCTCCTGTGGGCATTAAGAAAATGAGAAGAAAATTTGTGCCAACCAGTTTTACAATTTAAATGAAATAATTTCTTTAGTGACAAATTACCAAACCTCACTTAGAAAACTTCATTTTTCTGTATGGTGATTATTTAACAGTTCTCACAAAGGAAATTTTGGTCTCATACAGTTTCACTGGTGAATTCCACTCACTATTAAAGGAAGAAAACTTACCAATTCCACACCAGCTATTCCAGAAAAAAAAAAAACAAAAAAAAACATTGTCTAGACATTTTCTGAGTTTGCAATTCTTTTAGAGGCAAAAATAAATGAGGAAAATACAAAAAGACTAATATAGTGCTCATTTAACTGGATTTTTAAAGCTTTAAAAATTATTATCAAATCCAGGAATTAGCTGATTAACCAGTTAACATCATGACCAAGTAAAATTAATTCCTGCAAATTTAGTTTAATGTCAGTCCATGCATTTTTTACTCACGAAAGAATATAAAGTACAAAGTCATACAAACGCATACAATTCAGTCTCCGTTCATGAAAAAAAAAAAAAAAAAAAACTAGTAAATTTTGACCTCTGATTATAGGTATCTAACAAAACTAGCATAAGGCTGACACTGTTCTTAGTACAATATGAAGACTTTAGTAATAGAGTTTACACCGTTCACCATTATTCCTTCTACTTACTGTTTTAATCAAATCTAGTTAGTGTAATAAGGCAAGAAAATAACATTCGTAGACATTGGAAAGGAAGTTGCCAAACCCTACTTACTTGTAAATGGCATAATTATGTAGGAACTTCTAGGAAGTCTACATTAAACTTAGTCTACAAGGCACTCCTGTTTTAGAATACAGGAATTCCTGGGTTGTTTGTTTTGTATTTAATTTTATTTCAGACTGCAAAAAAAAGCAAGCAAACAGCAAAAAAAGTGAAACTATCAAATGATGTAAAATCATCCTTTCCAAGAAAATAAAAGTTATAGCATACCACAAAGAAAAGATGCTTAGTTAATGGATATAAAATTTAGAAGTACATTAAAATATCAGTTAACTTCTGAAAATTCTATAGTTTTTTTTTTTTCCAGTACCAGGAAATTCTATAATTTTATTTACCTCCTTATGGTAACCATAACCAAGTAAGGCAGGCTTCCTTATAGTTAGCTGTCACCTAAAATATAAAATTTCATTAGTAAGCTAGCAATTAGATTTGGTGTTACTGGAAATTCTGAACAGAAAGTTTATTTTCTTTTTCCTTTAAATACTGAATTGTCAATATAAGTCACTGCATTTCTGTAGCCAATAAATGAAAAGCATGACTATGCAGGTGACTTAAACCCACTCTTCTACTATCAGGAAAATTATTTTGGTTCTTCAGGGAAAAAAAGTTAATTTTCACAGTTATACTGCAATAATTACATGATGCAAAGAACCAAATTGCAGCAATGAATGAACATGCTTCAGAGAATCTGTGCATTCTGTGTATCTGACAGTAAAACTATAGATAAAATGCTAGTTAGAACAAATTCATCTTTAAAATATCAATTCCCTTTAAAAAAATTTACTGATTCTACCAAAAATCAAAAACATAAGGCTGTAAGTAAATAATAGCTGTGTTTAGGCTATTACAGTGCAGACTAACCTCAAGGCCACAAACATCCTGCTTCATTGTTGTTTGCATTCCACAGGGGTTTGATCCTCCTTTGGATCAAATATATCATAATCTGGATCATTTTCCAAATCTCCTTCTTCTTCCTCTTCTTCATCCGTTTCTTTACCTTCTTCATCATATGTGGGATTATGCGCTCCCGTAGGAAGTGACTGATTTCAAAGTCTGCAGCAAGGATAGCTTCAGCAGCAGCATCTAGATCGCCACTCCCAGGAACTTCAGGAGGAGCAAAACAATTAAAGAAAGAATCATTGGAAACTGTTTTAGCCACAGTACGAACTGTCTCACGTCCCTTGTGTTTCTACTTCTTCTTATGGTTTTTAAAATGACATTTTTTCCAAACTATTTGGCCCATAATTTCTGGTCCATCAAATGAAAAGGGATCAGAATCATCTGGTTCAGATCTCATCCTATATGTCTTTGTCAGCCCTTCATTTGTGAAATACATATTGGACTCAAAGTGAAATTCTGAGATAAGACTCATAGGCTGGCCAGCATCTGAGAATTTCACTTTAATGTCCTTCAAATGCTTCAGAATAGGTTCATCATGTTCCTGAACCATGTCACTAAGCAAGTCAACATTCTTAAAAATAGTCAACCAAAATTCAGGAATTCCTTTAGGATCTTCTTTTTCTTCATCCTTTTTGTCATTTTCAGTTTTGGCCTTTTCTTTCAGCTCCTCCAAAATCTCAGCTTCCTCATCTGCTTTCCATTCACACTCTTCTTCTGTAGGTTCATAAATTGCATTAATGATCTCAAATTGCTTATCAAATAGGTGTTGATAGAGAACAGCATACTTCCTTTCAAGATCATGAAGTTTCTCATAGAATTTAGCTTCTATTTGTGCACATTTCATTTGAAGGTTTTGAGAGCATTCTTTCTTCTCTGAACTACGTGAGGCAAGCTTTCAGTGCATCCTGTTGGTGAGTCTACCAGACCATCTAGCCTCTCATGAAGGGCTGCAAGAATCTGAGGATTTTGCATCATCTGAACAGTCAGCTGACATGCTTTGATTTTTGTTTCTTCACCAGCTTCTTCTACTTCTTCAACATCATCCAAATCTTGATCAAGTTCAGAATGTTCTTTCTTGTCAGTGTCTGCCATGTTGTGTGGAAGAGCTCCTAAGACCCGAGGCTCCTGCGGGGAGTCGGGTGGCTGAACTGTACAGGGAGTGACTCAGGTGGCGGGAGGAGCGGGAGGTGGCACTGCGAGCACGTGGTACTAAAAATAAAAAAATAAAAAGCACACCTGGTTTTTACTGCAATGTGTCCATGAGGTAACATTATGTCAGCACTCAGGAAGTTTCAGATTTTGGAACATTTCAGAGTTTGGATCTTTAATTTGTACTGCTAGGTCAAATACACCAACAAACACATTTCTATATACTACCAAAACAGTACTAAAATACAGTTTTAAAAGTTGCATTATTCCCTGGCACTACATGATGCACTGGCCCCATCCCTGGACATACTTAGCTGGCCACCAAGGTTGGACATGGTGGCACATGCCTATAATCCCAGCACTGGAGAGGCTGAAAACAGGAAGATCACTGTGAATCTGAGCTGAGTAGTGAGACCCTGTACCAAATAAATAAATAAATAAATAAATAAATAAATAAATATTGCATTATTAAATCTGTACCATATCTATTGTATGTTACCCTATTTCTATATTTGTTTCCTTTTTGGGGGAGGGGAGGGTCTACAGGGTGTTCAGAGTCTCACCACTAGATTAGACTCATAGTGCTCCACCTGTTCACAGCCTCCCAAGAGCTGGGATTACAGGCATGTGCCACTATGTCCAGTCTCCATTGCTAGCTCAGTGTGCACCGAGGGCAGAGCCAGCACCGCAGGCCCAGGGATGAAACCCTGGCTTATTATTACCATACAACTTAGGCTGTTAAGCTTAACCTCACTATCTGTCTGCATATCAAACATCTTAGGCATAACATGGAACAGGTATTTTTCATCAAGTATTGATATGTTGAACTTTAGCCATGCTTGTCGGTGCTTTAATCTGCTGAGCTATTTGGTTGGCCCTTGCATTTATTTCTGCTATTTGTTTTGGCTTTTGTTTTTATTCTTCAAAATAAAATAAAAGTTGCATTATTTACAGCAGCAGCAGCAGCTGAATTCCTTAGGAATAATACAAATAATGAGCAACACCTTTGCAATAAAAGCTATAAAACCTTGGGAGAATTTGAAGAAAACTAAAATGTAGTTATGTATCATGTTTATTGATTATATAGTTCAACATATTAAGATGTATATTCTCCCTAAATTGACATAAAGATGAAAAATGCACTCAGTTAAAATCCTAGGCTGTTGATCTGTCTTTGTACCTATCAGTCTCTCTCTCCTTCCTGCCCTCCCTCCCTTTCTTTTGTAGCGTTTGACAAGTTAGAATATGTATTGAAGTGAAAAGCATGTAGAACACTGCGTACCTTTTCAGATGGCTAGGATCCACACACTGTGATGCGAAATGCTAACAAGGATGTGGAGCAACAGAAGCGGCTTGGTTGTTGCTCATGTAAATTCATATTATTACAGCCACAGTGGAAGACAGTTTGGCTTTATTTCACAGAACAAAACGTGTACTTCCTTATGCTTCGGCAGTGGTGCACCTATCAATACAGTGAGGTTGAAAACAATGTCCACGCAAAAACCTACACAGTGATGTGTGGAGCAACTCTATTGCTGGAACTCAGAAGCAACCAAGATGTTCCTCAGTAATGAGTGAATAGAGTGACTGTGTGTGGAAGTTAAGAGTGGAGTACCACCAAGCGAAAGAAGCCTATCTGAAAAGACTACATTGTGCACAATTCCAGCTATGCATTCTGAAAAAGCAAAACCAGAGATTTTGTGGTCAAGTGATCCATTCGTTGATAGGCTTGATGGGGGAAGGAGTGAGTGATGGATAGTCAGCGCATTCTTAGGGCAGTGGAGCTGCTCTGTACAGTGCTGTAATTGTGGATTCATATCATCACACTTGGCTAGACCCAGAGAATATCACCGGTGGCAGTCTTCCTGCAGGTTCCTTATGAGTGCCCAGTAGTGCCCAGATAATTCAATGAAGAAAACATCTTTTTTGTAAGTGGTGATACAATTGGATATCCATATGGAAAATAATATCTTAAGCTCTGCATAAAAATTCCAGTGAATTCATGCAGATAAGCATAAAGGCCAAAACTTAATGGATTCCTAGGTGTAAACAACTTTGATTTTTGATTTAGTCAAAGATTTTGTAAATCATGGGGCCAGGGAGCTAGCTCAGCAATCTAAGCACCTGCCTGGCAAGCGCAAGGACCTGTGATGGAGCTGCTCTGTATCAATCCCCAGTGATGCATGCCATGCTGGCCTGGAACCCCAGGCACATCATATGGGCCACTGAAACCAGGAATGATGGCTCACACCTATAATCTCAGCACTGAGGAGACTGAAACAGAAGAATCACTCAGAGTCCAAGCTGTGTAGGCAGACCCTGTACCAAATAAATACATAAAAAGATTTTGAAAAAGATCTCATAAACCAGATATCAAAATTATAAATTGGGCCAGGAGATGGCTCTGTAGAATAAGCGCTTGCCTGGCAAGTGCAAGGGCCTGAGTTCAATCCCCAGTTCCACCAAGGAAAAAAAAAGTATAAATCATAAAATTTGATGACAACATTGAAAAACTTGTTGTTCAAAGGATGTGAAAAGGCAAGCCACTGCCTGTTTCAAAATGGAAAAGCATGTTTTATAAAAGACCTGTATTCTATTTGCATAAAGAATGCTTACTAATCAGAAAGAAGAAGCAAGCAACTTGCTTTTAAAATGTAAGAGATTTGGACAGATGTTTCACTAGAGAAAATGCATGAGTGGCCAATAAGTGCGTGAAAAGATGCTGAAGTCGTTAGTCATTCACGGCCTTGCACAACAGAACTACTAGGAGACATTACTGGTGGAAGAATTAGAACCTAACGTTCAGGCAGCACCACAGAATACAGAATAATGTGGCCACTGGGAAAGCAGTTTGCATAGATCAATTGTGATAATCCCTACAGTGAAATACTACTTAACTATAAAAAGTACAAATTCCAAATAGATGCAGTGACATAGTTAAGCTGCACTACTCAGGCAAACGGAAAGATCCCAGATGCCAGCAGCACTGAATGGTTCCATTTATAGGAAATTCTAGCAGAGGCTAAGTACAGTCAATAAGAAGAGGCCAAGATGATTGTTCAAAAAGAAGAGGGTGGTGAATGAAGGCAAGAGATAGGAAAAGGAATATTGTGGGACTGTCTTCTTCAAGGTTGTATATGGTTAGATTTTTGGACTTACGTGTAATCATAAGAAGTATATAATTCTTTATGCCTACTTTTAAAATATATTCTAATTTTTAAATGTTTTTTATCATATTCTGTAGGGACTTAAAGTTCAACATATCAATACT
>NW_004524707.1:5544629-5546508 GCF_000260255.1 Octodon degus
AATTAACCACTAGGAAGAATGTACACAATGTGTTAATTATTGAAACTGTCCTACCAATTTGGTTTGAAACTCTCATTGCTATTTGTGTCTCAATAAAATTATGGAGAAAAAAAAAAAAAAGAGGCCAATCAGTGCCTGGCTGAGGCCGGACTTGTAGGAGAGAAAAGGACATGAGGGAACTTCAGGGGCATGGCAACGTTCCGGCCTTCATTGTGGCAGGGCTACCAAACTGCATTTGTCAAACCCATTAACAACGGTGTAATTTATTTTCAGTCAGATGTGCCTCAAGTATACGTTAAAGGTGGAGGACATTGTCACGTCATGTTCTAAGGACTGACCACAGGAGGAGCGCGGAGTGCCCACCCAGTTTTGAGGCCTGCTGGTGTCTCTATGCTGCTCGCCTGGCACTGCAGCTGCTGTTGCTGCCTGCCCTGCACAGGGCACAAGCCCGGCCACTGGCCTGGGTGCCCTGCAACTCCAGCGGGCTTCTCGCACCACTCTTTTTCTCATAGTGTCCTGCTGCAGTGTCCACCAGCCTGTCACCATGCCCAGGTCCAGTTCTCTGCAGCAGGAGGCCACTCGGCTGCCCCCACTCTGCTACTTGTTTTGTGCCTGAGCACAGTAGTTTATATGGTTTGCTCCATGCTTACAGCCCAAGGGTCAGCCCAGGACCAGTTACTTCCTGTTGGACAGTCATTCTTTTCTACTGTTTTTAACCATTTATTACACATTCTGAAGAGTAATCTTGAGTGGTAATAAGCATAAAGCTAAAATTATGAACTGATACAGTGATGACATAACTGTTAAAATGGTAAATTGATTTAAATATACATTGTGATTTCAGACAACTTTCCTTTCAACACTTAATAAGGAATTTAATTTGTCAGTTGTCTTATACTATTCTTGATCTTTGCCAAGAGGCTGAAAAGTGATAGTAGTCTTGGACTTTCACAGTCAGCTAAAAGATAAGAAATTCTACTTAATGCTATCAATAGTTTTTGTTTTATTTTATTTATATAGTTTTGGCTATCTGAGACAGGGTCTTGGTGTGCAGTTTAGACTGTCCTTCAGCTCACTTTTTAGCCCAGGCTGGCCTACACTTGTAGCCGTCTTCCTGTCTCAGCCTCTCAAGCACTGGGATTGCAGGTATGAGCCACCATAACTGATATCATATTATTTTAAAGATGATAAAATATATATCATTAAATTTAACCCTTGATTTTTCCTGTTTGGTTTTGCTGCTCTGGTTTTCCAGTGAATTTATAGCAATGGTCTTGAAATATATACTCTGTATTGATCCCCTTTTTTGTTAGTATATATTTGTAATACATAATTATGTCCATGGTGGGGAATAGGTACATATACATATCCAATCTTGATCCTTTTTACTCCCTACCTGTCTCCCCCACTTCCCCTTCTGTCTTCCTCCATCCCTAGATACCTTGCATTGAAGTTAAATCAGGGAATTGTGCATGTAGCTAGCTTACCAGTAACACTTACCTAGTATACACAAGACCTTGGGTTTGATCCCTAGCATTGTTTGAATGAATGAATAAACAAGTAAATAAAATCAGCCTTATAATAGGAACACTAGTGGGAATTCTCTAGTTAGCATCTTTATTTAACGAGTTAGGCATTTTGTGAACAAAACACCCTGCAGTGTCCCTGAAAGAAATCCTGTCATTTCCAGGTCTGTAATATCCGATAGATTCTTTGCTCCAACTCCAATCCCTCCTTTAACTTCTTTTTAGACTTTTGTTTTACACTTTTTTTTTTTGCAGTTTTATTTTTGGAAGGACTTTTTTTGTGGGGTATGGTGATCCTGGGGATTTAGCCCACACCCTTCACACTGAGCTGCAGCATCGGGCCTTTTTAATTT
>NW_004524707.1:5547258-5549737 GCF_000260255.1 Octodon degus
TAATCCTGTACCTCTACAAAGAACACACCAGAAATTTGTCATTCCCACCTCTACAAAAATTGATAGCAAAGTGAAAATCTCCAAACACCTCACTGATGCTTACTTCAAGAAGAAGTAGCTACAGAAACCCAGACACCAGGAGGGCGAGATCTTCAACACCAAGAAAGAGAGGTACCAGATTTTAGAACAGTGCCAGGTAGATCAGAAAGGGGTGGACTCAGATTTTAACAAAAATCAAAGCTGTTCCTCAGCTCCAGGGCTACCTGCGATCTGTTTTTGCTCTGACGAATGGAATTTATTCTCATAAATTAGTGTTCTAAATTTCTTAGTAAGAACCTAATTAAATAACTAACACATTTTTAAAAATTTCTGTAACATTTTAATTAAAGAGTTCTAAAACTTGGAGGAGTTAGCAATCTCAGTATTATCTGTTCTGTTCCTTAAGGGTGAAATAAAACAACCCCAAAACCAGTGTGAGTTTACGCTTTGTTAAAGTGTTTTAGTAATCATGTTTTATCAATTGTGTTGCTAGGCACTGTAGGTACAAAGATAAAAGAGACATGCCCACTCTTATGGGAAGCTCAATTATAACATCTGAACACATAATTGAAATGCTTTGTAAATTATCAAAGCAGTGTGTACTGCAGAAATACGTATGAGCACTTAGCCCAGCACACACATGGAGCGTGTTTGAGATGTGTGACCAACCGGGAAGGGTGGAAGGGAATGAATCTTCAACACTGCAGAGAGGTAGCAGTTATCAGACTGGTCCCCAAGGAAAGCAGGTGAAATTACCTAATTGAAAGGGAGGAAGAGGAGTCTGGATGAAAGGTGTCATTGAGCAGCTTGGCAGGTGCAGGAAGTGGCCGGCCATGGGCACAACAGGGCTGAGAAGTTCAAGAGTCCTCAGAAAGGGGGGCCAACAGAGGCTTGACTTGTGGGGCTTTCTTTGGAAAGCACGATGGGATGTTCCCATAAAAACTATGATACTAGATAATGACAACAAAGTATTTTGCCCCTGGAACTTGGCAAGGCTAAGTCTTCCTCTAGGTAAAGTTAAGGATGTAGTTTTTACTGTGGTACAGAACACGGGCGTCCAGCCTTTGGGCTTACCTAAGTTGCAGAGTGAAGCATTGTCATGGGCCCCATGTACAGTGTGCAATATACTTAATGTATGTAAGTAATAACCTCCTTTTTCTCTATTTTTTTATTCTACTTTTTCTAGTATTGGTAGTATCATAATTGTAAGAATATCATGAGCTCTGTTGGAAAGATTTTTATACTTCCAGTAGCACAATTGGGAAAGAAAACCTATTTCAACTCACAAAGCAACACGTCTTGTCATGTTTAATAATTACATAAGACGCTTTCACGTCTGCTTGAAAATGAATGCCTGTCTTCACGCACATGAGCAGGTTAAAGCACGATTAACGGTGACCTTTGTGTTTCTTCCTCACCAACTTGCAAACACACGTGAGGTCTGGTGCGTGCAGGTTTCCTTTCAGTTGACTGTGTAGAAGCACAGGAGAGCCCACGCAGCGCCCCGTCCTCCTCGCGCAGCTGCTTTTGCCTCCCCCGCAAATCACACACCTGTTCCACCTGCACGTGCCGTAGGCGCATTCAGAGGTCGTGACCCTGCGGGCTCACGTTCCCGCTGCCCAGGACCACATGGAGCCCGGAGGCTGCAGGCTGCACGTGGCTGGGATAGAACACAACTGGAGAAATGCACACGGGCGTCCTGAGCTAGTGTACTGCACTCACCTACACTGAAATTACAAAACACTTAGTTCTACAACACTTTCACAAAGCACAATAATGATGCTGTAATTGCAGTACTGCTACATCACTTGTAGAGAGTTTGAATTAGAACCTGATAAGTGTATGTTAATAAAACATCTGGAAACTCTTGATTAAAGAGTAATATGATTAAGGATAGGGATTAAAGATTCATTTGGAAGAGAGTCATGCTGAGCTCAACTGTGGAACTTCTCAGATGCTATTTGTGGAATAAATAAGGAAGCTAATGATAAATGTTAAAAATTTTAGTTGCTATTTGACAACAGAAATTCAATAAGAAGCAAAACAAATTGTTGTAGTTAATATAGTTACAACATTTAAAAAGATTTTCAATATGGGAATGAATTCAACCAGAGCACATAAGATTAAGTTTTTAAAGTCACTATATTTGGTGCACACTTAAGCTTTTGGTTGTTGGAGCTGTAAACAGAGTTTTCAACCCCTAGAGCCGTTCCAGGTGACACAGTCCTCCAGTGTCCTTACATCCAGCAGACCACTGGCAGTCACCCGGCAAATGAGACCTACTGCACAGGCAGAGCTGAAGACCAAATGGATCGTGAGGGAGTCTGTCACTGAGATCTCCCTTCTCTGCTATCATAGGCCACCTTTGAAAGGGACTGTGAACCCCAGAATGTCCGCTGCTGCTGATACCGGTGTATCATTAGGTATGAGTGCCCTCCTC
>NW_004524707.1:5550527-5551526 GCF_000260255.1 Octodon degus
ACATCTGAATACAATTTCGTTTGCCAAGTTTCAACACTCAAATGTAGAGCTTTTCGTGCTGACCTACGTCATTTGGAGAAACTTGTCTTTCTTTGGGCACTATTGAAAACTAATAGCTTTTTAGCTTACCTTATCAATGGATCACAGATTCAGTGGCCAGGGATTCGATCCCTGGGCCTGCCATGCCGGCCCCGCCCCCGAGGCGTGTGGAGACAGCAATTGAGGCTGGGTGTGGTGGCATGCACCTGTAATCCCAGCTCTCGGCTGTAAACAGTTGGATCACCATGAGTCCAATCTACATAGTGAGATCCTGTAGACCCTGTACTAAACACAGAAAAAATACAAATAGAATTTTTAAAAAATGGATCACAGAATTATATTCAAATGTGTAGTGTACTGTCTCCAAGTATAAAAAGCCCAACTCTGCCTTTTTTCTCTTTGTGGGAGACAGACAAGGAATAGTAAATCCTCTTTGACTTTGGTAGGAATATTTTATCAAATCCCTGGGTCCTCAGGAGCTTTCTGAGGATGCAAACCCAAGCATTCAGGTAAATTTTCATCCTCAAGTCTGCCTACCAAGTATGTCTTGCAAAGGCCTGTCACCCCTCATGTGTCAGCTCTGCTCTCTTGCCCTCTCTTGCTCTGCTCTGAGGGATGGAGAATGTAATGTTGAGGCAGCCCACACCTCTACAGAGCGTGTTGTGGCTGAAGGCTTTGTCTCACTGGAGAAGAGCAGCAGAGGTGTAGCTGGCCTTGCTGAGTGCAACAAACCTGCCAACTTTTCTTCATCTGGATTATTATAAAAGAAAAAGCACTTGTCAAATTCCAACTATCAAAGGCCTTACTTGACTCAGTGAGGAGACCCGACTTTAATGGCAACTGCAGTAAGAGCAATTCAGGTCGTGAAAAGCTGCTGTCGTTTTTCAAGCCTAGGACTTTTGCAGGGCCCCAAGTAGTGGAGGTATCAACCAAAGAACTGCTACACAGATTTAATGCAAT
>NW_004524707.1:5552566-5554391 GCF_000260255.1 Octodon degus
GTTTGTAAATAGGATCTCAAGTCCACATCTTGTACAGCAATTAGCCACTAGGAAGAATGTATGCAATGTGTGAATTATTGAAACTGTCCTACCAATTTCGTTTGAAACTCTCATTGCTATTTGTTTCTCAATAAAATTATGGAAAAAATATAAATTTGCTTAGAGATTTTATTGGTGGGTAGTGAATTTTATCATATGCTATTTAAAGCTATTATAATTATATTATTTTTTACCTTTATTCTTTCACTGCAAACAACTTGACTAAATATTGAATGTTAAACCCATACAGAGTAACCCAGCATTCCTAGTATAAATCCAAGTTGGTTGTGATACCATGCACAGCTTATCATAGCTGTGGGGTTTTTCCCCCAGTATTTTGTAGAGAGCTTTTTAATACCTATTTTCACAAGAGGGATTGGCTGATACTTTTTTTTTTCTTGTAGAGACACATTTTCAAGTCCTAGTGTCAAGGTTATTTTAACTTTATGAAGTAATTTAAGAAATACTCTTTTTCTCTTAGTATCACCTGAAACATTTTGTGTAAGTTTAGAAGCCATCTGAGCCTGGGATTTTCTTTTGAGGGAAGTTTTAAACTATGGATTCAATTTCTACAATAGATTATATGGTTTTCCTTGGGCCCATTTTATTGGGTTGCAAGTTGCGCTGTGTAGGTATTCTGCAGAGATTATGAGATGTGCTCCTCTCTTTACGTCTTACTGGATGGTGCACAATTGAGATTTGTCACTTGTGTTCACTCCCCTCTCTCTGTCAACGTGGCATCGACCAGTCTTTTCTGCAGTAGCTATCATTTGTAATTAATAATTATTTCGGGGCTGGCCAAATAGTTCAGCGGACTAAAGCACCTGCAAACAACAGGTGCAGGAGCTGGGGTTCCATCCCTGGGCCTGCCGTGCTGGACCTGCCCCCAGGGCACACTGAGACTGCCGTTGAGACTGGGTGTGGTGGCACCCCATAGCTATGATAAGCTGTGCACAGTATCACAGTCAACTTAGTGATGACAGGCAGCCTTGTCTCAGCCCATGTCTCAGAGATAAAACTTCAAACATTTCACCATTAAATGTGTTCTCTGTGGCACTCTCACAGAGCACCTGTAATCCCAGCTCTTAGGAGGCTGTAAACAGGTGGATCACTACCTGAGTCTGATCTAGTAGTGAGACCCTGAACACCCTGTAGACCCTTCCCTAAAATAAAAAAAAAGTTCACTATTTCGTGGAAAGGTACTTTGTAATTATACATATACCCATTTCTGCAAAACTCTTTCAGTTTACTTACATACTTACTTGTATCTTATAAACTGGTAGTTTTCCTTTTTTCTTTAATAAGTTATAGTCTGTTATTGCAGGCTTGTGTTTTGAAGCTCAAGTAGTTCCTGGCATTTGCCTGGTGGTATCCTGTTCACTCTGTCTTATTTGTCCTTTGACATGTCCCATCCTTGAATATGTCCTCACTTTCAACACAATAGCTTTTCTAAGCTCCTCTTGTACTCTCCCCACCCAGCTCTGGAAGTAACCGTTTCTTCAAGGAGTCTGCGTCCTTGCAGTACAGAATGGATTCAGAAGCCAAGGTGAGCACTGGCTGTGCTCACGGTGCTGAGAAGTGGTGGTCTCAACCTTCAGCACTCAGAGTTAGGGTTTCTATATATGGATGTGTATATAAGCAAGGGCACACTTAAAATTGAATTTACTTCTATCTCTGTAATTAAAAATGTGAATTCACATTGATAGTGTTAATTCTAATCTTAATAGCCCAGTAGAGTAAGCACTTGTCTGGCAAGTGCAAGGGCCTGAGATCAATCCCCGGTTCC
>NW_004524707.1:5555452-5556748 GCF_000260255.1 Octodon degus
TGTTGCAGGCCCTCTGTATCCTGTCGAGGGGCTTGCTGCCCTCACTGGACCTCTCTGGCTCCCTGGGCTCCAGCTCTGTGTGCAGGACTGCCCTGTTGTGCTTGCTTCCCTGCTGAGCACTGGCACTGAGTCCTGGTCATTCCCTGAGAGGAAAATACCGATGTTTGAATGTCTGTAAGATTTGAAATGGTCTCTTCTTTTCTACTCTTGACATTAATAATTGATGCTATTTCTCTTTCTTCCAGACTAGTGCATCTCAGCAGCTTCTCATTTTTATTAGTATTTATTAGTATTTTTTAAATCTATTTATTTATTTATATATTTGGTACAGGGTGTCAGTACGCAGCTTGAACTTGTAGGGATCCTCCTGTCTCAGCCCCCACCATGCCCAGTTTCAGTGGCTGGCACAGTGTGCCTCGGCTTCCTGGCTGGCCTGGTATGTGGTACTGGGGATCAAACCCAGGTCCTTGCACTTGCCAGGCAGGTGCTTAGACCACTGAGCTAGCTCCCCAGCCATTAGTGTTTTCAATGAACTGTATTTTGATTTGCTAATAATTTTCAAGTGTATGTTCTTTTATTTATTTTATTAAAATAAATAAAATGAAATTTGTATATTTTATTAAAATAAATAAAATGAATTTTATTTCTTTTTGGCAGTGCTGAGGATCAAACTCGGGACCTTGTGCTTGCATCCTTTTTGCTTCAAATTTTGTGAGATGTATTGAGCCTTAATTTATTCCCCAGTTTATTTAGTTTTGACAAATTTTCACAAGTACTATAAAAGTAAATTCTGTAGTTGTTGGCTATTTACCATTTCTTAGAGCTGTCATTGTTCACTGTTATAAAACACAAGGTGAAGAGCTATTGGAAACATTCTATATGTACATGAAAGCTGTTTTGTTAGGGTCAGGAAGAAAGTGTTTTATCTTGTTCTAAAGGTGCTGTGTAATATGCAGATTTATTTAGTTTAATAAACTAAAATACTTAAGATGTATCTGTCCTGAGGCCTTTCATGGACATAACATTTCCATAAATGTAGGGATGTGAAATTAGGTAGCAAAGCAAGAATTAAGGAAATGGGAAGGCATTATTTCAGCATTTGATAGAAGTTTCTTTTTTACAGTTGATGTTTTCTATGCACCTTAACCATAATACTTTATAAAACAAATGCCTTAAAGTGTTCTAATATCAATTTAAGTCTAAGCCAAATCTTAGGTATCACATTGTGCAGAGAACATGAAGTAATCATAAGAATACAAATTTTAAAAGGAGAGAAATTTTTATGACTATATATAT
>NW_004524707.1:5557118-5562661 GCF_000260255.1 Octodon degus
TTTTTGTTTACTTTTTTCAGAGATGGGTATTCCATTGCCATTCATGTATTGTAGGTGCATGAATTCAGCAAAGTAATCCAATATATATTAGTGAAATTTTAATTCCGCATTTGTATGTTCTTCACTTTTTTTTTTTTTGTATTTAGGGCAGGGCCTATAGGGTCTACAGGGTCTCACAGTGTAGCTGGACTTGCAGTCCTTCTTCTACAGCCTCCCACATCCTGGGATTACAGGTGTGTGCCACCACACCCAACCTCAGTCACAGTCTCAGCACACCCCGGGACAGGCCCGGTACGGCAAGCCTGGGGATCGAACTCCCGTGCCCTGCTTCTGCCTAAGCAGGTGCTTTAATCTGCTGAGCTATTTGGCTGGCCCTGTTCTTCACTTTGACAAGTGAAATACAAACTTTCCTTATAGAAATAGAAGTAAAAATAAAAATAGAGCATTATTTTCTAAATTTTGAGCATATGTGGTGGCTAAGATAAGTGTTCCAGCTCGCAACTTCCATACTGTTTTTCTCAAATCTAGAACCCAGTAGTAAGATCTACCCAGTAAGCCTCTTTAAACATCTGTAGATGTCACAAATGTAGTTTGTGTGATTTGTGCCTTGGTCTCTGGAACAAAGTTAAACTACAACTAATTAATAGTCGCTAGGCAGCTGCTAGAAGTATTTTGGTAGGACAGTTATTCTGGGGGGAGGAAGAGCCAACAGTGAGAAAAATGAAATCAATATAAAAATTGACATCAAATTACAGAGTTGCAGGGCAGAGCTGCCAGGCATGGACTGCACTGCCTTTCTGGCCCGTGTCTTCCGTCTCCTCCTCCCTGACCTGTGTTGCTCAGGTGTACATTGTTTTCCATATAGCTCAGTATGGTCCTTAATGCTAACCCTTAATGCTACCTTCAAATTGTTTATGGCTTCTGATCAAACTAAGCCAATTTTGGTGGCCCCCTTTCTCCTGCCAGTGATGGGTTTAGAAAGACACAGGACGCACTTCTGTCCAGTGAGATCTGCAAGGCTGTGTAGTGAGCCTGCGGAGAAGATCACCTCTCTTTTCAGAGAAAAGGTAAAGGAAAAGATGGTGTGCTGGCTCCCGTGCCACTCACTGTATTGGGAAATTTTTAGTTGACTTGTGGCTACAGTAAGTATTTAGATATTACCATTTAATTTGATGGCTGATTAAATATGCATTGTTAAAGAAGTAGAGGGTGTTGCTTATTCTTTTATAAACTGTATCGGTAGAGACTTACTTTAAAACAGTAGAAATCGACCTGTCAAATTCTGCTTTGCTTTGTTACTAGACAAACTGGGGTTTATTTTTCTCAACCCTCAAAGTTTTCAGGTTCAGATACTTGGATGCCCTTCATGTTTCCGCTCCATCCTTCAGGTTTTTCACATGCTTGTCAGTTCATGGTCACAAGTGATTGCTGCGCCCTCAAGCAGGAGGGGAGGGAGGGAGGGACACAGTGGGGTACAGACTGAGCCTGCCAGCTATTACCAAGAAAACAGAAGCTTTCTTGGAAGCCCACTCAGAGATCCCCTGCTTGAATCTCACTGGCCACCGTGTATGGGCAGGGATGGCTGTCCACTGGGCCAGCTTCATGCTTAGCACCCACAAGAGGGTTGAGCCAGCTAGTCGCTTAAAGCCACTTCTCTTTGTTGTGCTGGAATTGTGTCTTCTGTGGCTGCTGCTTGCAGTGTGTGTAATACATTTTCTCTGATGTAGCTTTAGGTATTTTAATTCAGTAATCCATTTTAAAGTTAGTATACTAAACTTAGGAAGTAGGATCTTTAGTTTTAAAATTGAAAATTAGTGCTTCTGGTGAAATATATAAATTTGAGCCACATTAACACCAATTAAAATTTTTTATTTGAGCCAGATATTGTAGTGATTTTTAAATGAGTTTTACAGTTTTTATGTGAAATGTATCCCCTATTAGGAAGCACAGAGAGGCTGTTCTGAGTATTTAAACTGAACTCCAGGGCAGTTATAATACAAAGTACCTTCCTCAGGGTTCCTTATGAGGAAGGAGATCCATAATCCCGTAAAACAAGGGCAGTGTTGAGTATTTGCTGTTGTATTCAAGCTGTCCCTGCGCAGACTCAGGTGATTCTGCGCTGTGTCCTGAGGTCTGCCCCTGTGCCTCCTCCTGCCCCACCTCCAGGCTTTCCACACATGTGTTTCTTGCAGCCATTGACATAAATCATTTGAGGAAATATGGGAAAGAATGAAGTAAATGTGGTTCCCCATTCCTGCTCTCGGGGGTGCTGCCTGATATGGATAAGAGCAAGGTGGGGACAGGCTAGGGTGGGGTCCGCACCATGGGAACAGAGACACAGCTTTGCGTCTTGGCTGGCTGCTGCAAGTCACCGAACAGGGACGGGGCCTGCTTCCGGGCGCCTCGTGTAGGATTCTAGACCTGGGTACATAGGGAGGAGCCACTGAAGCTCTGCTAAGCTGAGTGCTGGTTTAGGTTCATCTCAGTAACAGAAGAAAATCATGAGGTTTTCATGTTTACTTTCCCTACCAGGTTTTCTTTTTAGTTTTTTATTGCTTTGGCTAGAAAAGTAAAGGAGTACTAGATGAAGCATGTATGCTGCCAGCCTTGGCAGGAGAGAGAACCAAATGAGCGATTGAATACTTGGTTGTATGGTGCATAGCAGGATCTCTCTTACTACACAACTTCTTCCTAAAATCACTGTGCAGAAGGGGAAGAGCAGGGAGTCTGATTATTTTATTTCTGTACCTGAGAAGAAAGCTTATTTAGTAAACCTAACATTATGTTGCCACAACTTCTTAATCCAGTTAAGTTCTTCACAGTTATTGAAGACCGTACTGCATGTTGAGGCTAACTAGAAACAGTGACCTGCTTCTTAATCATTGTCAGGAAACTGCATTCAGAGAATGAGAAGAACACCCCCCCTGGACGAGCTGCAGCCGCCACCGTATCAGGATGACAGCGGTTCTCCCCACCTCTCATGTACACCCTCAGAGATTGGGGACAGTAAGTGCGAGTTTTCCCACTGCAGCAACAGTCCAAGATGTTCATATAACAAGTGCCCAAGCGAAGGAAGCACAGGTCATGAAGTAGAAAGTTTCCATAATAAAGGATATGAAGAAGATGTTCCGAGCGACAGCACTGCGGTCCTAAGCCCAGAAGTAAGTAGAAGTTGGAGCGAATGTTGTTTGGAAGGTAATACCGTCATCCTGTGTTCTCTTCTTGCTAGAAGAATTTTTTTGTTTTGGATTGGTTTTCATTTTTTGTTCTGGGAATCAAACTCAGGACCTTGCGCTTGCCAGGCAGGCGCTGTGCCACTGCGCTGTTTCCTGGCCCAGAAGAATGGGTTGTAGCACTGTCTTGTCTGCTCACTCATAGCTTATTTTGCCAGCTTCCACCCTTCCCCCATGCTCTGTCACACACCTGTCAGCACTGCCCCACCAGCTGCTCAGAACTCCTACTCCAGTCGAGGGAAGATGTATTGCTAAGGAGAGGTGGCTATTGTTTTCAGACACTTTATATAAAACGTCCTAGAGTTACATACCTTTTCTTTCACCTGGAAGTTACTGTTTTTAATTTTTATTATTTTACGTTTTTATTTATTTATTTATTAGTACATGTTTGCCAGACATACTGACTACTTTGATTGTGGGTGTTTGGTGCAGCATGACACATCCTAATTCCTGTTTTATGCCCCTCCCTGCTCCCCTGTGCACTCCTCTTACCTCCTCCTCCTGTTTCCTTTTATCTTTTATTTTGTTCTTTGTTCATATTTGCATTTATCATATAAGAGAAATTATAGTATTCAAGCTTGTGTATCTGATTTACTTCCCTTAATTTTGTTTTCTTTCTTTCTTTTCTTTTCTCTCTTTTTTTTTTTTTTTTTTTTTTTTTTTTTTTTTTTTTTTTTTTTTTTGTGTGTGTGTGTGTGTGTGTGTGGTACCGGGGATTGAACTCAGGACCCTGCGCTTGCCAGGCAAGCACTTATTCTACTGAGCTATCTCCCTGGCCCCTTATTTTGTTTTCAGGGAGCATCCATTTTCCTACATATAGTTCAAATTCATCCTTTTTTGTAGCAGAGGAGTATTCCATTGCATATCAATACTACATTTTCTGTATCCATTTATTTGTTGATGGATAGTACTAGACTATTACAGTGTTTCACTGTTCTTTCAAAATAATCTTACTGTATTTTCATTTTACAGAGTATGAAAGGGGTCAGTGATGATTAACTTTACTGATGAAATTTTAATCCATGGTATTCATGTATTCAGAGTGGTTGGTTAGTTGAGTTTAAATTACTTTTTTGAGCAAAAATGTAACAGTGACAACAAAAATAATTGCAGTTTCAAAGTATTGCTTTCTAAAGAGCATTTGTTTTAGTCTTTGTGATCATGAAACCTATAAAGGTGACAAAGAGGATGTCACAGCATAGTAGTTATTTGGGGGATTCACTTTCCTTACAAGTTTTCAGTTGAAAGTTTTTACAACTTTATTCCTGAAATATTCACTAATACTGTAGTATCTGTATTCTTCAATGGTGAACCTCTGATATGTCAAACTAAGCTAGTTTCGCAGTACACAGAGCAATTAAACTATGGATAGAATTTCTTTACTTTTAATGTTTTTCTTCTAAAAAGAAAACTTTAATACTTTTCTGGTATCTCTAGCATTGTAGTTTTGTTTCTTTTGTTTTCTTTTCTTTTTCTTTCTTTTGGTACCAGGGATTGAACTCAGAACCTTGCACTTGCCAGGCAGGTGCTTATGCCACTGAGGCATATCTCCAGCCCCTAGTATGATAGTTTCTATCAGAAGAAAAAACTTCACATTGATATTTTAATATATTAGTACTTCATGATTTTCTAAGAACATTTGTGTTCTAGCATCTAGACAAATTTAAGGAGGTACTTTGTGGTTTTTTGCACACCATGAAGATAGTCAACAGTTAACAGTGAAACCTGAATTGTAAAATTAATAGTAATAGGTGAAATTTTGCTGTGAGCTTTAAATAGTCAGCTCATGTAATTCTACCAGTCACAGTTTTGGGAAGTTTGCCCAGGCAACATCAGCTCTTCAACAGTGGACTGTAGTTCATACCCAGGTCTGCCTGCCAGCATACGTGGTGCTTTCAGCAGGTGTGTTCTGTTGCCCGCCTGCTCTGGGTTGTGTGGGAGATCACGTAGGTGCAGCATGCCCACCACACATGCCGCCAGATGACTCACAGACCACGTCTAGCAGCACAGATGAGGTGCCTGATTGCGCATGCTTTTATTTTAATCCACTCCAGATCTAAAGCATGAAGTAAGAGGAACAAAACAAGGTAGGCTAGGATGCCAGCAGGTGTAGGTAGAAGGCCGCAGTGTTGTCCTGGCTTGTGCCTGCCCATCCGCCCTGTCTCTGGTCGGCATTCTCCTTTGTGATGTGGTAACAGGGACCAGAATTGGAATTAGCACAAGGCTATCAAAGAGCCAATAACCTATACTTGATTTATGGGAGTGATTTAAGAGTAAGTACAACTGGCCACCCCTGTAGCAGTTAGTCTA
>NW_004524707.1:5563598-5586743 GCF_000260255.1 Octodon degus
AATAATGCAGATAACAGCTTTTATCTGTTAAAACTTGTCACTCTTTAACTCTTGGATTCGTAAGAATTGTCAGAATTCAAAAGAAAGAAAGAAAGAAAGAAAGAAAGAAAGAAAGAAAGAGAGAGAGAAAGACCAAAAGAATAAATAAATAAATTAGGGAGGCACCAGAGGAATCAAATTCATAAATACCTATTATCCAGGATCTCACAAAAATGTATATTACCCAAAATGTCTTAGACATCATGACACTTAAAAATATGTAACTGGGACTAAGGAAGTAGCTCAGCAGCATAAGCACCACCCCAGAAAAATCCCAATTTTGATCCCTGGTACTGTTAAAAAAATTAATTGAAGTCTCAAAGATATATCATTAATAATCTTTAGTTACAATTATGAAATAGCATACATGAAGACAGTTTCTCTAAACTACTTTTAAGAATGAAAACGTTTGCCCTGATTTACTCATACACATTAGAAAAACTCAGTTCTATGAAAATGTGTTATTTCTCCCCAAATACCACTCTTTGTTACTCATGTTTTTGTCCATACATGATGTCAATTTCTATGTAAGAGTTACAATTTTCATGACTCGTGTCATTTTGGTTTTCTTCTGTAGAATGAAGAGTCCCCCCTACAGACACAGCTAAAATAGAGACTGACGTGTGATAGGTGCAATAGTTAAGCCAAAGCTGAAGCCATAGACATACCAGCTACAAGAGACAGTCTGAGATTTGATACAGTCTCTGTAGATATGTGTCCCTAGTCAAAAGTCAGAGAAGCCGGAGTTCTTTGAATAAATGGAAGAAAGGAAACTTAGAGTCCATAATATTCACTGCCTTAGTAGACACTAATACAAGTATAAGAATGCCTTACTTGGTCCTCTCCTTGCTGTGACAAAACACCGGGCACCCCAAGTTAGAGGAGGAGAGATTTGGCTCACAGTCTGTAGAGGTTTCAGTCAATAGTCAGCTGGCTCCAAGGCAGGGTGGCATGCCAGAGGGCTTCGCGGGGGAGAGACCATTCATGATGGGCAGGAAGGAACAAAGTGGCGAGAAAGGCAGTGAGCGACAAGCAGCAGCAGCAGCCTGCTTTCTGTCTTTCATATTTTATCCAGCTCCCTGCCCTGAAGGTGGGTAGCACTCACACCAGGGTGGGGCAGCCTTAATCGCAGCATCCGCCAGTGAACCAATCTCAGCATCACACCCCTAATCCCAGGATCATTCCCCCAAGGTCTGCACCTCCAGAAAGCCCCACCCATGACCACGTGAGGCTGTGGGTTGCATGGAGACACAAGCCATGATGAGCAAATTATAGAATTGGTCCACATTTTAAAATAAAAATAATTTCAGAATCATTAAAATACTTCCAGGGGCATAGTGATGTGGTCAAAAGTCAGAAGTCTGGCTTTGGTGTTGTCAGTAACTGGATGACACCCCTCCTGCAGTCCAGATGGACTGGCAGGAACTTGAGACACTTGCAGGTAAAAGAGTAGTTTCTTTTAGTGCCATAATTGGTATGCACACTTTAGTTTTCCATTTTTGAAATAGGTATTCTTTCATCTCAACCATATTGAATAATGGAAAATAATAGATTATTTTTAATTCTGGCTAAAAAGTGACTAAAAATGGTTTGTGACATGCAGAATAAACATATGACTCCAATAAATATGTGAGGCTTTTTACATATAGCACATTTTCAGTAATACTTAAGGCTAACTATGTTAATGTTCTGTTGTAGATGGGGCCATTTTTGGACAAATCCTAAAAATGGAACCAAATATGTCAACAGTATTGTATTGTATTGTATTGTATTGTATTGTATTGTATTGTATTGTATTGTATTAAACATATTATTTATATTCTCTTCCCCTGTGGCCTAGTACTGAGCTGCCAGTTTCACTGATTATTAAGAAAAAATAAAATTTAATAGTCTTTTACTAAAGGAACAAAGTTTAATACCAGGAGTCAGACTTCAGAACCTTGTGCTTGCCAGGTAGGCACTTAAGGTGCTGAGCTCTCCCTGGTGAAAAGTTATATATTAAAGTATATATTTTAAGTTCTCATTTATAAATAAAAAGTACAGGTTTCTCAAAACTGTAGTAGTATATATTTCACTTAAAATGTATTTTTATCATAGATTTTAGTTTAAATTACCACGTAAGGGCCAGTGAAATAGCTCAGTAGACTAAGTGCCTGCTTTGGCAAGTGCAGGGACCAGAGTTTGATCTCTGCCCCCACGTGCTGCGCCAGCCCCATCCCCAGGCGTGCTGAGCAGGCCACCGAGTCCGGGCATGGTGACGCATACCTGCAATCCCAGGACTGGAGAGACTGAAAACAGAAGGATCACTGCAAGTCCTAACTTCATAGTGAGACCCTGTACTAAATACATAAAAATAAATAAATACATATCACTTAAATGCTCTGGCCCTATAGGATAATTTTTGGTTGTAGTTCACTGCTATTTATAATAGTTTGTGGTAGAAAATAGAGCTTGTTTTTACATTGCCCTTTTAAAGAACTCTCAGACATTTATTTACATACTAGATTAAATAATAAGAGTTTGAAACTGAAAACATTTAAAATTTCTTTTCTTAGGACATGTCAGCACAAGGATCATCTTCACAGCTTCCTAAACCTTTTGATCCTGAGCCAGAAGCTAAATACGGCACTCTGGATGTGACTTTTGACTATGACTCACAAGAACAGAAGCTTTTGGTAACAGTGACAGCTGTCACAGACATCCCCGCATATAACAGGGCAGGTGGCAACTCATGGCAAGTACACCTTGTTCTTCTACCTATAAAGAAGCAGAGAGCAAAAACCAGCATCCAAAGAGGACCATGCCCCGTCTTCACAGAAACATTCAAATTTAATCACGTCGAATCTGAGATGATTGGAAATTACGCAGTTCGCTTTAGACTGTATGGTGTACATCGCATGAAAAAGGAAAAGATTGTGGGGGAAAAGATTTTTTACTTAACCAAGTTGAATCTTCAAGGGAAAATGTCATTACCTGTGATATTGGAACCTTCTTACAATCATTCTGTGAGTATCTCAAACGACCTGCATATAGTTCATGTCCATGGTATATGATAGACATAATTTTAAAAATCTATAATCAACACAGCAACTTTCTTAGTCAAAAATTCCTAAGCCTTGCATAGATAGACACAGTTTTTCCTTCTCTATAAAAATTACACTTAAATTATTTTTTGTAGGTGTTTTATCCTTCATGGCGTTCTACCCCCAGGTCCACATGTGTATTCCTTGTTGCTTAAAGAGTTGGTTATGGCATCAGCTGAACTCCGCACAGAACCGGCTCTTCTCTTGCCGGTTTACACTAGGTGACACATACCGGCTCTCCCACCTCCAGTGTTACTGTGCTATGTTGCAGGAAATGTTTGCTCTCACAGAGCACGTGCTGCTTCCTGGCTCCTGACTGGTTATCTTTCCAAAACTGCTGTGAAATTGTTCTTACTACATTTTTTGAACAAATGTTTTGAACACAAAATCTGAGAGAACACAGCATAGGATTCTGGTTAATTCCATTTTTTCTTACGATCATAATCACTAACAAATCAATCTCTCATCCCTCATTTTCATATTTTTAACCTGGTTCCCATAAGGTATTGCAGATCACTGGAGAGAAGTATCTGCAGTGTTTATTTAAACCAAAGAGAGACATTATGCCACATATTTATTTAGATTATGAGAAAATTTGTGATGTATATTGTAAGTGTAAATTACTTATATTTATTCCTCTCATATTAAAAAGCATTTATATAACACAATTATACAAGCTTTAGACTATATTTATATTTTAAAACAAAAGCATAACATTTGAGGGCTGTTTGTTAGCTTATAAATGTGAGAGCGTAAGTCCAAAGTTGAAGTCTCTGTATTCAGCCATTCAGCATATCTTGTGGGCCTGTTGGCTGCATCATTTTAACTAGAGGACTTCAGCATCTGTGAAAACACAGAGGTGTTGGCAAATGTAGTGTTTAAGATGGGTTTTTAGGGTAAGATTTGATTTTTATTGGTATAGTTGATAACTTGTTTTTTTTTAATTTTCAGATTTACTATTTTGGGGGAATGCCTTTTAAAGTTACATGAGCTGTTTACAAGAGAGAAATGGAAGTGGAAAAAGTACAGAGTTTAATGAAGTTGATTATTTTCAAGTATTAATATAATTTTTAAATTATTTTATTCTTTGGTCTGCGTTATCACTAGCTTTTCTTTGCAAAATATACCCTTATATAGAAATAACTGATTTTAAATTGGAAGACAAAGGTTGTATCACCAAGGGGTATCTATTTTGTGTTGCTTTATTTATTTTAAATTATTGGTTTCAACTTCTATACGAATTGTAATAATTGCTCGAAGAAAATGAAGATATAAAAATATTGTGATTTTGTCTCTGGCCTAACTAAGTAGCTTTCTGTGTACACCGACGTGACATGAGCTAGCTTGTAGTCACTGATCTCATAACTGTTGCTTTGCTCGTGCAGCACAGTGAATTTCTAGGGATTGTTTACCGTAAGGAACAAGTGCTAAATGCATAGCTTCTGAAACAGCGTGTTTAAATCTGAATGAAACTGTCCTTTACTCCTAGGAAATGTTCTTTGTGATGAACACTTCTAATTCAGTCGCTGAGTTTGTCTTTTCCCTACCTTCTCAAAACCTCCCTGCTTGTTTTATGACTCTGTATGTCAGAAGTTAAGTATCATAATTCTATGTGATGTCTGGTCATAAAATATATCAATAGAATGTACGGATCTGCTACATATTTTAATCTTAATTGTATGGATAAATTTCATAATTACAGTTTACTTGGGTGAGTTTCCCTCTAGTTTGTGAGATAACATGCGTGTAAGAGGCACATCCATAAAGAAGAGGCACATACACAACTAAATAGTACAGTGCCTTGTGAGTAATTCTTGTTGTAAGAACATTAGCCTTTTGGCAGAGAGTTTTAATTCAGTCAAAAATTTAAAACATACTTAAAGTTTACAGTTTATTTTCATGGTCATAATAGAAAAATAGAATTCTGCACATAAAATTTAAATCAATGCACTGGGAGAAATAAAGACCAGTGTCACCAAAATGTCTTTCTGAAAACTAAACAAGGAGTTTCTCTGAAGGCGAAGTTAACGTTTACCATGAAGAAGGTGCTATAGTAAGAGGAACGCCTCCTTGATCTTGTGTGCTTAAAGCTAGGCCAAGAGTTGAAAAGGCTAAGATATTTCTGCAACTAGCTGTGTGAACTTGGAAAGTGATCGCATTGCTTTGGTTATCCGGTGCCCAGTAAAATAGGACTAGGCCAAAATTATCTGTAAGGTTCTATGCATCTCCAGTGTTCTCTGACTCTATTACTAATGGGTTAGTTAGGCACAAAAGTGGGTTAATTTTAAATACACTTTATATGCTTAATTCATCACATTTTGTGGTAGACATGTTGTCTTCTCTCCTATGTATGTTTCCAACAACTTTCAAATGACTGGGAAGTCCTACGTAATGCTGTCTGTCCACCCACTAAGGGAGGGCTAGGGTTCATTTTCCCTGTCTCACTGGTCAGTGGAGCTTAGGCTTTGTGGCTGGACTTCACCACTCTTGTCATTTCTAGCAAACCTCAGTGTAGACCCAACAGAGAAGCAGACACTGCGCTCACGTTACATTTCCATGAGGTGGATGGGAGCAGCTCCCGGAGATCAGAGGCTGTAATAATTCTAAAATAGCTCTGTCAGTGAAGGCACAGATTTGGTGATGAGCCAGACAGTTGCAGGAAAGAAAAGTCCTTCACACATAAGAGCCCTGTGGAAACACAGCAATGCCCCTGGCCAGGCCAGTTCCACAGGATGATTTCAGGCTTCATTCTTGAGACACTTAGATACTGACCTGGTTCACTTTTGCCTCACTCCTTCAGTAAGTTGCTCTTGCACTTAGAGCCAGTTAGCCGTCAAGGTTTCCTATCAAGTGCCTTGAAGTAGCCAGATGGTCTAATATTTGCTTGCTATAGTCATTTCTTATCCCATAGCCAGCAGCTGGATGTTGTCAGTCATCTTTCCTGCCATGGTCTTAGAATGTGACTCACTTCTCTTCACTCAACTTTGGCCTTACAGTGCGTACTCTTTCTTAGTGCATAACCCACTTGCACTGGCAGATTTTGGTACTACATTACTGTCAGTAACACTTGCCTGAATAGCCTTTCTCACTTTCCTTTTCCCAGTTTTATTTCTTATTTGACTTATTGTAGTTTCTAATATTATTAGATTTATTTCTTAGGATTTATTAAAATCAAGCCGTTTACTTCTTTCACCACGTACGTACACAATCCTTCCTATGTAAACAAACAACAGCCGGTCAGCAGTACCTGTGCAGTGGCTAGCTGTGGGGATGGTGAAGGTGTCTATATGTTGTTCTAATCTGGAGGAATAAAAATCTTGATTAAATCCTTAGCATATGTAATTAATACAGTTCTTGGTGAGTTGCTGCTATTCAGCAAAGTTGATACTTAAGGAAGATGTGATGAGTTTCATCTTGCAATAAGTGTCCTCAGTTGAAAGACAACTGCGGATCACATGCCAAGCTTCCTGCAAACAGTTGGTTCTCAGAGAGTGATCCTTGGACCAGCCCTCTAGGCTGTATGCCTGGAGCTTGTTACAGGTTTCTAATATCCCAAATTACCAGTTCCTGTTCCAAACTTACTGACTACACTTCACTGTATTTTAATAAGCATTTCAGGTGATTCTGATGCACATTGATTTGTGGGCTAACTCTGGCCAGTGACCTGTTTTGTAAGGCCTGTAAGCTGAAAATATTTTTTATATTTTGAAAGAATTGTTTATACAAATAAAGAAGATTGTATAGATGGCCTGTGTGGCAGTCAAAATTCTCACACGCCTTCATGGCCTCCTCCTGTTGTTACTCCTATGGTTGTTATATCACAATCAAAAGGAATTTTGCAGATATAATTAGCATCATTAATTAGCTGGTCTTAAAATAGGAAGGGTATCTGGTTGGGCCTAACTTAATTCTTTGAGCTCTTTCAAAGCAGAGTGTTTGCTCTGGTTAATAAAAGAAACCATCAGAGAGGTTCAGATGTGAGGGGAATTTGACATGAAGGAGAACCTGCATTACTGAGAGTGGAGAAGGCTCCAGGAAAGAACCTGAGAGAGTGACCTCTAAGACCTCATAATGACCTCTGTGACAGCCAGCAATAGAGTGGGGCCTTGTCATACACTTCAAATAACTGAATTCTGCCAGCTACTTAAGTGAACTTGGAGTGCTGTACATTCTTTAACTCCAAACAGACCCCAGCCCAGTAAAGCTTTTGACTTGAGAATCTCGCTGAGCCCACCTTGACTTCTGACCTGAAGAAATGTGACATAATAAATGAGTGTTGCCTTACACTGCTAAATTTATGGTAATTTGTCAGCAATAGAAAACTAACATAGATTTTGGTATCAGTGGGATGCTGCCAAAACGAACACCTAAAGATGTGGGCATAACTGGAATTACTGTTGGCTAAGGGATGGAAAAAGAGGGGGGAAAAAACTTCAGGGGTTTTCTGTGGTGGGAGTGGAAAGGTGTGAAGTGAAGCCATGTGTGTGTTAAGTAAGCTGTCTACCACTGCACTGCTGTCCAAGCCATGGAGGAGAACGTTGAAGAGCATATTCCTTGAGCAGATTTAGTAGAAATCTGGACTTTAAAGGACCAACAAAGTGAGATACATGCCCTTGAACCTGGAGGAAGTTGCAGAGCGCTTTGTAAAGTTGTTTCCTGCAGTTCCATGTAAAGCAGAACTTACAAATGATAAACTTGAATATTCTGACGAAATTTCTAAGCAAGATATTGAAGCGCATTGTGGGATTTTTCTTGCCACCTTTAGAAGAGTGCAAGAAAGGATAAATTGGGGCTGGGGAGATAGCTCAGTTGAATAAGAAAGGGCCTGAGTTCAATCCCTGGCTCTGAAAAAAAGAAAGAAATAAATAACAGATACTTGAGAAGCAAACTTAAAAAGAAGCCAGGACTTAATGAGCTAAGTAATTCTCATCCAAAAAGGGCTGCTGTGGCCCCGCCCCTGGGATGCGCTGAGATGGTGATTGAGCCTGGGTGTGATGGTGCGCGACTGTAATCCCAGCACTGGGGAGGCTGAAAACAGGAGGATCACTGAGTCCAAACTGTATAGCGAGACCCTGTAGACCCTGTACTAAATACAAAAAAAAAAAAAAAAAGGCTGCTTAAAGATGAACTGAAGACAGAGAGTCACTGTACAACCCGCGGTGCAGCCTCAAGGAGATCAGAAGGTCAAAGGAGTCATCTCTGCAAGATCTCTCCGAAGATCTCTTTAGGAGACGGGATGTTCTTCACAGATCATGCCTAGCATCTGCCCTACTCTAAATGACTAATGCCCAACAGTTTGCTCCCGGAGCCACTCGGAAAGCACGCTTATATATATTCTGACAATCCAAAGTGATGCTATGGTGGGTGTCATTTCAACCAGTTGATTCTTGTTCTTAATAAATATGGCAAAATTGTCTTTTTTATGTTTCCTATTATCTTATAAAAATGAACAAAACATGCAATTTCTGGTCATCCTGTATTTAAATAATTGGACAATAATTAGTTAAGAATGTAACTCCTCTTGAAAAGATTTGTGGACATTAATGTAATAGAGAGAATCTCTATAAAAATTAATTCAAGACTTATACGATTCCAAAAAGAAACATCAGCACAAACATTGGCAGCCTGAACTGAGAAGAATAAGGTCTACAAAGTGAGAGGAGGTGGTTGACAGAAAGCAAGCTGATAAAGCTGCTCAGCTGCACACAGCAGCTTCAGGATTTTGTGGAAAGGAAAAATGGCACAGAAGCTGGAAGTGAGAGCTCAGACAGTGAGAGAGGGTCCTGGGAGGCTGGGACCCAAACCCTGATGCCAGCTTAGGGAATTGTGACCAGAGTTGGCCCATGTGGATTTCATTATTGTAATTTTGTGACAGAAAACTTTCTCATAGTTACACAGGTCAGTAAGTAGGAAGAATTTGCCAGATGCTGAACTTCAGTGATTTTTACCAGGCGCACCATTTACTCTAGGTTTATATAATTTACATAAAAGCTTGGAGTTCTAGATTCTGAGATTTGGATTAAGGTCAGAACAGCTTTTACTTTTACTGATGATGTAATGGGATAATATTGAAGGGGACTATAAGCTGTGGCTCCTCTGTGGTTTGCATATGAGAAGTGCATGAATTAAGGGGGCCCAAGAGCAGAGGGTGGGAGGCAGCCTTCTAAGGTGGCTGGAAGCTTCCATTCCATGGCATTGGTGCTGTGATTGTGTTACATGACAAATAGATTTTGAAGATACAGGTAAGGTTACAAATTAATTGACATTAAAATAATCTATTATCTGCATGTGCTCAGCCTAATCATATGATCCATTTAAAAGCAAGGAATTTTCTCTGATCGATAGTAGAAAAAGTATATTCAAAGCATGAGGCAGATTCTTCATGAGGTCCTCTGCTTTTACAATGGTGAGGGCCTTTGCGGGTGTTCCTTCCAAGTCTGTGGAGTCTCCAGCAAGTGCCTTTCCATGACTGTAAACTCTTGTAAATCACACCTGCAGCTGTGCTGTTTTTATCCTGTCTGTCCTCTTTTTATTCCTCGTGACTGCTCTCTCAGTGAAGGTCTATCAGTCTAGTGCTCCTTGGGGTTGTTGACAGCTTTCTATTTTAGCTCATTCATTATAATTAGTATTTCTAGTCTGTGGGGTCCATAGTGCCTCACAAAGTGTGTTCCAGACTCCTCTTCCTTCCAAAGTCTTCCCACCAGGAGGGTTTCTTTGGCTCTCTAATATATTAGAGTTCTATTTCTATAACTCAAAGAGTATCTTTTATAACACCTATAATTCTTTATAATTACTTAATTTCTATCTTAACTATTATACCCCTACTCCTTAGGCATTAGCTTAATGCCTAATCTGTAGCTCCTCCTCAATTTTATTTATGTAGTGCATAGACAAAAAAAGCTTCATTTTAATGTGTGATGTGAACATAATTGATACAATAACTGTAAGAAAAATCACTGTAATTAGATTTAAAAGGTTTTATGTTCAAATTTTGTTTTACATGTTTAGAAAGAAAATGATACTGATTTTTTTAAAAAATAGAATCATAAAACACAATAGCTGAGAATTTAGTCATAGAATCCAGCTCTCTTGTGGTCCATAAAGGAAATAGACACTTAGAGTGATCACATCACGTGGCTCATTTCTGATTGCAGTCTGGTTTGAATGCATGGGCTAGACTGCCCAAATTTCAAATTCTGTGATTTTACTCATTTCAGTGATTCCTAATTACAAAGACAGTGATTTTCCAGATAGTGTAAAAGAACCAATTTGAAGACTTCAACTTAAAGAATAATTTGAAATCATTCTATACAGGATTTCCTATATAACAAAGTAGATTGATTGATTGATTGATTGATCGATTGATTGAGTTATTGGGAATCAAAGACAGGACCTTGAGTTTGCTAGGCATGTGTTTTGTACCACTTAGTTATAGCTCCAGCTCCTACACTAGCTTTAATAAAGGGAGTGGATGATGATGGGTTGAGTCCCCTTCTCTGAATTTTTCCCACAAATACCTAATGAAATGAGTAAAAAAAAAAAAATGAAAGTGCCATAAATTTATCAATAGGAACACTCAAGAAAAGAAACACTAATAATTCTAGAGACATGTGGAGGAAGAGACAAGCAGCAAGGACATGTGCTCTACCTGTTAAAAACTACACTGGTGTGTCAACAGCAATCTTGGAAAATTTCACTCAGATCCATAGAGAAATCCTTGAGTAGAAAACTGTTGCAGTACAGTGTGTTACTGTTCACAAACATGATAAGTCCCTGACTTAAGAACACTAGAGTTGCAAGCTTCCAAATAAATGAATGAACCTCACATTGTGAACATTCATAGATGTGAACAAATCACAGAAGCAGGATGTATAAGACTCACTTTGTCAGGCCTACAAATGTTCTCACTTCTAAGGCATTTGTAAGGCAGTGACTTCACTGTACATAGGGCCCTTTCCTGTAGAAGATGTTTTATATTTCTGCCTATGGAAATTATATTAGTAATCTCAGCATAAATTCATTCTGACACAGACATGGATATATAAAGAATTGATGCTGTTACATCAAAAGTGCAACCTGTTTATGACATGGTTTTGGAGCCAGGCAGTAGAAAAGATGAAACTTGCAGTTGATGCTGATAAAGTCTCTGTAGCCCAGGGCTCCCAGCTCTACCTTACAGGGGTTGGAATGACTCATAGTGGTACCTGTTAGACAGCCACAAAGTATTTTGTAAACCTGTCACTTACACTGCTGTGGGTGGCAGTTAGCATAAAAATAAGCTTATAGCTCTAGGCAAAAAGGTTAGAAAAACAGATAACAATTCATTTGCTATTAACTGTGTTCCTATTAATTGTACTTGACTACAAAGCATTGTAAGAAATAATTCAGAGAAGAAATGGCAGTTTTGCAAGCATGAAGGAAAAGGCATAGAACCCAAAACCTCAAGAGCCTACATGGTTGAAGGCCTGAGTGAGTCATTTCCAGCCCCTGTAAGGTAGTGCTGAGAGCCCTGGGCTACAGGGACTTTATCAACATCAAGTGCCAAGCCAAGTGACAAGGTGTTACAGCCTGTGTGAAAATGCTGAAGTGGCTTATTGCAACACCCAGAACATCACTTCCACTGGACAAGAGCCTGAAGGAGCAGCTCTCCACCAGGGAGGGGCAGAGACAGGAAGACTGCATCTGCCCAGTATATATGCTTTGAGAACAATGGCAGACCATGGCTCGACTATGTACTTTGCATCATGTGGCCCCTAAATGGAAATGCCTGTGGTGCTCCCCTGTCTCTGGTTCAGAATTTTGTTGGATGTTCATGTGGCAGACATCTTTATCTTTTGAGTTTTTGTTTCCAGACGGAGAAGGACCACATCTGTCCATAGTGACAGTCAACACACACAGATTTTTCATTTTGTCACTGAAACTGGTGAGGGTTGGGAATGTAGCTCAGCGTGTTTGCGTATGTGTCTGCAACCTTGGGCTGATCCCCAGCACCACAGTACGTGCGCCCACACAAGTACAATGGCGAAGTAGCACTTTCAGATCTTTTTTCTTTCATGAATGATGAGAATGTTCTATGGGGGAAACACGAGGAAACTGAAGTTTGAAAGTCCAGAAAAACAGGCTTCAGTGATCATTCGCATTTTCATATCTATCTCGTTGCTTCTCCCAGCAGTGAGGGGTCGGGGGGGAACATGTCCTAACACCTTGTTGAAATTATGTGACTTGTTTACTTGTTTATAACCTTTCAGACCCTTTAAGAATAATGGCATAGCTGCTAAGGAAGCATATGTGGAGATGGAGTCTCTCAGCTTTGGGGAAGACCTCCACTGTCAATTCAAAATAGCTGTGCTGTGTAAAGTTACCTACTGTTGCTTTAAGCTTCTGAGACTTTTGAGTCGATACCTTTCTGACTAAGGAGATGTGAATATTGTAAGAGAGGAGCAGATGAAGGAGGGTAAATAAGAGTTGCCTTCTTCTGAAAAATCCAAGTATCCATGCATGTTGTAGAGCAGATTCTCTGGAAGCTGACTGACAGAGAGTGTGCAGTACCATGTCTGTTTAGGAGTGCTCATGGAGTGATACTTTGGAAGGAAGGAAAGGAAGCCAAACTGGACTGGGCAGAAGATGCACTGCAGGTCTGACCACAGCTGCAGCCCATGCACGGGACTCTGGAACCACAGTAGTCCCTCACAGTTGTCCCCAGCTGAGCAGAAATGGCCAGGCTTTTGTACAATGCATCATGCATTGGCTGCAGGCTCCGCAGGGAGGAACAAACAAACAAAGCCCAACCAACACCTCCCACATCTAAGGCAGCCATCTTCTCTGACAGGGCGTCTTGACAGTGGGTTACAATGGCCACCACAGCTGTAAACCTATACAGTGTAGAGATAGCACTGGATTTGATTTTAAAACCTGGAGGGTGAGCCATGGGGTGGATGGGAGAACTATAGGAGTTAAGTGCTACTGTAGTTAAGAAACAAATGTTTATCCACTCCCATATTTAAATGACAGATTAGAAAATAATCTCTGTATGGAAGAAATATTTATGCAAAGTTCAACAATTAACTTTATGTCATTCCAAAATAAAGCAGCTATTTCATTTTCATAAAAATATTTTGGTCCTTTTTCTCTTTGTACATATTGATACATAGCTGCAGGCTATTCATTTACTAGCACTTTGCAGATGGTAAAGTTCAGGGTAAATTTATTTTTACTTTTTAAAATTTTTGTATACCTTGCACTATTTATGATCTTTAAAAACACAGTCAACAAGAGCCATAGAATTTGGATCCTGGTCACTTTGGGCAGGAGGAATAAACAAGTGGATTTATAGCTAGATTCTCTCAAGATATCAAATGGATGAGAGAAAGACCCAGGCCATAGTGGAAAACTAAAGTTATTTCATGATGGCAGGTACCTGTTTCATGATACCTACTTTTGTATATATTTCTGTGTCAACACAATGATTGTAGAAATAAATGTGGAAATAGATGAGATTCTCTTAGGGGTGAGAAGATCCTTGGAACTCCTATAATTAAAGATTGGTGAAAGGAGAGTTAGAGTGGAAAGAAAGAGAAAGTACAGTATCACAAAAGCCAAGAATGAAGTTCATATAGAGACTGTGTGAGGTGCTGTTGATGGGAAGAACCATCTGAGGATTGAAAACATCGCACTTGCGCTGCAGAGGTCATGGATGGCAGCTTTGGTGGGGCTGATTTTGCTGGGAGGGAAGGGCAAGAGCTCGCTCATTGTAGCATCCTGTGTGAGGCTGAAGAGTTTGTGCTGGAAGCCAGGAGACCACAGCCACGGTGAGAGTGAAGGCTGGAGCACCTCCAGAGACACTGAGGCAAGCCTGCCTTCTGTGTTTCCCTTTATACCTCTCAGGCAGCAAACCACCCTTGGGTGCATCTTCTGACTTCAGCAGATCCCCTCCACCATGCTCAGAACTGTGTGGTCCAGTTTAGCTGGGGGGTTCTCAATACAGTTGATGCAATCAGTTAACTCTCACAGGAAGTAAACAATGCAGACCTCCAATAAGTATCTTACATACCCTAAATCTAGTAAGCATAGATCTTAAGGCAATTAAATAGCACAAGAACTGTTGTGCTTTTGAATAACGGTGAGTTAGTTAAGAATCTATATATGGATATCTTCTCAGCACCTGCATGCCAAGTCAGTGTGCTCAGCCTTCTCTTGGCTTTCTGTAATGATCATCTTGTGGTAAATATTGACAACTTCCATCTTGAACTTCAAAGATCCCTCTATTTCAAAAGCAGCCTGCTTTTTGTGTTATTGCATTAAATTCAGTTCCATTTTGTGCTTTTAGTTTCCAGAGTCAAACCGAGTGCCTCACAAATGCTAGGCGAGTGCTACACAACTAAGCTGTACACCCAACTTCTGTTACTTTCATTTTTCTGTTTTGATAGAGTCTCACTATGCAGTTCAGACTCCTAGTGATCCCCCCGTCTCAGCCTGCCTAGTGTTGGGATTACAGGCATGTGCCACCACGTCCGGCGTGGCATGCGGTACTGGAGATCAAACTGGTCACCTTGCGCTTGCCAGGCAGGCACTTAGGCTGCTGATCTATCTCCCTGGCCCTGTTACTTACATTTTTAAGATAGATAAATTATTTCTTATTCTGTAATTGAAATGTGTGTCCTTATAAGAATTATACTTTAGGGCTAGCCAAATAGCTCAGCAGATTAAAGCACCTGCAAGCAGGCACAGGGTCCCGGGGTTCGATCTCTGGGCTTGCCGTGCCGGCCCTGCCCGTGGGGTGCGCTGAGATGGCAGTTGAGATTGGCCACGCTGATGCACGCCTGGAATCCCAGCTCTTGGGAGGCTGTAAACAGGAGAATCACTACGAGTCTGATCTAGTAGTGAGACTCTGAACACCCTGTAGACCCTGCCCTAAAATACAAAAAAAGAAAAAAGAATCATGCTTTAGTCTTTGTTACTAGCAGATACTTTCAAAATTTAGCTTCACTCATTTCCACGTCACTAAAATTCATAATCACCATTGTCAATGAAAACCTACATTTTCCAAATGTGGATTGCTTTTCATCATAAAACAATTAAACATAAATATCTCATTATAACTAATGATCACAGTTAAAAATTGCTGCATCAAGAATAAAGCTACATCTGTGTAATTCAATTCTCTAGATAACAACAGTAATATGAGTCACGGCTCACTTTAGTATAAAGCGAAATAGTTTCGCCTATTTAAAAACATTTTTATTCAAAGAAAAAGAAATGCCTCTATATTATTCACAGAGAAGAATAGGTGTAAATCTCACATAAGAATTACTGTCAACATAAATGTTTCAGTTTTTCTTCATGGAAGAAACTACAATAAGGCATAAAAAATCTTTTGTTTAAATCAGATTTTTTTGGTAGGAAAATAATTTAAGATCTCAGAAAATTTTGAACATGCAGAAAAAATTGCCTGAGAAAAACTAAAATTTGAAATTGGACATGGTGACACAGGCTTGTAATCCACGTACTCTGGAAAGCTAATGCAGGAGGATCACAATTCGAGCTCAGCTTGAGCAAATGAGAAAAACCTATTTCAAAACTTTAGATGATATGTAGCTCAATGCCCTTGGTTTGACCACCACCATGCTTTAATTAATTAAATTAAAATGGAAATTTTAGTAAGTAAAGGTGCTTATACAGCACAGGAAAACAAAGACATCAGACAACTGGGATTCATTTTTCTGAACATTCAAGTACTAATGTGTCCACCCTGGAGGGCCAGCCTATGCTTCAGTCTTGTTTAATGTGCATAATTTTGTCAAAGCTGAGCCAGTGAATTAAAGAATAAGCTTAAAGCATAGGTATTTTTTTCTCTGCTAGTGTATTTTGTACAATTTATTTTTAGAAAACACTGATTTCTATTGTTGTTAGTACTGATGATAGTGACTAACAAACACTTCTTGTAAAAGGCCAGTACTGAGTCATTTTAGGATGAAGTAAAGACAGGTAAAGCCATCCAGGGAGCAGCATGTTCTGTCATTAAATGCACTCGAGAATGTAGAAAGCAAAACAAGAGATGATAAGATAGTGTTAGGGAAGCATTATGGAAAGACACATTTTTATAACATTCAAATTCTAAGTATTAGCCCGTTTTTAATTATTTCTTTGGGCAGTCAGGATGAGAGGGCGTCCTGAACACTGATGCCTTCATTGTTACTGACAGCTGGGAAGTGGTAGGGATTTTACCTCGCAGAAGTGCTGTTACTACCATTCACTGAGCTTACCTATTGTTTCACAATAATAGATTTATCTACTGTGCTCACACTATCTTACCATTCCATGGATGGATGACAATTAATGAATATTAGCATGGAGTAGGATTATTCTCGAGGCTTCTTCCCCTTTGCAAATGAATGCAGTCGTGAACGGAGGCAGCACTTCATCTTTTCCTCATTTTCCCCATTGTGTACTGTAGGAAAGTATGTCATAGGCAAGTATGTTTCAAGTCAATGTAATTCTTCATATTTAAAATCTTGACAGAAAATTTAAAATAGAAAGGACTTCATTTTTAAAATGTTTAAAGTGATATTAATTTTAATGGTAAATATGAGTATTTTATAGACTATATTTTATATACCAACTCTAGGTAACTATATTACTAATAGTCTTTCCTCTGAATTAGTATTATTGAGTGTCTTTTTCCCAAAAGGGTTGCAATTTGATCTGATGCGACATATGTTTTGGGGTTGACAGAGCTTAATGCTACCTGTACAGACTGGTGCTTATTTAGGCAGTGAGAATTTAAGAGAATCTAAAAAGACTAAGATGGTTTCCTTTTCTCTCTAGGAGACTTGAAATTGAATTTATAAAAGAAATGGCTTTATGTGTGATATATACTTCTATAATGGAATGAGAGCTTACGATCTGAATGTAGCCTTAGGATTAAAGAAGCTTAATTTTTAGGAATCGAAGGGAAATTTTTATTAGAAAAAGTGTGGACTCCTATTCATATTTGTGATATAGTTCTGTAAGCAGTTTTAAAGATCTGGAAAAGGGCTGTTTAATTTTATTCCAGGAAGGAATAATTTATGTTCATAAAACTACTATATATGATAAACCAGTATCTAAATTTCATGGTGTTTCTTTTCAGCAGATAAATTTTTGTCATTGAGGAGGCCCATGGTCCTTCAAGCATCACTTGTGTTTATTCGGTACTGAGCTCTGTTAATGTAAAATACATGCGTGTAGGTATTGGGTATGCAGCGTTATTCTGGCCCAAGGCCAGTTTCCATAATACACATGTTAGCAGTTGGAATAGGAATGCTAGCTATCCTAGTAGTTCCCATGCTGATAACTAGATGAGTAAAGCCTTTATAGTAATTACAAATGTTAGTTGTTATCCTGAGATAAAATAGGTATCCTTAATTTAATTTGAATAATTCTACTGTTTTCATGTCTATATATCTATAGATCTCTGTCTCCCCCTATCTCTCTGTGTGTCTGTGTTTCTCTCTTTCTCTGTCAGTCTCATCTCCAGTTCTACAAAAAGCAGTGATTATTTTCTACTTTTATAAGTATCATTTTGGGGGTTGTTTTTGTTTGTTTGTTTGCAGTACTAAAGACTTAACCCAGGGCTTTGCACTTGCTATAGCACTGAGCTACATTCCTAACCCTTTTGTGAATTTTTTGTTTGGAGACAGGGTATTGCCCACGCCTTAAATTCAGATCCTCCTGTCTTAGTCTTCTAAGTAGCTGGGATTATAGGTGTGTAGTACCCTGCTTGGAAAATTTTTCATGTGCATTATATCTTAGTTATTTTCTAGGTTCTTTTCATAATGAGCCATTTTGGGACAACTAGTGATTATAATACTGCTAAATTACACTTTTTCCCCCTAGGAGCACTAGTAGAAACTGAAAAATTACATTTGGTATACATAGTTCTGTTCTACTTTGGAATTTCCTGATATTGTATAGAAAGAATATAAATTTATATAGTAAAAGTTTTTTAAGAGAAAAATAAACAACAATAACAAAGACAAAAAGCAACATAGAATAGTAAAAATGATACAGAATTTTGAAACAAGAATAGAAAACTTCCAATGGTTATATTACATATTGTTATCAAATTTGTTGCTCAGATTATTAGATATAGGCATGCAAGATTGATCAAGCAGTTAAGCAATATCTTTTCCTTTCACTAAACTATAATTTCTTTCTTCATCCTTTTTGTTTTTTAAATTTATTTTAAAGAGACTATAAAATAATAGATGAGACATTAAAGACAATACACATTTAAAAGAACAAGATGAAAGATATTCAGCCAGCCAGATAGCTCAGTGGATGCAAGTGCCTGCTTAGGCAGACTCGGGGACCCGGTTCAATCCCCAGTGTGCTGTGCCAGTCCCACCCCCAGCATTCACTGAGATGGTGATTGAGACTGGGCATGGTGGTGCACACCTATAATCCCAGCCTTTGGGAGGCTGAAAACAGGAGGATCAGTATGAGTTCAATCTGTGTAGTAAGACCCTGTTCTAAATGAAGAAAATTAATTAATTAAAAAATGATGAAAGATACTCAACTGTGGTCATTATATTGCACATTGATGTCCTTGGTAAAGTTGCTTATATCACAGATATTGGCATAAGAGTTGGGCAAATATAATATTCAATAACGGAACTTAGAAAAAATAGGGTATACAGATGAATGTCCATTTTGTATCTATGTATTCAAAGTGGTTAGGATAGATATATAGTTGCATTCTCTTAATGAATAGAATGATTTGTTCTAATGGTGCTTGTAAATAGGATCTCAAGTCCGAATCTTGTACAGCAATTAATCACTAAGAAGAATATATGCAGTGTGTTATTTGTTGAAACTATACTTATTTGATTTGAAACTGTCTCATTGCTATCTGTTTATCAATAAAATTTTGAAAAAAAAAGAGTTGGGCAAAGTAAAAGTTTTAAACATTAACTGCTACCTTCGAAAAACCAACACAAGTCAAGAATCCAATCATCTTTGCTATCCTGTGCATATACTTTCCTGCTTCTCCTCCATTTTTTTTCCTTTCTTTTCTCCTTTCCCTCATCTTAGTTGTTTATTCCTTATGTTCAATTTCTTTCCATTTTACTATATCAGTTGTATCTTTCAGATTTTATTCTTTCAGGTTACACTAAGGAGACAATACAATGTTTATACAAGTGGGTCTGATTTCACTTATAATTTCACTTATAATTGTGGCCCCTTGTTGCATCCATTTATGTAGAAGAGGCTCAAGTTTATCATGCTTTATAGCTGAGTAATACCCCATTGTGTAAAAGTACCACATCTTTTTTATCTATTCCTCAGGTGATGGGCATTTTGGTTGTTTCCAAGATTTAGCTATGACAAATTGTGCTACTATAAATATGTCTTTGACAGATATTACTGTGGTATTATATTTTTAATTCTTCTGAGAAGATACTCCGAAGGGAAATAGCTTGGTCAAGTGGGACCTGCAACCCTAGTTTTTTTGAGGAATCTTCATGCTAATTTCCATACTGGTTGCGCCTTTCTGTACTCCCATTAACAATGAAGAAGTGTCCCATTTTTCCCACAGCTTTTACAGCATTAGTTATTGGTTGACTTCTTAATGGTAGCCATTCTTTCTGACATCAGATGGATTCTCAGTGTTTTAATTTGCATCTCTTGAATAACTAGTGATGTTCAACATTTTTTCATGCATTTATTTGCTATTTGTATTTCTTCCTCTGAGAAGTAAGTATTCACCTCAGATACCCATTTTTTAATTGTGTCTTTGAATTTTGGAGGACTGATGTTTTAAAATTTCTTTATATGTTATAGATAGAAGTCCTTTAAGTGACTGTTAAGATTTTTCTCAGTTTGTGGCTCGTCTTTTTACTCAGCTAATGATCTCTTTGGATGTGCAGAAACTTCTCAAAAAAAATGAGATCTCATTTGTTGATCCTTTGAAATATTTCCTGTACAGTTTGGTTTTTGTCCATGAATTCTTCCTACCCTTATGGCTTCAAGATTTCCACCAATTTTCTCTTCCAGTAGACTTAGTGTTTCTGTTTTGTTGTTATTATTATTATTATTATTATTGTTGTTGTTGTTACAAGACAACATTTTAATGAAAATTCAGTGGTGGATATGTATAATCTGGGGGCTAAATAGTTACATGGGACTGTCATAGAAATGTAAAGCCAACTAGATGCTTAGATAATTGTTACATAGTCTCATCATCTGATTCATCTTCTTCCTTCAGTAATTCCTTAGTATATTTCTCTGCTTCTTCTCTTACATCTTTTGGAACAATTTCATGTCTTCTTTTAGTTAATTCACCAACCCAGATGAGCTTGAGTTCAAAAGCTTTATCCTTAACTACATCATGTACTATGTAAATTATTTGCGCAACTTCTTTAACAACATCATGGCAGGTCATTTCTTTCATCTGAAGCTTTGCTATTTCTGTCTTTGCAGCTTTCTGGGCTTTGCCACTAGCACAGCCCCAATAACCATATGAAACACCTGAAGGGTCAATCATGTAGAGTTGTGCACCATCGTTCACACCCAAGCATGAAACTGTAGCTGAAGGGTCTGACGGCACTGTAGAGCATGTACATACATGGCCACTCGGTCTGCAAGATGTTTCAGTGGAATGATATAGTCATAGTTAGATCTAAAGTTGGAAGCTTCTCCTCTAGCTATGTCTGCTAAGGACTGAGCATCTGCCAGCAAACCTGCTACTGCCATCCTAACATGCTGATCAATGTTAAAAAGTCATTTATTGGAACCTTCTTTGTAAAGTTTAGAAAGAACTAATTTTCTACCCCAAAGAAAACAACATCTTTACATCTGATCCCAATAGCTGTGTTGCTGTTTTCTATAGCCTGTATAACATATTCAAGTTGAAAAACTCTTCCATCAGAAGAGAATGTAGATCTCTTCCATCAGAAGAGGCTGATAGATCATACCCAGTTCCGATTGAGCTCATCTTGTCCAAATCACTGGAGCACACTGGGAGTCCAGGCCGGGCCAAAGCACCTGTTTTAATGTTTAGATCTTTAAACTATTTTCACTTTAGCTTAGTATGTGGTGATAAACATGGATTTAGTTTTAGTTTTTGGCATGTGGAAAGCCAGTTTTTCCAGCACCATTTATTAAAGGGTCTGTCTTCTAATGAAAATGTTTGGTCCCTTCGCGAAGATAAAGTGGTTGAGTATGTTTGTAGTTGAGTCTGCAATTTTTGTGTGTGTGTGTGTGTGTGTGTGTGTGTGAAACCGGGGGTTGAACTCAGGCCCTCGCGCTTGCCAGGGAAGCGCTTATTCCACTGAGCCATCCCCCCAGCCCAAGTCTGCATTTTCTAATCTGTTCCATTGATCCTCAGGGCTGTTTTTTTTTTGCCAGTATGATGCTGGTTTTACTACAGTGGCTTTGTAGTATAATTTCAAGTCATGGATTATAATCCCCCCTGCCTTGCTTTTGTTGGCCAGGATTGCCTTTGCTATTCTAGTTCTCTTCTGGTTCCAAATGAATTTTAGGAATATTTTCTCTAGATATGTGAGATATGCTGATGGTATTTTGATTGGGATTGCATTAAATTGGTGTAACAATTTTAGGAATGGCCATTTTCCCAGTGTTGGTTCTTATCTAAGAGCAAGGAATATTTTTCATTTTCTGAAAGCCTCTTCGATCTCTTTTTTCAGAGTATTATAATTTTCATTGTATAGATCTTTTACTCCCTTTGTTAGATTAATTCTTAAGTATTTCAGTTTTTGGCTGCTATTGTGAAGGGTGTTGTTTCTCTAATTTCTCTCAGTGAGATTGATGTTTGTGTAGAGGAATGTTATTGAGTTTTGGGTATTGACTTTGTATCTTGCTATGCTGCTGCATTTGTTTATTAATTCTAGGAGTCTCTTGGTAAAGTTTTTTAGGTCTTCCATGTAGAGTATCCTTGTCTAATGGTTCCTGCTAGTGTTTCCAGAACTATTGAATGGGACTTGTGATAGTGGACATCCTTGTCTTGTACCTCATTTTAGAGTAAAAACTGTCTGTTTTTCTCCATTATGACTGATTTTGCCTCTTGGTTCATCATAGATGGCTCTGATCAGATTGAGGTATAGGCCATCTATTCCAGTTTTTTGTAGGGCTTTTCTCATGAATGAATGTTGAGCTTTTTCAAAAGCTTTTTCTGCATCTTTTTAGATGATCATGTGTTTTTTGGTTTTGGCTCTGTTGATAAAAAATTGTATCGTAATAGTTCAACATATTATAATAAAAAGTGACCTGATTAGATTTCAATTTGGCTTAATTTTTTTATTTTAAAGAGAGAAAATCTAATAAAAATGATACAGAAGGGCTGGGGATATAGCTTACCAGCACAGGTCCTGCCTGGCAAATGCAAGATCCTGACATCAATTGCTGGTACAAAGAAAAAAAAAAAGAGAGAGAGAATTTCAAAACAAGATGTTAGGAAATTAACCATTGTTATTACATTGCATATTATTATCTTCAAAGTACTTGCTCAGGTTATCAGATATAGGCATGCAAAATTGATCAAACAATATAATCACTCTCTGCTCCTTTCAATGAAATAATAGAAACTGGTAGTACAATTATCTTAGCTACCGTGTGTGTGTGTGTGTGTGTTTAAATTATCCCTTTTTTTCCATCCAAATTGTTCTTTCCTTTTGAGCAGTTACTTTCCCTCTCCCAATATCTGTTGTGCTGTTTAGATCTTCCTTTCAGTTTGCACTAGGAAGACAGTATAATGTTTACATGTATGAGTCTGATTTATTTCACTTATGAGTATGGTCTCTAGTTACATAAGGGACTGGTAATACTTATAGATTAACTGTAAAATATTAACATTTATATATCAGGAATTTATAAATAAATTTATATTTTAGAGTACAAAAATACTCTGGAGAGGTTCTCCTTTAAATGTTATTTAACATCTCCTCACCCCTCCCGCCAAGCAGGAATTTCTGCTGACTTTCCGGGAACCCCCAGACCCAGTCCTAGCCCAGGTCCGGTGAGTGTG
>NW_004524707.1:5590886-5597548 GCF_000260255.1 Octodon degus
AAAAAAAATGTTATTTAAGTGGTAGATCTGCATAAGAAAGTCTTTCCTAGGGCCGGCCAAATAGGTCAGCGGATTAAAAGGTACCTGTAAACAGGAGTAGGGGCCTGGTTCAATCCAGGACCTGCCATGCGGCCCCGCTCCTGGGGCATGCTGGACAGCAATTGAGACTGGGCATAGTGGTGCGCACCTGTAATCCCAGCTCATGGGAGGCTGTAAACAGGTGGATCACTATGAGTCTGATCTAGTAGTGAGACCCTGAACACCCTGTTGACCTTTCCCTAAAAGAAAGTCTTTCCTACTTAACTCTGTCCAGTTATCATAATTTCTAAATCCAACTTATTAATTTATAAAAATACTCTTCAACTTGAGATTTAAATAGATAACAAATGTAAATGCATTATGTGATTTGGTGTAAATTGCCACTGCCAGAAGAAAATGTAAGTACTGGCTTGTTTATTCTTATAGATGAGAGAGTGGACTAAACACATGTAATCCTTTTCTCCTCTTCTAGTGAGTAGCACTAAAATGATAATGTCATAACTTACAAAATAAATGCAGACACAATTCTCCTTCCCATTTAAACCCTGGCTGTTAAGGACCAGCAGAGGACAGTACCAGGTCCTGCATCTGTGGGCGCTGCAGACTGGCTCAGACTGCAGTCCTGGAGCACGACCCTCACCCACGGAGCCAGGCGGGTGCAACACAGCCTGAGTCTGGGGGTAGCAGCAAAAGTCCCTGAAGTCTGTGAACCGTGCCCACACCCAGCATGAAGAACTGAGCCAGGTTCGTGGCTGGACCGGGGGCAGTGAATACCAGAGGCTTCTTCTCTACAAAAACTGCAGATTCCAGAGGCCACCTCACTGCCATTGAGGGACCCCGAGAAAGCGCCTGGGCTGTGTCTGATCAAGCCTGTGCCTCTCAGCAAACAGAGTGGTTGAACAGTATAAAGTTTCTCACCAGCTTCTCAGTGATGCTGTCTAAATATGAAGAGGTCATCAAAGTTCAGGAAACAATAAGAAAAAACCTCCACTGGGAAAGAGAAAAAGATTAACAGAAAAAGGAAATTATTTGCCATGAAGCCAGTGTAATGCAAAGGTGACAAGAAAATTTAGAAGTAATCCTAATCAGCATCTTCAGAAGTAAGAAAACATTATGTAAATTTTTTATTTTTAGTTTTTTGGTAGCAGGGATTGAACTCAGGATCTTGCACTTGTGAAGGAGGTGCTTGTACTGCTGAGCTATCTCGCTGGCCATTGTGTAAATTTTTAAAAAACAGAAAATACTCCAGAAAAAGAAAAAATTACAAATATTAACCTGGATATGTTTCTGCAGACCTGTAATCTCCACACTCTGGGAGCCTGAGGCAGGTGCATTGCAAGTTGAAGCCCAGCCTGGAAAATTTAATAACTCAATGAGGTTTTGTTTCAATTTAAAAAAAAAATTAAGACAGGCTGGTGATGTAGCTCAGTGCAAAGCTCCTGGGTTGAATTGCCAAAATAAAGGCTGTATATGCTAGGATTTGTACAGAGATTTGCCAGCTATTGGCCTTCATCTGCTTTTTATGAAGGATGTTTTATTGGGACACAGCCATTCTTGTTTGTTCATGTGCCCTGGCTGCTTCCACAATACCAAAAGAGTAAGTCTTCACATAGGTAGTATGGGTAATGAAGCCACAGAATTTACTGTCTTGCCCTGTACAGAAAGTTTGAGAGCCCCTTTGTTGAAAGCTAGATATGAAAAACAATAGCCAGAAATAAAAAATAGAACAGAAACATAAAAGATGAAAAGAGCCCCCCTCCCGAAATTAATAAAGAAAACAGGAAGTAGTATTAAAAACACAAAGTTTGCACAGCTGAAAGCTTAAATCTTTAAACAAAGGACCTGAAAAGCAATGAAAAAATCCCAGCCTAGACCTATCATAACATTTCAGAACAGCCAGGATAAAGGAAAAGATTCCTAAAAGAACCCGAGGAGCTTAAAAATAAATGACTATCAGAAGAGCATCAGATATCTCAACTACAAGGCCAGATACAGTATTGGAAGACAGTTACACTAAGGTTTAAAAACTGCAAAAAAAAAAAAAAAAAAAGATATTTGCACTGTCTTAAGTGTTCGACATGTATAATCCCCTTACATGCTCAACACAGTACTTGTGTGGATGTCACTACCCTTCTTTCACAGATGGCAAAAATTTATGTTAGTGACTTGGACTATCCAAAAGTCACTGTTACACTTGTATGCTTGGAAGCCTGCAAATACATTACCAGCCCTCGCTAGTTTCTTTCCTATACTTAGAAGTACGTTTCTGAGATTCCCTAGAGTTCTGGATGCTAATCAGCTTCTGCCAATTAAATGCATCTGTGCACGATTTGCAAGGTGAACGGGAGGCAGAGGGCTTCTCAGTGCTTCGGGCGGGCAAATTCCAGGAAGGAGGCTTTCCCCCAGCTACATCCTAATAGCGAGCTCTCAGTTTCAGGGATGCTGAGAGGTGATTGCTGTGGCAGTGGCAGTAATGACTTCCTGATTTCTTGATCAAGCTACACTCCAGGGTTAAGCCATGATTGATTTCCCACCCTCTCGGTGAGCATAATAGCCACTTTGGTGGGTCAGTTTTTCGGTTTCTTGGAGTCCTTCCTTCAGAACCCGTCTGGATCTAGCTTCTTCAGCCTGATTTCTTGAAGGGAAAGCTTTCTTAAAATACCCACAGTACTTTGTTTCCTTCACTGCACCTTTATGAAAACAATCCACAGTAAAACATTAGTATTAACTAAAAATAAGAGTTCTGAGATTTTTAGGTTTAAAACTTTTCTTCCAGGCAGTCCATGTTATGCTGAGACTCTGTCAGTCATAAGTAGGGCTTAGGGCTAGTTGAAATGGTCTTATACAGAAGATTGCTGAGAATAATTACATTAGTAGAAAGAGGTAAAGAAAAGCAATATTCATTTAGTTCTGCTTGAATAGTGCTTCCATGTGCCAGGTATAGCTCTAAGCACTTGATGTGCATTTGCCTGTTTATGTCCTGAGATAGGTACTGGTGCCCTCAGTTTGTATCTGAAAACAAACTTAGAAAAATTAACTGAGCAACGCAGCTGGTGGAACAGGGATTTACCTCAACCGTCTCTGTGTCTGTGCTTTCAGCTACTCTGCAGCTCACCAGTATGTCCTGTAATATTAAACTTGACCTTAAAGGCAATTGAATTTGTCTAAGAACGTTACAGAACCAGGCGTACTGCACAGACATGTCATTACTTCTATGCAGTTTGTTTTTATTAGATGTAGAAGTTTCTCAGAATCACCAAAACATCAACATCCTGATTTTCAGGGCAAAAATACAATGTATAATAGATCCAGAAATGAAACTGAAAGTGCTGGTATGCTTCTGAAAAATATATTATGACCAAGATAATGTCTCAAAAATGTATGATAAGAATATTTTACAGCTATCTCCGCTTAATGTCACCTTGCTGTGATCATTTAGTAAGTCAGAAGTTTATTTGTAAGACAGTGTTTGGGCAGCATTTGGGAACTTGAGCTAATGCTAAATGTTACAAAAGTACTACAGGGACATGCCAGTGTCACTTGGACCTTTTCTGCATTGTATTATAGATGTTTCTGTCCTCACTCCGCTCCTGTGACAACTGCACTCCTGGTCTAGACATGTATGTCCTCTGTGCTCGGAGCCCGTTCCATGGAGGAATGTAGCAGAACAGATGACCGCGTCATATGACTGCACTGATGGCAACCACAGATCCCCTCAGCATCTCTCCTCTTGGATTCCTTTGACCGGGATTTGCTGATGTACCCATGATCTAGGCCAGAGAGACAGTAACATGAGTGCCTGGGCTCCAGAGTGTAGGGAGAGACCTTCAAGCAAGAATTAAAGTGATGGGCTGTGACTGGTTCACCGCTGCTTACAACAGGCATTTTGGCAGAGGCTTCAAGTTTACATAAACGTGAAGTTTATAAATTCAAATTTGTTTTTATATGAGAATACCTTTTTTAGTAGAATATAGGCAAAGTGAATGATTTTCCCTTTAAATTTCCTCCTCTTTTCAAGTATTCAATATTTTATATTTAAAACCAGATAATCAGGTTCCATATGTAATCATTTACAAGATGGGTGTATATGTATATCTTATTCTTTGATGAGCATTATCTTGTGTTGTAAAAACCAACAAAATTTAGACTTCATGCAGTTTTTTTTCCTTATACATATCAATCTGTTTTCATCTTCATTTAATCAGAACTTGGGCTCTTTTTTGCCTGTAGAAACTTTGTATTTTTTATATTACCTTAGAAATGCTATATTAAAAAGGATAAGTATTTAAAATGCAAAATTGAAAGCTGTACCTCCTTCTTCTCTAGCTGAAAGTAGACGTTCTTGGAGTCAGTGCTGGCTCCCATTTGTATCTTAATCTCTTGGAGTTTGTTCGGTTACTGTGGATGCCTGGGACTCAGCTGGATCCACTGAGTCAGAATCCCTGGAAGCAGCCTAGAAGTCTCCATTGTCAATGAGTTGCCTAGGTATTAGTTGTGTACACTAAAAGTTCAGAGCTACTGATAATTCATTTCCCAAAAGTGTGTGAAAGATGTGATTTAAAAATATGTATGTGTGTTTTCTGTCTTCCATCAGATCTTTCCATCTCTTACTGCCTTTGCTTTCTTTCCAAATATTTGGCAATGTGGAGGCCTGCCCATTGGCTCAGGTGTTTAAGTGCCGGCTTAAGCGAAGGCACTCAGGCTGAGGACACTGTGGTTCGATCCCCAGATCCTCATGCCTTACCAGACCTGCATTTGAGGCATCCTGAGCCAGCTTAAAAAAAAAAAAAAAATCCTTCTAGGGGCTTTGCCAGATAGCTCAGTTGTTGAAAGCGCCGCTTTGGCTAGTGCAGTCAGGCACATAGGACCACAGTTCGATTCCCAGCTCCAGAAGCTGCAGCAGACCTGCCCTTCTTAAGGTGGCATGAAATAGAAAAAAAAAAACTCGTTCTCAAATTTTGCCTGCTTAAGCAAAGGCAGTCAGGCTCAGGACACTGTGGCTTGATCCCCAGCTCCTCATGCCTTTCTAGACCTGACCTTAAGTCACCCTAAGCCAACCAAAAAAAAAAAAAAAACTGAACTTTTAGGGGCTTTGCCAGACAGCTCGGTTGTTTAAAGCACCGCTTGGGTAAGCACAGGCAGGTGCATAGGACCGCAGTTAATTCCCAACTACAGTTGCTGTACCAGACCTGCCCTTAAGCAGCCTGAGGTAGTCCAAAAACAAACAAACAAAAAAAACTCCTTCCCAAATATTTAGCAATGTATGTTAATTGGATCTCCAAAAATAAAGGAAATAGGTGAGACGACTGGAAATCGAATTATTAAAAAGTATAAATAAAATTATATAGTAAAAATGTGAAGAGAAGTGTGCCTTTTAGACAATTCCTTGCCATCACTAATTAATCGACAGTACTCATGAAACCCCGGTTACACTGAGTAAATATTTCCATCAATTAAGAGGGTCACTTTCAAGGGGTTGCACCCAACTCAAGCTGGTAACAGTTAGGGAGACCCAGAAGGAGGACTTCCTGTCAGGACTGCAACAGGTGCCACCACAGTGCTGGTGCTCTGCCCACTGGCCCAAGCTGACTTCTGTGCAGTCAGCTCCACCATAGATTTCACATAATGCCCTCTAGAAACTCCCTGTTTCACAAGATTGTCTGCCCACCGCAGCACAACTCATTGCGGCTACCCTGACATCTTACGCCAGGAGCTGGGCCATGAGTTGCCTCCTAAATCACGTTAGATGGAATGAGACGGGAGTAAGCTCTCCTGGAAGGCAGGGGTGAATGAGTGCTAGGGAGATAATCATAATGTTTATTTAAATTTCTTGAAAATCAGGTTCACCCAAACATTGGTGATTGGGTGCGCGGAAGGTGAAGCCTTTTCTGCCTGATGCTGCATGCATCGGGACGAGCCAGGCTTTTCTGTGGCATATCCCTGGGGGAAACCCTGGGTTTCGTGTTTCACACTGCCTCAGTCACTTGGGTTGTTGCTGGGACACAATAGCCACCATGCACAACTTAAAGAGGAGAGGTTTATTTTGGATCATAGTTTGTAGAGGTTTCAGTCCATAGCCGTCTGTCCCCAGGGCAGAGCCACACGGCACAGGGGCATCACAGAGAAGACTGCTGATGGTGGTGAGTAGCAGAGGAGAGAGGAAAGGTGGAGTGGGAGGAGATTAGACCCTTCCAGGCTATGCCCCGCCTGCAAGTGTCACCTCTGAAGAAAGAGCCATGACCCCTGATGGTCACCACACCTCTGTGATCCAGCCACCTCCTAAGCCCCCACCAAGAGCACCTGCGGTCTTCAGCAGTTCTAGGTGTAAACTAGAGTACACATAATTAGTGTATTCTGATACCCTTAGCTGGCTATGAGCCAAGACCTTAAAACTGACTCAATCTTGTTGTTATTGGATGATGTAGGGAGTTTTTAAAGTGAAGATGCCTGGGCCTCCAGTTATACCTATTGCATCCACAGGCTTATGTGAGTATTTCTTTTTTTTTTTTTTCTATATATTTAGTACAGGGTCTCATTATGAAGATTGGACTGGTAGTGATTTTCCTGTTTTCAGCCTCCCAAGCACTGAGATTACAGGTGTGTCCACCATGCCCAGTCTCAAC
>NW_004524707.1:5598423-5606631 GCF_000260255.1 Octodon degus
CTTCCTTCCAGTACCAGGGATTGAAATCAGGACCTTGTACCTCCAGGCAGATGCTTATGCTGCTGAGCTAGCTCCCTGGCATCAGAACTAATTCTCAAATAGTCTGTTTTGTAGCATTAGGAAATTGTTATTGAGGAACTATTATTATTAGGGAATTATTTTAAACTTTAAAAAAAAATTTGCAACTCAACATGTTGATAAATTTAAACTAATATCATCATTGTCCTAGTTGCTTGGTGAGAGCACTTTTAAGGTTCTGATCTGTGTGAAGCTGTTAGCACAGCTCTTGGGACTTCGTAAGGACTCAATAGATACGAGCTTTGCTAAAATACCATCACTGCAGTCATTGCTGTTACTGTCTCCTACCTGTACAGTCCACTTGGTGTTAGCATTCTGTGTGAGTATTTCTTAGTTTCCCATTGTGTATGGATCAGCTCACTAATAAAGAAAGAGAACTTGTTATAAAATCTATAGGAAAGTGTAAGCTCTTGAAGTTTTACTTTTACACTAGTATAGTACATATCATCTAAGTATCTTTAATGGCTTGTACTATGAAAAAGGTAAGACTTGTGAAATACTTATTATTTTTATTATTCTATTAATATACATTCATATATAAACACATTTACATTTGCATTTCTCCCTGTGTCTAGTTACATATTGAAAGTCATCCTTTAGGCCTGGGATATAGCTCAATGGCGCTAGGACCTGACTGGCATATGCAAGGTCTGCGTTCGATTCCTGGTACCAAAAAGAGTCTTGACAGGACAAAAATCATCCATTAACATTGCGACTGCCAACTCCAGTCCAGCACCATGAGGTTGATAAGGATTTTCTCCCCTTTTATACTAATAGCTGTGTTCTTTGATGGGGAAAAGTATGGCTGCTGTTACTCTAATGTTTTTTAGCTTCTTTGATCTATCCACAACCAGTGTGTGGTGGAGCCATTCCTTCTCTCTTACAGAGGCCTCCTCTCCAGATTCAGGCTGTGCTGTAATCACCTTCTTGTCTCTGGTGTCCTGCTTGCGACACCTGCAGCTATTTGGCTCACAGTTTGGTCCACAGTTGGCAGGCTCCAAGGCAGAAGGGCGTGGCAGAGCAGTACAGGGGGAAAAGTTGCCTGCATCGTAGCAGCCAGGAGGCAGAGAGCGTAAGGAAGGAGCCAGGAAAGGAGATAATACCCTCCCCCAGGGGCTGGGCTCTGCCAGCCATGTCCCACCGTCTACCAGCAGAGAGCTGTGCATGATTCCACTGGTGCATACAGTCCCCTGCAGTCCAATCACCTTCCAGAAGCCTTGCCTGAGAGTACGAGACCTTGTGGACAATTCTGATCTAAGCCACAACAGGCTCCGGCCCCTGTATCAGTTCTCTCCTTCTGCATGAAGTCCTCATTTTGGTTGGCCCTTGACACCTGTGTCATTCTGTCCAGCATCCCCTACCCACTTGCCACAAGATCATGGCATGCTTCACTGGGCACGGATTCTGAACCCTCATAACAGGCTGCTGCTGATGCAAGGACACCTGCCTTTTCCTGCTTGGGCTTGTGACACTGCATACCCGACTACCCTTCTGCAGAAACACTTCTTCACCCTCTTGGGACCTAACTCCCTGAGCTGGCCCACCTCAGAATGGATCCTCTTCTCACTCTGCTAAAGTTCTTATACCCCATCCTGGGTGTCCCCAGAGTGCCCGAAACAAGGTGTTTTCCTTGCCTGCTAGAGTCAGTGCTCTAGTATAAATTTCACAGTATTATAAAGAGATTAATTTTGGATCTCAGATTAAAGACAGGGTTTGAGCCGTGGAACTGTCCAAAGTACTAACCATTTCTTGGTTTCTCCCTGAGTTCTAGTGTAGCAACTGGGGCTCTACCACTGTTACCTGTGTAACATCTCTTACCTGCACCTGAGATTTTTCTAAGCTCTATTAAACCTAACTTCACTCTTATGCCTTAACTAGGAACTTCTATAAATGTTTTACCCATGTACTGTAGTACCATTTTCTGAATTTATTTGGTCTTTTTTTTTTTTTGACAATGAACTACAGGATCTTTTATAAACCAGCTATAGGATAAATGCTTTTTAAGTAGTTTTTAAATAATAAACAGTTCTAGTATCCCATTGTCCCTTTTGTATATTGGGAATTGAACCCAGGACATTGTTCATGCTAGACAAGTGCTTATTGCTCCGTCACTAAGTTGTGGCCCTGCATGCACATACACATGCACGCAGACACCACATGCACCTCTTTTTTTTTAATTTTTTTTTAAGATGGCATCTTGCTAAGTTTCCAGGTTAGCCTAAACTTGTACTCCTCTGTCCCAGCCTCTCAAGCACTGGGATTGGAGGTGCTATCACCCCACCCAGGAGTCCTAGTTCTCACCACCAGAAATCTCTATGTAATGCTTTGGTCCCTACATGGTACTAATCAGAGGTTGCGGAAACATAAGAAGTGGAGCCTGGAAAGAGGTTTCAGATCACTGGGGTGTGCCTCGAGGGCCTGCCTGGTCCCTCCTGTCTTACTCTTTCCCCTCTCAGGTATGAGGTGAGCAGTTTCACGCTGCTGTGCACTTCCACCATGATGTGCTACCAGAGCAGCGGGGCCAGATAATTAGGCTGAGACATCCATGACTTTAAGCCAAAACATACCTTTTCTCTTCATAAATTGCTTATTTCTGGTGTTTATTACAGTAACAGCAAGCTGGCTACAACAGCCCTAGTGTCACAGGTCTACTGTCTTATAGAGGAAGAGTTTGGGGAAAGTACACATGTTTTTAGTGACACTTCTTGCTAGTTGCCTTAGGTCAGACTCTCTAGAAAATCAGACCCACTGTGGGGGCCACAGCTTACTTTCCTTCTGTCCCCTTGGGTTAGAGGTTCTTCAGCTCCTATTATTTTAACATAAGAGATGAAGGAGCTTTGACAGTAACCATCAAACCTTCCCAGAGGTTGCTGGGTAGCAACACTGGAGATGTTTTCAGTTATACACGTTGGTTTCTATATTTATTAAAAGTATTACAAAAATGAATAATAGACATGGTATAGCAAATAGCTTTATTTTAAGAGCAGGCTACACCAGGAAGTGCCTGAATTTGAGTGAGCAACCAGAGTTCACTGGTAATGGTCCCAGTCAGAGTGAATGTGATTGCAGTGTCTGTTGTGTTTAATGCATATTTTCTGTTTCCTTCCATGTCACCTGGTTTGTTCGCTTGTGCATACCCAAGTGAACTGCAAAAAGACCACAATGTTTGTATTTGCTGAAGTAATTATATTTGTCTCTTGTGAATTTGTAGAGGAAACAAAAATGTATAAGAATCGTAGGGCTAAGTATGATAACTTTGATTTTATTTTTTTGGGGGGGGGATACTGTTTATGCCTGAGATCCTAACCAAAAGAATTTTTTTGAACTATTTTACTCTTAAATGAGAAACTCCTGTGTCTGAGTTTTGTATTATATTTTCAGCCTACCATTTGCCTTAAGTTACTTGCTCTTCATTATGAGTAACAGAGCCCATGTTCCTTCCCTTAATTAAACCTGTACTTAAATCATCTGTAAATTACTTTCACACAAAGTTTTAAAGTCCTTTTTATCCTTTAAGCTTTGTGCTTTTAATCCTGATGGTGCCTTAAAGTAAAAGTACAACATTAAGTTTCTTTTAGTTCATTTCTGGAAAGAGGTTGTTTGAAATGAGAGACTCACTGTGCTGGAAAGCTGGCTTTGAGCTAGTGGTCCTCCTATCAGCCTCCCTAGTAGCTGTTGAAGCAGAAAGCCTGACCTAACTGCAGCCATTTTGTTCAATAATGTTGCAGTCATTCTGTTCTTTGCCACTGAACTCACCTAAATCATGATTTGTCATCAGATTAAAACTTCCATGGCTGGGCTAAAAACAACATTGTTACACAGCTGTGCTTGCAAGATACCCATTGTACCATGGCCTTTAGCTCAAAGCTTACCTCATTCTTGCTACTTCTGTTTGCCAACTGAAAAAAAAAAAAGATAAACTCTCTGTAAACCTCACACCAGACTTTGGAGATTACTCCTCTGGGGTCTGCTAGCATCAATAAAATTCCCTCTCCTGAGTTTCTGGCTGCTGTTGACTCAGTTTTCCTCACGGTGCTGGGAACACAGATGCATAGTACTATACCTAGCTAAACTGTCTTTCCCTGCTCCTAAACATGCTTCTCTTCCTGTGTATCTTAGACCATATTCTAGCCGTCATCATATAGATAACTAAGGTAGCAGCCATAAGCTTATCACTTGTATCTAATCTTAGGGGTGTTTTTTGTGTGTGAGAGTGATTTGAGGGTGGTGCCTTGATCTCATAATCTGTATTGTGATTATAGTTTTAATTAAATTTGAAACTTTTGCCATTACTTTTTCAAATATCAATTTTGGAAACCCACCCCTCTTGAGAACCTCACCACACATGCATGAGACTTTGTAGTCATGCCTCAGCACACTGATTCTTCTTGTTATTATTTACTCAAGAACTTCTCTCTGTTTGATTTTGTCTTCAATGTGATTCATCTTTTATTCTGCAGTGGTTGAGATGTTTGTAATCCAACATGTTTTTTAAAATCTCAGTTGAAGTTTTCACTCTCAAAATTGTGCGTTCTTTGTCTTTGTTTTACTCACACCTTCTGCAGTTGTCTTGAACTGTGCACCATGGTTGTAATAGACGCTGTGGTGTCCTCACCTGCACAGTCTGTCATTTGTCATTTGGGGTTTTTTCTATTGACTTTTTCCTTTTCTTATGAGCTGTGTTTCTCTCCTTCACATGCTTCATAGTTTTTTGGTGGCTGCCAGGCATTGTGGATTTTCTGTTGTTCACATTGCTAAGTTCTTCGACTCGACAGACTTCTGAGCTTTGTTCTTGAAGGTAGTCAGGCTACTGGAAGATAGTTGGATCTGTTTAAGGCATGCTTTTAAGTTCTGTGTGGAGAAGCAGACATTCTTGCTGCAGAGCTAATTGGGTCCACTTCTGAAGCAGTTTCCTTCTCGGTTCTCAGCGCAGTCCCCAGCACCAAACTTTCTCCACCTCTCCTATTCAGTGTATAATTTAAAATTGTGTAAGTTGGTATAAACACATGCTGTGTATTAAATTATAACCTATTGGAAACCACTGCCTGATTTTTCTCTACAGCTATATTAACAAAGCTGTACCTTCCATATATATCAATTTATCTGAAATTTATATAATTCTGTCCTTGGGAATACTATAAGTTGGCATAAATATATTGTATAATTTAGTCCTACAGAAGTCTACCCATAGAAATTTTATGAATTTCACAGTCCCAGTCAGGGGTAGTCAGTGCTTTTTTCTTTGGCATTTATTATGGAGTAGTTTTGAATTCAAGATAGTTCTTTCAAGTACAGACAGTTATTAGATGTTACTAGTGATTTTACTCAGAAAGTTTCTCTGATATTCCATAACTTTGTATGTTGAAAATTTTGTTCCTTTTCATTTAAATATGTTGGTGTCATTCTTGAAAACAAATTGAACATAAATATAAATTTTATCTCAATCCATATACCAATGTCTTCATTACTTTTCTCTCATTTCTGATGCTTAAAATTAAAGGAGGAAAGGTTTATTACTCACAGTTTGCAGAGATTGCAGTCTGTGTTGGCTGGTTCCAAGGCAAGGTGGCACAGAGCAGAGGGGCGACAGTTCATGGCTATGGAAGACAGCAAAAGCAGCAAGAGCAAAACAGGCAGAAGGAAGCAACAAGCCTCTTTCTGTCCCTTGTATTGTATGCAGGTTACCTGCCCTCGGGCAGGGGTAGCACTCATATCACCAATCCCAGCACTAGACAATGAGCCAATCATAAACTCTAGATTCAGCTACCTCCAAAACACCTCCCCCCGCATGAGGTGTTGGAGGGACATCCAAACACAAACCATGACAACTAGTACCACACTGTCTTGATTAGTATGGCTTTGTAGAAAGCTTTAAAATTGGAAACTGTGAGTCTTTCAACTTGACTTCCTTTGTCAATATTGTGTTGTCAGTTCTGAGTCCTTTACATGTGAATTTCAGAAGGATTTTGTTGTTGGGGGGGTGCTGGCCCAGGCTGCCCTATGAGCTGGTCTGGTAAGGCATGTGGAGCTAGGGATCGAACCATGGTCCCCTGCACCTACATGTGAATTTTAGAGTTGGCTTCTCCATTCCAAAAAATCGAAGACCTTTGGAATATGGAGAGAGAGAGCGTTAAATCTATTGATCACTTTGTAATCTAAACAATATTAAGACTCCAGTTCATTAACACAAGGTATCTTTCCATTTATGTAGATATTACATTTTTTTAAAAAATGTTTTATAACTTTTATTGTGTAAGTCTTATGTTAAATTCACTCTTATTTTGTTGATGTTCTTGAAATTATATTCTAGATTTTATTTTCCTATTGGCTATTGTCAGTGTAAAAACACATAAGTCTATTTCTGGATGTTGATCCCATAGCCTACATTGTGATGAACAACTTTTTTGCTTTTCCATTTGTATGCTAGGATTGACTGCATACGGGACCATGTCATCAATGAGGAGGTCATGTCTTCCTCTCCAGTCTGAATGCCTCTGTTCCCCCATTCAAAATCAAATACCCCGGACACCCGCTTTCATCTAGGTCTTGACATTGGCCCTCATTTTTGTCTTTAGCCATGCCAAACTGATACTGGTAAGGACTCTCGCTAAGCCATGCAGTAAGAATCACTTCACCCTTGATATCCAGTCCTCTACCTTTAATGTGTAAGTACTTGATCTTAACAGCAAGAACTCTATAGATTAAGCTAATGTTGTCCTAGTCCTGCTCTCTCAAGTTTGCATCTGCTGCCCACTTGATCTGCACCTTGTCTGTAATCCCAAGCTGCTCTGCTGGTGTTGACCCCTTTGCCTATCTCCTATTGCAACAGTCTTGATACTCAATAAAATAATGTCTTCCTTACCATTTTAGCAAGGGTCAGAATACTGTTGTTCTTTATTAGCCTTTTTTCTTATTCATGCCTAATTGTCCTGGTAGATCATTCAATAAAATATTGAACAGAAGTAGTGAGCAGACATCTGCATCTTGTTCCTGATCTTGGAGGAAAAGCATTTCTTCTTTTACCACAAAGAATAATTTAACCAGTAGTTTTTCATATATGTCCTTTATTAGTTAAAGAAGTTCCTTTCTATCCCTAACTTGTTTAATATTTATTATGAAAATCTGCTGCATTTTATCAAATGCATTTTCTCTATCTTTTGAGATGATGCTTAGGATAGGATAGGTGTTATTTGTTTATTTACTATGCCATATAGATCTTTTCATTGAAATTTAAACCGTTTACATTAAATGTTATTATGGGAAGTGTGTATTCTTTTGTTGCTTTTCTAGTATTTGATTCATTTGCTTCTCATTCATTTAACGACCTTCTCAGTGATATTCATTCTTTCCCTCAGTCTGGTGACTGTTGTTCTCCTCCTCATCTTGTTTAGGGGCCTCATTAGCAGTGGCGGCTTGGTGGTCATGAATTTCTTTATCTTTATCTTGGAAGAAGTTTATTTGTGTTTTGATTTTGGATAAAAGTCTTACAGTATATAGTGATCTGCATTGACACTGCATCTGCATCCTTTCTTCCCATTTCTTCTGCCAAGACTTTCATTTGAGCTTTTAATATGACTTACCAAGTTTTCACTTCCAGGATTTCTGCCTCTTTCTCCTAACTTTTGTCTCTTTCCTGCAGTGGTCTTTCATATCCTACAATGTCATCCTTAATGCTGGTAACAGGAGGTTTTAACTGGGAATGAAACTCAGAACCTTCACACTGAGGTACATCCCCAAGCTTTTTTCTTACTGGGAGATAGTCTACTAAATTGTCAAGTTGCCCAGGTTGAACTTGAACTTGTGATCCTTGTGATTCAGACCAGCTGTGTTCCTTGATTCTTTCAGCTGCTTATTTGTGTCTTCTTTGAACTCACTGATCATTAGAAGGTGATCCATGTTCGTCTCTTTGATCTTAATTAATTTAACTATCATTTTTTTTGAGCCTTTGGAGTTTTATTAGCATCATTATATGTTGGAACAGCTTTTGGAAAGTTGATACTTTTTGGAAGCCTCTTGCTGCCTTGCTTTTTCATTATGGTTGTGTTTCTTTGTTGACATTTGTAGACCATATTGGAAGATTGCCTCTTCCACAGTCATGGAGGGGACTGGCGTTTTTTGGGTGTTTTTTTT
>NW_004524707.1:5606891-5609190 GCF_000260255.1 Octodon degus
TGTGTGTGTGTGTGTGTGTGTATCAGGTAGATAACAATTTGTTTTATGAGACCCCCCCTTTTTCACTATCAAGAAAACAGAGAGTAATAAAATCTAACAAGGTAGATAAAATTAAACCTTACCTGGTATTTAGATCAATTCTAGTAGTATACATATAAATGAAAAAGAAACAATAGAAGAAAGATAAAAGATGGAAGAATCCAAAGACAGAAGAATTATGTGGGGAAGAAGTGAAGTAAGCAGAGAAAGGAAGGGAATATAAAAGAGAAGTGACAAAAAAGATAAGGAGACTTATCAAATTGTGACCACACACACAAAAATTAGATATCTCTGTGAAGCAACCGTTGATGGAGGAATATGTAAAAATGGAGCAGTGAACAACATAGAAGCAGAAAGCTAATTTGCAGTTATCTCCACATGTACATATGTAAGACCAAGCCAGTAAGAGGACCGAATGGCTGACAGACAAGCAAGGGAGGGAGGGAAAAGGAAGATAAGTCTGCTATACTAGTTAGAAAGAATACCCCAAGGCAGCTTGTCAGTGTTGCTGTCTTTAGACCACCATGTTCAAAAGCCTCCAATGCCCTTGGGCCTGTGGCCAGGAAGATGACTCCATCCATCAGTTCTGAGCTTCAGATCCCTGAGCCATCACAGCTGTCAGTGGCTCACAGCAGAGCTGCCACAGGCCCAAGCTCGCTCTGACTCTTGATTCAGTGGTATCAGAGTCTGTAAGGAGGCAACCTCAGCATACAGCATGCTGACAGCTCTTCTCTGCACAGTCCTCTAAGTCTCTCTGGGCCATGGTTCTCACTGAGCCTGATACTGAGACATACTAGTCTGAGTCATGCCCATACTCTCTGTCTAGCCTCGCCCCAGCCCTTCCTGCTTCTAGCTCTCCTGCAGCTGCGTCTCACTCATCTGGGGTCCTACCGTGTCAAGACTACCCCTTCTGTCTCTAATGCTCTGAATTTCTATTTCCCTGTCCCCACAGTCCCTGGAACCTGGGAGTCTGGTTGAGTATTTCAGACTCCAGACCCCACATCTGGCAGGAGAACTGCTCAGCCCGTCCAATAGTGAGAGCAGTGGTGATGCTCCTGGGTGCCCATTGACTTTCCCCTGGAGGACTTGGTACTTTTCACGTAATAGTGTGCTCTCCAAAATTACATTGGAAATAGCATTAGGGTTGAGTGTTTCACTTCTTATTCAAGTACCCTGTCTCTGGGTTTCACCTGTTTGCTGTCTCCTTCAAGCTATGTTCCAATGGTTGGTCTCCCTGCCATCCCATGCCACCACATGTGTACAGACCTGGGTAAATGCCTCAAAGTGATCTATGAGATACTTTTATTATCATAAATTCTTTTTTCTGAATTTAGTTAAAATTTTTTAAAATAATTTTATTGAGAAACAAATAGCAATGAGACAGTTCCAAATCCGATTAGTAGGATAGTTTCAATAATTAATACATTACATATTGTTGTCTTAGCAGTTATTCATTATACAAGATGCAGACATGCTATCCAGTTTATAGACACCATTAAAACAGATCTTTCTATTCATTGAATTAAGTGAAAGTAGCTGTATATCTATCCTATTTTGAATATAAAGATACAAAATGGTCTTTCATTTGTATCCCCTTTTTTGTTTAGTTTTGTCAGAGAAGGGTATTCCATTGTCATCTAAATATTATAGGTACGTGAATTCAGCAAAATATTCCAATATAGTCCAGTAGTCCATAATAGTAGTGGGTTTCCATAAGACTGGCAATGTCAGAAGTTGTTGACTTGAGCCTTTTACAGCTCCACATATTAATATAGCTTTACTTTTTATACCTCATTTTTATACTTTTCTGCTGGATAGTTAAGACCAAGAAAAAGCAAGACCTATATAACAAGAAATGTAACTTTTGTATCTGATACAGTCAGTCAGATCCCCTCAGGATTTATCCTAAAACCCTGTAACACAGTTTGTAGAGCGTTTGTGTGTCAGCCATGTGGATGAGTCACAGCCATTGCTCAATGAATTTTCTCTCTGTGAAAGCCTGAGGAGAATGTTTTCTCTCCAGGTGACTCTCCTTAGGCACACACTACATCATCGATTGCTTTCCTCTATGGCCTCATAATCTCCTTGATCAGAAAATTTGGGACACTACTGAGTTACATGATGTTACCATACAGGTTCTCCTATGTCCTGAGCCTTCACTGACCTTGAAAGGCTAGGGCCAGAATGTTGGCTGTCCTTGTAGCCCTCCTTTTTCTCTAATTTTTGGTCTGCAAACTTAGGTTGTTAACCCTCCAGAAAA
>NW_004524707.1:5610880-5611959 GCF_000260255.1 Octodon degus
TGTCATGTAGAGAGCCAGTTTTTGCAGCACCTCTTCTTAAAGAGGCTACCTTTCTTCTTTAAAAAAGCCAGCATGTTTGGCCCCTTTTTCAAAGATAACATGGCTGAGAGTGTTTGTAGAGGCTTCTGTGTCTTCTAGTCTAAGTCCATTGATCCTCAAGTCAATTTCATTGCCAGTACCATGCTGATTTTATCACAGTAGCCTTGTAGTGTAATTTCAAGTCAGAAATTGTAAAGCTCCTGCCTTGTCTTTGTTGGCCAGGATTGCCTTTGCTATTCTAGGTCTTGCCTTGTCTCAGATAAATTTTAGGAACATTTTTTCTAGATCTGTGAGGTATGTTAGTGGTAGTTTGATAGGGATTGTATTAAATCTGTACAGCAATTTTGTGAGTATGGCTATCTTCACGATGTTGGTTCTTCCTATCCAGGACTAGGGAATATCTTTCCATTTTCTGAAATCCTCTATAATCTTTTTTTTCAAAGTACTGTAATTTTCTGCGAAAAGATCTTTGACTTCTTTATTTAGATTAATTCCAACGTATTTCATTTTTCTCGGTGCTATTGTAGAAGGTATTATTTCTATAATTTCCCTTTCAGTGTGTTTGTTATCTGTGTAGAGGAATGTTACTGACTTTTGGGTATTGACTTTGTATCCTGCTGTGCTACTCAATTTGTGTATTAATTCTAGTAACTTCTTGGTGGGGTTATTTGGGTCTTCCAAGTAAAGCATGATTTCAACTGCAAATAATGATAATTTAACTTCATCTTTATGTATTCTTATGCCTTTCATTTATCTCTCTTGTCTAATGGCTCTAACTAATGATTCCAGTACTATATTGAATAAGAGTGGTGATAGAGGACATCCTTATATTGTACCAGATATGAGAGTAAAAGATTTCAGTTTTTCCCATATAGAATCATGTTAGCCACTGGGTTTTCATAAATGGCTTTTATCAGATTGAAGTAGAGGCCATCTATTCTAATTTTCTGTAGGACTTTGAACATGAATGAGTGTTGGACTTTGTCAAAAGCCTTTTCTGCATCAATGGAGATGACCATGTGGTTTTTAGATTTGGCTTT
>NW_004524707.1:5612679-5621698 GCF_000260255.1 Octodon degus
GTCATGGTGTATGATCTTCTTGATGATTTGCTGTATTCTATTTGCTAGGATTTTATTGAGGATTTTGGCATCTATGTTCATGAGGGAGATTGGCCTGCAGTTCTCTTTTTTAGTTACACCTTTCCCTGGTTTGGTATCAGTATAATACTTGCCTCCAGGAATGATTTTTGGAGGATTGCTTCCTTTTCAATTTCATGAAAGAGTTTGAGGAGTATAGGGATTATATGTTCCATAAATTTTCTGTAGAATTCAGCTGTGAATCCATCAGGACCTGGATTTTCCTTGTTGGTAGGTTTTTTATTACATTTCGTATTTCACTGGCTGTTATTGGGTCATTGAGAATGGTTGCATCTTGTCGATTCAGTTTTGGTAATTTTTATCTTTCTAGGAATCTGTCCATTTCTTCTGTGTCTTCTATTGTGTGAGAGCAAAGATTCTCAAAGTAGCTATTGACAATCTTCTAAATTTCCACTGGGTATGTGGTAATTACACCCTTTTCTTTCCTTATTGCTTGTATTTGAATTTATTTTTTTCCTCTTTTTGATGAGGTTAGCTAGGGACTTATCAATTTTATTTAATCTTTCAAAGAACCAGCTTTTTGATTCGTTAATTCTTTGAACTGTTTTCTTCATCTCGGTTGAATTAATTTGTGCTCTAATCTTTGATTTCTTCCCGTCTTTGGGATTTGGGTTTGGTTTGCTCTTCCTTTTCTAGATGTTGGAGGTGCAGCATTAGGGTGTTTATTTTTTCCCGTTCTGTTTTCCTAATGTGTGAGTTCACAGCTATCAATTTGCCTCTGAGAACTGCCTTCATTGCATCCCATAAGTTCTGATAAGTTGTGGATGAATTTTCATTGAATTGTAGATATTGTTGAATTTCTTGTTTAATTTCATCTGTGACCCATTGGTTGCTGAGTAGGGTGTCATTTAATTTCCATGTATTTAGGAGGATTTTCTGGTTTCTTTTGTCATTTATTTCCAGTTTCATTGCACTGTGGTCAGATAATGTGCATGGGATAATTTCTGTTTTCTTGCATATACTTAAGCATGACCTATGGACTAGTATGTGGTCTATTTTAGAAAATGACCCATGTACAGCTGAAGAAATTGTGTATTCAGCTGTGTTTGGGTGGAACACTCTGTATATGTCCACTAAGTCCATTTGTTCCAAGCTCTGGTTCAGTTCTGCTACTTCTTTGCTAATTTTTTGTCTGCTTTACCTGTCTTTTTGGGATAAAAGGGTGTTAAGGTCTCCTGTTAAGATTGTGGTATTATATATTAGATTTTTCATGTCTATTAAGATTTGTCTTTTATAGTTGGGTGCTCCCATGTTTGGTGCATACATATTTATGAGTGTTACCTCTTGCTCTTTAAATTTTCCCCTAACCAGTATATAGTAGCCTTCTTTATTTCATTTGATCATTCTTGGTTTGAAGTTGAGACTGTCTGAGAACAGGATTGCTACACCTACTTTTTGCTGAGGTGCTGGGGCATGTAGTATTGTTTTCCATCTTTTGACTTTCAGCCTATGAATTTCTTTATGTGTTAAGTATATTTCTTGTATACAGCATATTGTGAAATTTTGTTTCCTAATCCACCATGCCAGTCTATTTCTTTTAATTGGTGAATTGAATCTATTTACATTGATGGTTATAATTGAGATGTATTGACTTACAATCGACATATTAGTTACCTGCTGTTGTTTACTCCATTTTCTGCTGTGCTTAATTGTTCTCTATTTAGTGGATTCCTTCTGTTCTTCTTCGTGAATTTCGGATCATTGTGGTCCCTCTCTAGAACATCTTTCAGTAGTCTGTGTAGGGTTGGCTTTGTCACCATGAAATTCTTTGGTTGTTCTTTGTCCTGGAAGTATTTCACTTCTTCATCAAACTTGAGAGTTTTGCAGGATATAGTAGTCTGGGCTGGAATTTGTTTTCATAGAGGACTTGAAGTTCTCTGCTTCATGCTCTTCTTGACTTCATGGTTTGTTAAGAGAAGTCAGCCGTTATTCTGATGGTTTTTCCTTTAAATGTGATCTGTTTCTTTTCTCTAGCAGCTTTTAGTATATTGTTCTTGTGCTGGATTTCTGGGATCTTGACTATTATATGTCTTGGTGTGTTTTTAATTGGGTTGAAGTTATTTGGGGTTCTGTATGCTTTGGTTACCTGAACATCAGATTGTTTCCTCATGTTTGGGAAGTTTTCTGCTGTTACTTCTGCCCATATTCTTTTTATATCATTTGTATTGTCTCCATCTTTCTCATTGATGCCTATTAGTCTCACATTGTTCATCTTTGCATTGTATTGCATGTGATGAATTATTTTTTCCTGCATCCTAGTTGTTTTTAAGAGATCTTTTCTTACCTTTTTACTAGCTGTGATAGCGTCTTCAAGATCTAAAACTATCTTCACTTTCACTCAAATGGTTTTGCAACCTTGTGATTGAGATTTTAAGTTCCTCTATATCTCTTTGACTCTGCTTCATGCAGTCTATTTCTTTCCTGTATTGCTCATACAATGAATCCATCATTTCTCTAATCTCTATTTTTTTTATCAGTGTCTTCTTTAGAAGCAGTTATTAATTCTTTTACTACAGAGATTTTTGCAAATTGGGTTTTATCCATGTTTCTGCATTTGATTCTTTACTTCAGACACTATTACTTCAGAGATTTCTTTTTTTGTTTTTGATGTTATTTCTGATCTGAGTTCCTCTATAACTTTCTACAGTTGTTTCTTTATTTCATACGCTATTGATTCAGACAATTCAGCTGTGTGATTCTCTGTGTCTTCTGTGCTTGTGTCCTTTGCACTTGGTCTGGGTGGGCTTGTGGTCTGAGATTGCACTTTCCTCCTTCTCTTTGTCTTTTTGTATAACATTGTCCTCTGACCTTTGTTGTAGAGGTTTGGTGCAGTTTTAACCTTAGCACCTACTGATATTCGGGTGCAGATCTACAAAGTTTGAATTCATCCAGTTGTGCCTGGCTTGGGTCTGGCTGGTGTGCTCAGCTCCTTCCTGTTGCAGTCCTTGAGGGTGAACCTGTTGTGCCCCTTTGGCAAGATGTTCTGCTCCTGGATTAGCTGGGTGGTTCTGTCCCCTATTCTCTCTGCAGGGACTGCAGTTGCAGAGTTTCACCCCAGGCCTGTATGCCAGGCCTGGGCTGGGTCTGCAGGGGACAAGGAGGCAGAGGGTGAAGAAGCTCTCCCACACACTTGCAGGACCTGGGCTTGGGCTCAGTCTGGGTGGGTGGGGGGATCCAGAGAGCGCAGAGGAAGGTCTCACTCATGCCGCAGGCCTGGGCTGGATCTAGTGGAGTGGAAGTATCCCGAGAGTGTGGAGGCAGGTCTCGCTCTCAAGGCAAGCTTGGGCTGGGTAGGGAGAAGTCCAGTGGGCACAGGGAAGACCAGAGACTCTCTCACACACTCACCGGGCCTGGGCTTGGGCTGGCTCCCTAGAGGTGGAGGAGTCCTGAGGGCATGGAGAAAGGTCTCCCTCACACCACTGGGCTGGATCTGGAGGGGTGGAGGGATCCCGAGAGCACAGAGGAAGGTCTCACGCCACCTGGGCTGGCTCTGGAGGGGTGGGGAGTCCCGAGAGTGCGGAGGAAGGTCTCACTCACACTGCAGGCCTAGGCTGGATCTGGTGGGGTGGAGGGGTCCCGAGAACCTATCATAAATTGTTACTCTTTGTCTTTAGTATCACTTTTTATCTTAACATATTTTTTATCTAATATTGGAATAACCTCTGTTTCTGCTTGGGTATATATCTTTTTTCAGTCATTTTTACTGCCATTCTATTGTGTTCTTCTTATGGCTTAGATTTAGAATGTCATGTGTTTAGAAGTGGGACTTTTAGAAAGTGAGTGGATTAGTCTAATGATGCATTCAGAGCTGTGTGTGCTGATAAAAAATAGGGCCTGGTTGTGGAAGAATTCCTTTTTTTTTTTTTTTTTTTTAATGGAACCTGGGATTGAACTCAGGCCCTTGCGCTTGCCAGGGAAGCGCTTATTCCACTGAGCCATCTCCCCGGCCCCAATAGGGCCTGATTGGAAGAGATGGTTCCCTGGGAGGTATAATCTGGAAAGGTGACACTCCACACCAGCTTCTCCCTTTTCTTCCTGCCTCCTGGCTGCAATGAATTGAACACCTTTTCCTTTACCAAGACTTTCTGAAATCCTGTTCCCACTTTAGAATCAGCAACCATGGACTGAAGCCATATGTCAAAATAAACCACTCCTCCTGTAAACTGTAGGTGTTGATTATTTTGTCCCAACAACAGGAACAAGACTAATACTAAAATATCAGAGAAGAGAGGTTGGTGCTGTGACTATACCTGATGCTTTAGTTTAGAAGACTTTTAGAACCTGTTTGCAAGAGTGGTTTGGAAAATTTTGACAAATGGGCTTCCCCTAGAATGTTCTGAGCAGTAGTTGATATATGATAAGAATCAGAGCTCAAAAGACTAGAATGCTGATAGGAACACAAATATAAAAACCAGGCTCAGGAGATTTCAGATGGGAAGGACTCTGCATTTGCCATTGGACCCCAGACCATGTGTGTTATACTCTAACAGAATATCTACATTTAGCTCATGTTCTGAGAATTTGCATGAGGCTGAGACTAAAGGCAGTGGACTGATTAATTTGGCAAATAAATTTCAAGGGAGACCAAATTCATGCTGTGGCATGAGTACTTTCTTTAGCCATATGTATAGTGACAATGAGGAGCAAAAGGCAAATGTGAAAAGTTTGCCATTTCATTAGAAAGAAAGCGCCTGCAAAGCTTCTTAAATGGCATATCTCCACCCCCAGCAAAGGAGGGCATGATTGCTAAAAAGATTAGCATCAGAATGAAGTCAAGTACTTTGCATCAGGACAACAGGAAAGATGTCTTGAGAGCATATTAGGAATCAGCAAGACCTGGCTCAAGGGTACAAAATTATAATGATTTTATCTGGGAAAAAAGCCTCTGGCCCCCCTCCTTAAGAAGGCCTACATAGGGAATTGGTTCACCAACATACATTTTGCACTGCTCAGCCATCCAGTGACTAAGAGGTCACTGCAGCTGTGATCCAAAGGGGCCTGGCAACTGCTTGAGCTGGCAGTAGATTTTGGCATCATCTTGATGGTGCTGTTTTCTAGAATGCAGCATAAAATAGTTACATGATCATTGAGGTTTCCATCCAAATTTCAGAGTAAACCATAGAAGACTAAGCAGTTTGCCCCTAATTGAGCAGTTTGTGGACCTATGACCATACAACTGGAATTGCACTGAAGACCATGGGAAATTGATGGTGCTAAAAACATGAAACATCTGAGGAAAACCTCACGCAGTAATAAACATTTCAAAAAAAGAGCACAGGAGGGTGGCAACCAGCAATGCCATAGGGGCAGAGCCTCCCTTCCCTTTGGATATCACATTTCACCATAGCCCACCCCTGGTGGTAGACACAGCTATAGGACCTAATGTTTACCCTGCTGAGTGTGAGTCTTGTGTTGATTTCACTCCTTAATATCCCCCTATTTCTTTCTATCTTTTGAAATGAGAATGTTTACTGTATTTGATTTTGCTTTTACAGGGTCCTTGAGTTTGCCGAGTCAGAGAGACTTTGGACTTGGACTTTTCAACAATGCTAGAACTGTTAAGACTTTGGTTACTCTCAGGAGTAGACTTATTTGTAATTCACTGAGCTACTGAGACGTGCATATTGATGTCTTTCATGCAATTTGGGAAGTTTCCATTCATTTCTTCAGATGTTTTTTGTACCTTCTTTCTTCCTCTAGGACCTCTATTATGTATACATTGTTATGTTTGGTAGTGTCTCATTTGAGACTTTCCTCATTTTATTATCATTTTTATTTTCCTCAGACTGGAATATTTTAATTGATATATCTTGTATCTTGAAGTTGCTTTTCTCTGCCAATTCATAACTCTAATTGAGCCCCTTTATTGAATTTCTCATTTCAGTTACACCTTTCATACCCAGAATTTCTATTTGGCTTATTACAATAATTTTTCTTTTTATGAATATTTTCTGATTGGTGAGACACTGTTTTCACACTTTTATTTTATTATTCTTCTGGCACGGTTTCCATTAGTTTTTAAAAACACATCTAAAGAACTGATTTACAATCTTACTTCCGAAGCTAAGTATCCAGGCTTACCATTACACTCTTTGCCAGTTGTTTTTCTCGTTCTCCTATGTATGAGCCATGCTTTACTATTAATTTGCATGGCTTATACTTTTTTGTAGAAAAAGGGAAACAAATATTCTAGCGTACTAGCTCTGGAGAACATCTCTACTCCTACAGTATGTTGTTGTTGTTGCTTTTTGTTTGGAGAGTTTCTTAGACTAATTCCATAAAGAATGTTTCTTGTGTACAATCACTGAACTCTGTCTGGTTACATGAGTGTTCGACTAATGATAGGACAATAAATTCTTTGATTTCCTTGAGTAATAAGTCTCTGAGCCTTTGCAGAAGAATCCATATATTTGAGCCTAACAGCCTTTGCAATCCATGTATTTGAGCATACCTTCAGTGTTCCAGCAGCTATCCACTATCTTTCACCTCCTGTGTGCTCAGAGCCTGAAGTTCACTAGAAGTGAAACATTAAGACCTGCTTAGGATTTTTTCTGTACATCTAGACAGGCTTGTGCATGTGCATGAACTTCTAGATGTCCAGAAACATGTTGGAGATTTTCAGAGTTTGCTATGAATTCCTGACTCCCCACATTCTCCTCATGAGCAACTTGTTAGTTTCAACTAGACCCACCTCCTCAGTTGCTGTAGTACTAAACAGTTACTACTGATCGTTGCCAACGTTGCTCTAAGGCTACAGCTGTTCTCACCACACAGATCATGATGAGTCAAGCATGATCAAAAGCAGCCTTGTAATGGACCTTCTAGGGAGCTGTCGAGCAAACTGAGTGGTGACAGATCTCTGGAAGTGACAGTTCTCATGCCACTGCAGTCCCATTTTTGCTCACCCACTGTCTGCTGGGTAGGTGGATGTAAGGCTGCTGTGGAGCTGGGGAAGGGGAATAAGAACAGGGAAAATTTTTAAAGGTACAATATTTATTGAGCCCACTGTATTCAGCCACTTTTCTTGCATGTTTATACCCCTTACACTGTTACAAGTCTTTGATTAGTTCAGAGTTCTAAAACAAAGTTTATTTTTACAACTCTTGCCACTATTTTTATTGCTTTTATGGAGTAAGAAGTCTTTCAGAGGTCCTTACTTTACCTTTCTGGTCAGAGGTGTTTCTAAAGACAGGGGTGCCACCATCAGAGCCAGTCTTACAGACAGCTAGTTACCAATGGATGATGTCCTCATTGTGGCATGAAGATTAGTAAATAGAATGGGATAAATTGACCCAAAAATGGTTGTCCAGTTAACTAAGGCCCAAAAACATTATTAGAGGACAGATACAAGGCCCAAGTTCCAAGCATCAAAGTAAGTCACAGGTTGAGTGGGCATGGAGGACAGCCTGGTACAGTTCTCGTGCCCTTGCTCCCTGTTTACTCTTCTGCTTCCATTTTCCACTGGCTACATCCGTGGAAAAGTGCACAGATGTGGTGACACACAGAAAGCACTGAATGAGGGAAGGATAAGATGCTAGTGTGTTACAGAAATAAAGCTGTCTTGTAGTAGCCTGTAAGCATCATCAAAGCATTATCATATACTACTCCGTAGCTTATTGCCCAATATGATATGAACAAGAAACTCCATGTTATAATAGAGAACAATGAGACTACATGTCAGGTAACAGGTACAGCGGTTCTTACCTTGTTTATTTCTTGTTAGGAACTATTAGTACTACTGTAAGATTTTATTAAAGGGTTAATAGAGATCCCCAGGGTGCAACTGAGACTGGGCATAGTGGCGCACGCCTGTAATCCCAACACTTGGGAAGCTGAAAACAGGAGAATCAATTGAGTCTGATCTGTGTAGAAAGGCCCTTTAGACCCTTTACTAAATACATTTAAAAATAAAAGGGTTAATAGGACCAATTTTGAGATACTTGCTAGAGGATAATCATCAGGATGTTAGATTTTTGTAAGACTGAAAGAGGAAATGCCCAAGGTTTGGAAAATAGAATTTTTTTTATTTTATTATCTTTTTTTTTTTTTTTTTTGTATTTTAGGGAAGGGCCTACAGTGTGTTCAGAGTTTCACTGCTAGATCAGACTCGTAGTGATCCATCTGTTTACAGCCTCCCAAGAGCTGGGATTACAGGCGCACACCACAGTGCCCGTCTCAATTGCCATCTCGGCGCATCCCGAGGGCGGGGCCAGCAAAGCAGGCTGTGGGATTGAAACTCCAGCCCCTGTGCCTGCTTGCAGGTGTTTTAATCTGCTGGGCTATTTGGCCGGCCCTGGAAAATAGAATTTTAACATACTGCTAGCACCAAAAACACCTGTGCTATTCCATTGTGCAGAAATTAAGATTAAGTTGCTGTCAGTTCAATACAATAATCAGAAATAATTACTGAAGATTTAAGCAAAAAAATATATATATAAATATATATATATATATATATATATATATATAATGTCTGTATATGTATATGTATTGCTGATTTTCCACCAGGTGTCAGCAGTACTTTAAACAATAGCAATTGTAGAGACTATTCATAAGTAGATGTCTAAATTTAGCTATTACATACTGGGAGCATATTTTGTTCCTTTGTCCCTATCAGATTGTTTCTACTTAAGTATACTGAAAAATGTCACACATTACTTGGAACTGCATTTAGCACTTTACTGTCTATATCATTATAGTCTTCTAGTCTATTACAGAATTATCTATAATTCTAAAGTACAAGGTTTTCACTTTTGAGACGACTGAAAATATTTTGAAGAACCTAGGTCAGTAGGGGGCAGCACATTCTTACAGTGTTTAAAATGTGGCCATTTGAATGACCAGAAACGGGTTATAAAGATAGTGTGGCATTTGGACTTACAAGTTTTTCAAACATCTAACCCCTTTATTTTATTTTATTTTTTTTTATTTTTATTTATTT
>NW_004524707.1:5622052-5632595 GCF_000260255.1 Octodon degus
AGTGGTGAACACTGGTAACCCCAGCACCCAGAGGTGGAAGAGGAGAAATGTTGCATGTTCTCTTGCATGCTCGAGGCCAGCATTTATTACTAGATTCAGTTTACAGTAGGATACATGGCAAGATCCTGTCTGAGGAAAAAAATTAGAATAAAATTTTCTAAACTACTGTTGCTGTCTTCCTTTTATATATAGGCAAGTGAGTCCCAAAGAAATGTTCAAACATGCTTGCAAGCCACTTAGACGGCGAGGTGTCAGAGCTTGCCATAGACGCGGTTGTCTTAGTGCACAGCATAAGCATGTACAGTTATGTGTATTTACTAATGACATGCTTTAGCCTGGCTGTAGCTCTGAAACTCAGACCTGTTTATTTCTTTTCTTTTGGTTGCACATTGTAGAGAAATTATTCACTCACGAGATAAGGAATTACAATTGGTAACTTTTTGTAGTGTGTTCTTCAATCTGCAGATATTTCTCGGGCAAAGCGAGCTGGTGAGTGACCATGTGACATATATACGTATCAACCCATGCTCAGTGTAAGCATTACTTATTGCAATCATGTACTAATAAAAAATTGGATTCTATTAAAAGAAAACTTTTAAAAGAGAGAGATGGGAAAAGAATCTTTAGTCTAAGATGCAAACAGTAATACGTTAAATCTGCCATACAAATAAATGCATTAGTGTTCTCTGTTTAAAAGTTGTGTGACTACTAAGGCAGTAGACATAGTTATTTCATCTTTTTTAGTCAAACTCAAGTGTGGAGATGCTAAATACCTTGCCAAGGTCGCCTTCCTGTAACTGACAAATATTCCAGAATTTGCTTTTCTTACAAGTACACTACACTGCCTCTTTCTTTCATTACTCAGTTCTTGTGCTTGAATTGCTTTTTAGTTTTTATGTAGTTCAAGTTATGCGTTTAAAGTTAAATCCAGTATTCCCCACTAACCTCAATTGTAAAAGTAGTAGCGTATAGACAGACTTGATTCCAAAATGTGGATAACCTTTGGAATATAAACCAGGGCCATTATACACTGTTTGGCATTTTATTAAGTTTTTAAATATTCAAAACATATATAACAGACCTAAATAATCTCATTCAGAGGATTTATTAGTAGATTCATTTTACATATCTAGAATGTGTCAGCTTACAGAGGAATAACTGATTCTGGCCCTGTAAGCTTAATGACCAGTTTACAGAGCTTACATCTTCAAATGTCTACAGGCTTTCATTTCTGGAGCACAGGACTTTACTACCTTAGCGATTCAACGTGCATCACCAGTGACTGGGATAACTTAGAAAGAAAACTTGTGCCATTTTCACAAGGGTGATAGGAAAAGTTCGACAAGTCATCTATATCGATTTTGAAACAAAAGTGTTAGCTGCTGAAAGGTACTAAAGATGTTAGGTAACAGGAGTCTTGTGCAATTGTTCCCACTACATGTGTCTAGATCTCCAGGGCCAAGGATAATAAGTTATTTAAAGTCTCTGTCTTGCTACCTGGTAAAAACTTGTATTTTTGGGCTGGGGAGATAGCTCAGTAGAATAAGCGCTTGTCTGGCAAGTGCAGGATCCTGAGTTCAATCCCTGGTACCACGGGGGTGGGGGTGGGGGGAACTTGCAAATTTTTTCTCCACATGTGAAGTATGCACAAGGATAAACTACAAGAGTCCTCTGGAGTGGAGCACCATCTTCCCCTAAGGCAGTGGTAACCCCCAAGCATGCCCCAGCCGCACTGTAGACTCAGCTGTGCTTGGCCCTGGGTTACATTTTGAAGGGGTCTGAGCATGCTGCTCTCCAGTTGGACTGGCTTCTCCTGCTCCCGCTGCTGCAGGCCAGCTCTTGGCAGCGCCTTCCCCGTCTTCCAGCCTCCCCTCCCAGCAGAGCTGGTGGAGTGCTGTGGGATGCCAGGCCCTGCGCGGATTCGGGGGCGGATGAATAAAACAGCAGCTCTGCCCTCAGGGATTCTCAGTCTACAGAAGAGACAGAGCAGTCCCTGGTAAAAGTGTTCAGGCAGCGCTCCGCAAGCTGCTGTGCCTCTGTCTCCCGTTCCGGCTCCACTGTACCCCCGCCGCGCACACGCCAGCCACGCCAGCGTGCGCTGCTGGGCACACCTACCCAGCTTCTCCCCTCGGACCTCTCAATGAGGCCTTGTGCCATGATCTTCCTTGAAATCGGTGCCTCTCCCTGGCACTGTACCTTGCACTGAACAGACATCCAGGAGATTTCGTGCCGCTGAGCTTCTGTGTCACTCTTTTGTTTCTTTTATTGTTTCCATCAGTAAAATAAAACAGTGTGGTTTTTTTAGTGAGATGAAGCAGTATCTTTATGTCTGACCTGAAGTCCAGCCACAAAATAGATTGGGATTATGGGATGAGAATATTTCTAAGTTGTTCAGCAAACAGAATGTGAATGTTCCATTAACAACCAGAATATCACGGTGTAAGGGGGTTTTAGCCAGGATATCATCTTCTGCTTCTTCCTTAGATCCTGTCTTATGCAGGAAGCTAAACCTAGGCCTATAGAATCCCCACAGAAAAAATAAGGTCCCTTGGAATATTCACATTTTTAAAAGTCAAGGTCAGAAGTCAGCCATGGTGGTGCACACCTGTAATCCAAGCACTGGAGACTGAGGCAGGAGGATCACCGTAAGTTCAAGGACAGTCAGCACAACAAAGGGAGACCCTGTCTTAAAAGAAAAAAGCATAAGGCCTGAGAAATGACCCACTGTAGATGACAGCAGATCCAAGAATTTATCAAATAATGTACTTTAAAAGAATAAAGATACAAAGGAGAAGTAATCTGCTCCAAGCCGGCAGCTGCAGCAACTACAGTTTCAACTTCAGCTCCATGATGTTTTCCTCAGCCAAAAATGCATTAGGTGGTTTTCCAGTTCGAAGCATTTAACAAATGGCGTAAGGCAGAGTCACCAGAAACGGACACCTGATTTCCATGACAAATATGGTAATGCTGTATTAGTTGGTGGAGCCACATTCTGTATTGCTGATGGACCTACACAGCAGCACAGATTGGAATAGAATGGGACCTTCCCCCTGTGGGCAGAGTCACCCCCAAGGGATGGCGAGACCAGTAATTGCGCCAGCTGATAGGATACAGCTATATTATTTCTAAGTGAAATCATAATTGATGCCAAGTAAAAGTGCTGTGTATCCATTAGAATATGGCCTATTGAAGAAATAAAGTACAATTGGAAACTTCAAGAAAAAAGATACAAAGGAAGTAGCAGAAACCACTGAAAACTAAGATGTGTAATTATGGACATCTAGAATCAAAAGTTTATAATTTTTGACTATTAAAATAGTCAACTAACAAGAATCCAGAGCGAGATGGGAGCAGGTGAGAGAGGATCTACGGTGCTCAACTATCAGACTACAGAAGCACAGTTCTAAAGCAGGCTTCTGAAGAGGAGTCCACGCCCATGGAAGATACCGTGGCAGAGTGCAACAGCAAGAACAAGTGAGCAAAGTGACCACAGAGAACACATGAAGGGCCAACACGTGGCTAGCAGCTGCGATGCTGGCCCGAAGTCGAGGAGTGGCCCGGGATGGCTGAGGTGTCATGGCAGAGAATGACTGCACCCGTGTGGAGAGAGTCAGAGCCACCAGCTGTCCCCCGCATGAAGGCAGACCACAGATGTTTTCAGATGAAGACAAGAGTTTGCCACCATTATTCATTGTTGGAATAATTACTAAAGCATATGAAATAAAGTAAAAAATACTAGTAAGGGCATGAGTGATTCTGGTAACACTTAACAGTTTTAATTTATTGGATACTTGTGAGTACCCTGTCTAATAAATTTTAAAATGTGTATTTAAGCATACATAGAATATTACAGGAGTCAAGTAAACTTCATTCTTTTTTTCCCACTGTAATGAAATTAGAAATTTACTCAACAAATACCTGTGAGAACATTAGGTGGCAGATGTTCTAGGTATTTATTATACATTAATGAAAACAGAAACATTTTCACTGTATGGAGTTTAATGCTAGGTAAGAGAGGAAAGGGGAGAGGTAACCAGCATCTAGTATGTGTTGTATAAGAAGGCAAATAGAAAAAAAAAAAAAAAGGCAAATAGAACCATGAGGAGAAGAAGGAACAGGGTGAGTGGGTGAGCTGGGTCAGGACTGCTAGTGGGAAAGGAGATGTCATTTTAGAGAAGAGTAAGGCAAGGCCTCTGGGAATGAGGCGGGTGGGCATGGTCTCTGGACAGGTAGAGGAGGGGGCTGAAAGAGCAACGGGGAGGGCTAGCAGCTCACCCTGAACTGTGCAGTGTGTGCGTCACACTCCAGGACTGGCAAGGACGGGCCTGGAGCTGGAACTCCTCCTCTACGGAGGAGTAGAGTGGCACAAGGCACAGTGAAGAGGAAGCTCCCCGCCCCACCTGTTGAAGTCTGAGCTCCAGTCAGAAACCTGCGTGGAACAACTCAAGGTCCAAGAATGGGACCTGACAGGAATTCAAAACATTTACAGCTAAAAAATGCAGATACTGTGAAATGTGTGGGGCACATTGCTAACAGTATTGTAAGCACCAGAAACTGAAAATTGATTAGCTAATATTCTTCAACTCAGAAAAGGGGAAATAGTAGATATTAAAGAAAGAATGTACAGAGATTTAACAAAAAGCAAATCTGGTTCTTGGAAGTTAGTAGTAAAATAGATTGTTTTAGTTACCTCCCTCTAGTTTTATGTGATAAAACTAGTTTTATGTGAAATAAGCAGAATTGACAGGGGGACTTGATGCTGTACTATGATCAAGAAAAAAAAAAACTTCTACTTATAGATTTTTGTATAATAACATAAACACTTTAAAATTCAATGTGCTGACTGAAATATGTGTTAATATGTGATAAGAACCTAGGAAATGTTTCAGATATTTATGAAAACAGTTTCATTTTAAAATGAAGAATATGGACATTGTACAGTTAATTTCCTCATGATTATTCCAAACATTCCTATATAATTTCATGTCTACCAAAGAACATTTTTGTACAGTAGTTTATGTAGTTATTGTGAAATTTATTGTCTTTATTTTTTCATCAAGATTTTCCATAACTTTGAAGCATTTGAGGCAGTAAAGTATAAAAATGAAAAAAAGTAAAATAAAATAGATAAACCTCTGGGAATTTTGATCAAGAAAAAATGCATTAAATAAAAAGGAAATATGATCAAATCAAGGAACATTTCAAAATCATAAAAGGATAAATTTAAAATATCAGAAAATAAATTTTCAATCTTACATGAACAATTTTCTTAAAAAATACAAATTTCTAAAAAGTGATTTAGGAATAATGGAAGGCTTATTATCATTAAATGTGTCAATCAGTAGTCAAAAATCCCTAAAAAAGAAAAAAAAGGATCGTTAAGTTACAGCAGTAAGTTTGCCTAACTTTAGTGAACCAATAATCTAGAGCTATATAAAACTGTTTCCAAGAATAAAGAGAAAGGTATCCCGTTTCTCAGCTAGTTGACACCAGCTAGAAAAGAGTAATAAGCCAGTTCTACTTGGAGACATATATGCAAAAATCCTAAATTAAATATTTTTAAATTGAATTCAGCAAAAAATATATACATATATCACATGCTGTGTGTATTTACATAACGTGTATGTGTGTAAGTATATTATATTGCTGGGTTCTGGCCACTAAATCCTGATAGACCAACAAAGACTTGAGAGAGAGAATATCTTTGTTGGGGGCCAGAGATCTTCCATGGAATGGAGCTTTTCATGGCCACTTTCACATGCTCCTGTGAGCAAATGCTCGTGATACGCACTATGTTGTTTGGAGTTTAACATCCTGCATGACTTAGAAGCCACAAAACATAGCACCAGCTTTATTGCAGAACCTTAAAATTACATCTCAGTGGCCCCAACTAGGAAATTCTAAGGTTTGCGTCTAAGCATTCATTCAGGGTACTCTCTTCTTTCTCATATTACTCAGAGCTGCTAGAAACTGTCTAGCAACTGAGAGGGAGGACTGCCTGACAATGGAGACAAATCTGGGGAACAAACCTGGGAAGTAGGAAAAGGTTCCTGGTGACACAGCTTGAGACATAGGTCAGGGAGGAGCTGGAGCTTATGCTGTATAAACTGCTGTGTGGTGTAAGCCGCCCCTCCCCTGTGCTGCTTCAGTCACTTCAGGCGGATATTCTGTCACTGGTAACATCAAGTGTGCCGATACAGCTTACTATTTTAGGCAGACTGGTTTCCAACACCACTCTGAAATTTAATCCATCTATGCACTGCTGTGCTCAACAGCTGCCCTTCATCCAGATCTCCTCAGTGTTTTTAGTCCCAGGATGCACAGACTGGCTCTTCCTTCTGGATCCTCAGGGCTGAGAGAGGCCAAGATCTGGAGCCGTGTGCTGTACGCCTTCCCTCCTGAAGTGGCCTCTGGTTGTCTCCTGCAGTGCCTCAGCTAGGAGAGCACCCTCCCTAGGAAGAGCATGCGGCCAGAGAGGACACTCACTGAAGGCCGCAGCCCTGGCCCAGAAGGAGGGCGCTTCCCTGTCTCCTGGCTATGGTGATTCTGTCCTGTTTCTGTTGTGCCCCTTGGTCTCCTGGGGTGTCTACTGCCCTATCCATCTCCAGGAGGATCTCTGCTGACAGCACTTCCCCTAAGGCAGAAATTCAGAAAGAATTCTTAGAGAAGAGTACTTTCTGTTATTTAAATGCTACTACAGCATATTTCAGTGGGGCTTCCTAAAATAGGCTGTGATCCTTGCTTCCGCTTTCTTGTTGAGCTTGAAAGTCATGATTCACACAGCCATCCCTGCCACTTTCTTTGGGCAGCGTGTTGTTGGTTCAAAGTGCCGCTGTGCCCTGTGCTGAGTGGCTGCTGTTTGGGTCATGTGCAACTGGTGTGAAAAGTACTATGCTATGAAAAATGTAACCGAGTTCCCAGTGTTCCCACAGATGCTGCTGGAATAATAGCCTAGTGTAACGGCGCACCAAATGTGTTCAAGTGTGTTTGTGACAGTTTTTATAAGTGATGATGTATCCTAATTGAAACTTAACAAATTGTTTTTTTCCTCCAACTGTCATGAAAACATCAAACTATGTCTTCTGTGCATCACTGATTTAGGGATATGATAGAGAGTCTTTTGGTTTTCAACTCTGATTTAAAATTAGCTTTGATATCTGATATTCTCTCTCTCCCCTATTTGTTGTTTTTTTTTTTTTTTTTTTTTAATGGTACCGGGATTGAACTCTGGACCTTGCGCTTGCCAGACAGGTGCTTACACCGCTGAGCCATATCCCCTGTCCACTAAAATTAGCTTTGAAAATAGATTTTATCCTTCCATAGGAAGTAGTAGATTTAAACTTCAAAATTTATATAAAACTTTTTTAAAAAATTTTAAAGTACATTGTTATAGGGAATAGGTTATAGCTTACACACACACACACACACACACACACACACACACACACACTCTTCCCTTTCTTTTAAAGGAAGAGAGTAAAATCGTCAAAACCCTACATTGCATGTTTTAGAAAAATGTAAAAAGCAGAAATGGCACTACCCATTTATTAGAGTACCACCTATATCAAGAAATAAAAATAAAATCAAGAAAATTTACCCCCAAACTGCCATTGTGGCCTTGCCAACCTGTTATTTCTCTCCTCACCCCTCAAATTAACCGCAGTGTCTTCCTTCATGACAACCATGTTCTTGCTTTTCTCGTCATTTTCCCACCTGTTCTGCCACTGGGACACTACCCTTTGGTGCCTAGTTGTTTTGTTGTGGTTTTGGTTTGGGTTCTTGAAATTTACAGAAATGCCATCTTGCTGCTAAATATCCTTTTGGGTCCAGCCTTTCTCCCTCGGGGCTATTGTAACTGTCACAGTGCTTCTCATTTCCATGTGCTAGACCATCATAGGAGCTCGCCGCAGACTATCCACGCTACTGTCCGGACCCAGCGTGAGTGATACTGGTCTGGAGATTCTTTGCTACCTCCTGATAAGTGCAGCACATATTTCTGATGGGTGTGTACGTGGGCATGGGGGGAATTGCCAGACCATAGGATGTATTTTTAACATTTTTTAAAGTAGAATCCTTTACACTCCCACCAGAGGGATCTGATCATTCCCGTCTCTGTCCTCTCCATACTTAGCCCATCTGCTTGCTGTGTTTCCTCCTCGTTTTAATTTCCATTTCCCTGATTACTAACGAAGTTAAGCAAATGAAGAGAAGTATGTTGCAATTCTTACTGGAATTGCATTTAATCTATAGATTAATATGGAGAAAATGTTAAAAAAAAAAGAGCCTTCTACTATATTAACATGGTTTATCTAGATAGTATTGCTCGATTTCTCTTACTAATGTTCATCGTTTTGTGTATAGAGGCCTTCCATGTTATTTGTCTTATTCATTCCAAGGTATTTTATATTTTTATGTTGTAATTGCTACTTTTTATTTTCAAATTTGTTGCTGATATGTAGCAATATGCCGACTTTAAATTTTTACCTTTGTGTTCAACTGTAATTCTGTAGACTTGTTTAGACTTCCCATAAAGGTACTAGACATAAGGATGGTTGTATCTGTTGCTCTTCCAAATGATGAAGCTTTTGTAATTATTCTGTTGATATGCATTGCAATGGTGTAGTGCCCACATCCCCCAGGTGGGCGAGGCGGTGTCTGGGCGGTGCCTCTTCCTCTTCCACCCCCTGCCTCCCCTCTCCTCTCCTTGCTCTCCTCCCTCCCTGCTCCGTCTCTTGGCCCCTCTCATTTGAAAAAGATTGTTCTCACAAGGTTTTACTATCTGTTTTATCTGTTCTTTTTTATAGTTTGAATTTCTCATATGGGAAAAGTCATGTAATAGTTAAGCTTCTATCTGTTTTATTTCACCTAATGTCAAGCTCCCAAGGTACACGTATTTTCTGCCAATTACTCATTTATCTTTCTTCATAGCACAGTAATGCTGCATTGTATATAAATAATTTTCTTTAACCAGCCATCTGCTGATGGACATACAGGTTACTTCCAAGATTTTGCTATTCTGACCTAAGCTCTATGAATATAGATATCATGTACCACTATAATAGGATGTCTTTAATTCTTTGGGAAAGATACCTAGAAGGGGAATAGCTAGGAGAAATAGGATTTCTATTTTAATGGTTTGAGGACACTCCATAGTGATTTTCACAGTGATTATACTAGTTGACATTTCTGCCAGCAGTGTAGATGTATCTTTTTTACCCACAGCCTCTCCAGCACTTGTTATTATTTGATTTCTTGGTGATATCCATTCTTTCTGGAGTATGATGGAATCTCAGTGTTTTCATGCACATTTCTCTAATAACCAGTGATGTCGGGCATTTCTTCATGTATTTGTACTTCCTCTTCTTTGAAGTGTCTATTCATTTCACTTGCCTATTGTTTGATTGGAACTTTTATTGGGAGGTAGATTTTTTTGAGTTCTTTATCTACTCTCAATATTAGTCCTCTGTCTTAGGAGTATCTTGCAAAGTTTTTTCCCATTCAGTAGGGTATCTTCATTCTGTTGGTTGTTTTGTTTGCTGTGCAGAATCTTTTTAATTTCATGTGACCCCATCTGTTGATTCTCGGAACTCTGTCCTGTACAGCCACACTCACAAAGCCTGTGCCTACGCCCACGACCTTAGGAGCCTTACCGGTTCTATCTTCCAGCAGGTGTTTTATTTCATTTTATTGCCATTAGTAAAACTAAGACCTTCAGTAGTTGGAAGCGGTGATAGATGGCTGCTTCAAAGGAGAAACATTTTTTTTTTCTATTAATCATGGTGTTGCATGTTACTGGATTTAGTTTGCTAAGCGTTTATTTTAGGTTTTGAATCGAGGTTTGTAAGTGAAACAATCTGAAATTTTTCTTTTTTTTCTGTTGTCTTATTAAACTTCAGTTTTTAAGATTTTTCTAGATTCTTAAAGGAAATGGAGGAGTGTTTCCTCTTTACTATCTAGAAGAATTTGTGAAAGGCTAGCAAAATTAGTTAGAATTCACTTATGAGGGACCTGGGATGTAGCTCAGTGGTATAGCACCTGCCTGGCAAGTGAGAGGTCCTGAGTTCAATTCCCCATACCAAAAAAAAAAAAAAAGAAAAGAAAAAGAAAACTAGTAAAGCCATCTGGACTAACATTTGTTTTTTTGTTTTGTGTGTTTGTTTGGGGAGGACTTTTAACTACAAGTTTGATTTCTTCAGTAAGACTCTTCAGATATTTTGCTTCTCCTGTCCTTTTAGTTGGCTTTAGCTTTCTAAAAAGTATGGCCTTCTCATCCAAATTTCAGATTTATTAGAAGAAAGTCATATATATGAACCTCTTATCAATTCATCACCCATGGAATATGTGGTAATAGCTCAATTTTATTTTCTGATTCTTGTTATTTGTGCCTTCCTTCCTTTCTTTCTTTCCCCTTTTCTCTTTCCTCTTTTCTGAATAAGACTTTTTGAAAATTAACCCATTTTATTAGTTTTTGCAAATATCTTATTTTGTTATCACTTGGTTACCCATAGGTCATTAAGAAGTCTGTTGGGTTTTTTTTTGTTTG